>NC_133662.1:223243789-223605883 GCF_037893015.1 Macrotis lagotis
GAGTCAGTCATTTAAAAGGTTATACACTACAGTTATGCCTTCAATATCGATGGGATTAAGGGAAGTGAAAATCTGTGTAAACTTTTTGACCCCTCTCTTTGTACCAGAGAAGAAGTTTAAATTTTAAATATATTTTTATGGGTTATTTACTGTACCTTATTGTAAAATTTGGGTCAAGTTTTTAGTCATAGCATCTTTGTCATCTGCTGGCCTTTGTTTGTCACATTGAACTTCTACAAAATGCTCCCAAAATTCTCATTTAATTTCCTATTCTAAACTGTGATACATCTAGAAGGCTCTGGGGGGTGGTGGGGGGGAGGATAAGGGGGATGATTGTGATGTGGAAGAGATAACTGTACTGCTAGCCAAGGAGATATATGGACTCTGTATTTGCAACCCAGTATGGTCTTTTAAATTACAATATCTAGTAAAGGAATTTTAGACATTCATATATTTCTTTCCTTGTTGTGTTAAGAATCTCACAAGGAAATAAGAAATGAGCCATAGCTACACTGTATTTGGAACTTCTTATAGATTTAATTCCAGATAGGGGCACAAGGCACCAAATGAGAGATATCTCTATAAAATATTGTATGTCATTGAATTTGCATTTGAAAATTCTAAACTAGAAGATCCTTTGCTAAGGTTTGAGCCGAGTTATGTATATGTGTGTATGCATGTATATGGAGAGATACTGGGTAGAAGGAATATTGTGCCTGCTGCATTTGGGGACAACTTAAATTATCTTTAGTTATCCCCTTGGAGGATAATTCTACCTAATAGATGACTTGCTACTTTCCTATCCTCTAAATCAATATGGTGATCAAGTGCCTTCCTAAATCATTATTGGAGGGTCCATGGAAGTCTTCCTATACCTTACTTCCCATCATATACTCTTCTAGGCAGTGAAACTGGTCTTTTGGCAACTCTATAACCAAGACTGTTGATTCTGGGCATTTTCTCTTGTTGTCCCCTATGAATAAAATGTTCACTCACCTCAACTGTTGTCTACTGACTATCCTAAGTCCCAACTAAAATCCCATTATTTTTATTAAATATTTTTAAAAATTCTATCTCATATGGGAAGCCTTTTCCAATCCCTCTTTATGTTTGTCTTTTTTTAAATGATTTCCTATTTATATTGTATATAGCCTGCCATTTACAGAGTTGTTGGTTTACATGTTAACTCTCTCATTAGCTTGTAAGATCTTTGAGGACTGGGACTGTCTTTTGCTTCTCTTTATATTCAGGGTCTAGCACAGACTAGACACAATAAATATTTATTAATTGATTGATTTGAAACAGACATTCAAATTCACTGCTGATACAACCGTGAAGTTTTGAGAATATTTTTGAAATTATGATGAAAAATTATGAGGTTATTCATATTCTTTGACCTAGAAGCCCACAATTTGGTAGGTTTATATAAGCTCTCTCCCCCAAGGAGAGCAAAACCCCCTACAATACAAAAAAAAATTGCTAATTACAATAACAAAACCTTGGAAACAAAATATGAGTCCAATGATTGGGAAATCCATATACAAAATGTATATGAATATAGGTGAATATGATTATATATAATAACAAAAATAAATATTAAGAAATGTGTAGGGGGGCAGCTAGGTGGTGCAGTGAATACAGCACCTGCCCTGGAGTCAGGAGTACCTGAATTCAAATTCGACCTCAGACACTTAATTACCTAGCCGTGTGGCCTTGGGCAAGCCACTTAACCCCCCCCCCCCCAAAAAAAACCTAAAAAAAAGAAATGTGTAAAAAGTTGTATAAAGTGAGGCAGAATATAAAAAGTAGAACAATAACTCTATAAATGAACATTAATATTTAAAATGGTAAGAAAAGTCAGATCAACTAAAATGAATAACTTTATTTTATTTTTAAAATTAAATTTTTGTTACATTTTAAGTCTGACCTTTTCCTTCCCTCTTTACCCTGCACTAAAGGCTTCCATTTGATGCAGATGTATATATGTATGTATGTGTGTATGTAAAATCATACTAAAGCATACCTCCTTCTGTCTTTCTAAAGAGGTGTATAACATTTTCCTTCACAGGTCCTTTGAGGCTGATTTGGGTATTTATAATACTCAGAATAACTTCTGAGTCATTCACATTATTCTTCAAACAACTTGCTGTTACTGTATATAGCATTCTCCTGGTTCTGCTCATTTCACTCTTCATTAATTCACATACATCTTTTTATGTTTTTTCTAAAATCAACCAGCTCATTTCTTACAGCACAGTAGTATTCCATCAAAAGCCATAATTTGTTTAGTCATTCCCCAATTAATGGGAATCCCCCTCAATTTTCAGTTCTTTGCAACCACACACACACACACACACACACACACACACACTATAAATATTTTAAAACATATAGATTCTTTTCCTTTTCCCCCTCAAGAAACAAAGCTAAGAGTGAGATTACTGGGTCAAAGAGTATGCATAGTTTTATAATTTTTTAGGCATAATTCTAGATTATTCTCCAAAATAGTTGGATTAGTTTACAGTTCCACAGAGTATTAGTGGCCCATTTTTCCACATTCCATGATATTAATTTTAAAGACGGCATCATGGTGTAAATAGTAGAAGGACTGAATTTTCCCTCACAGAATATTGGTTCTTTAAGTACTTCTAGTTATTCCAGTATTTTTATTTACTAGCTGTGTGACACTGAACAAGTCCCTTAATCTCTCTGGGTTTTAATTTCCTCACCTATAAAATGAAAGATTTAGACTCATTCAGAATCTCAGGTGATCTTTATGATCATCTATGATCCTTCCAACCCCCTATGATGCTAACACCTTTTAGCATAGACCATTCTTTTTTATTAGCAAACAGTAGGCTACAAAAACACGTAATTTTTCCACAATCACTCTTTTATGTAGTTTTGTTAAACTGTTATCAGGGAATATACTTTGTGGGTATTTTGTTCTTGAATTTGTATCAAATTGCTTATCAAAACAATTTATCAATGAAAAATTAGAATGAACTATTTAGTGTGAGTATTGATATTATACACAATTTTTGAAAGTGGGTAAAAATAAATTATTATGGGAAACAATAGGAAATTGACTTTAGAAGCCCATCTGTTGTCTCTTTTGTTTTCAACTAAGAAAC
Organism: Macrotis lagotis; assembly: GCF_037893015.1. Taxonomy (NCBI): domain Eukaryota; kingdom Metazoa; phylum Chordata; class Mammalia; order Peramelemorphia; family Peramelidae; genus Macrotis; species Macrotis lagotis. Next base: position 223,246,924 of record NC_133662.1, read on the forward strand.
TCTCAATAATTGCACAGAGCATTCTCATAATGATTTTATAAAGAGGAAAAATCTAGGAACATGGATTAATAGTTACTAATGTCTTATTCCCCTTATCAGGGAAAGTGGTCAAAAGGAGGATAGTTTATATTCTCTTGGAATATTCTTTGAATGAATAACAAAATAGCATGGTGGAAAGCAATGAGTCTACAGTTGGAAAGAGATGAGTTCAAATCCAGCCTCAGATACTTACTAACTGTATGAACCCAGGGAAGTCATTCCACTTCTATCTGTCTTAGTTCCCTCATCTGTAAAATGGGACAGTAATAGTACTTTCCTCACAATGTTGCTGTGAGGATCAAATAAGATAATATTTGTAAACAGTGCCAAACACAATGGTTGACAAATAGTAGGGACTGTATAAATGTGTATTCCTTCTCTCCATCCCTCTCCTTATGAAGTGCCAAGTGTTGAGGGTACACTTACAAAATCAAGAATAATCCCTGCTTCCAAGGAGTTTACATCATACTATTACTAATAGTAATATTTGACTGGAATACTCTGCTGGGCTTGGAATCTGAAGGATCTGAGTTTAGATCTGGCCTCAAATAATTACTGGGTAAGTCACTTCACCTCTGTTTGCCTCAGTTTCCTCATCCATGAAATGAGACTCATAATAGCACCTACTTCCCAAGGATGTTGTGAGGATCAAATGACATAAAAATTCGACTTAGCACCATGTCTGAAAGATAATAAGATTATATGAATGTTAGCTATTATCATTATAGCCATCATCAGTGAATTAATAATTAATATTATATTAGCTTCATAGCATGCTATATTAGGTAATTATTAATCAACATCATTATAATTAGCTATCTCACATTTTTATATATCCACATTGTCCTTGACTCCCAATTGTTTTTGGCTTGACAAAAGAGATCAAATTTTTACTGATAGAACTGGTTTCTGGACTTTGTGTGTGTGTGTGTGAAATAATCAGGGTTAGATGACTTACCCAGGGTCACATAGCTGGTAATGCTGTATCAAGGGTCTGAGGACAGATTTGAACTCAGGTCCTCCTGACTTCAAGGTCAATGCTCTATCCAGTTACCTAGCTGCCCCCCTGGGCTCTTTCAGTTTCAGGATTGTGTCTCCTGATTTGCCTTTATTAAACTTTCCTAAGAAATGCTACTGAGTAGATGCTCAAAGAAGTTGGAGAGAGATCCTCAGAATCCTCTGACACTGGCTATACGACGCTGGTCAAGTCACTTCCCTTTGCCCCAAGCCACCCAATTTAAAATCAGCAGTGATCAGTTTGTATTGATGGAGTGAGTTTACTTCATCAGGCATTGCCTAAATCAATGAGGTAAGTCTCCAATCTGGTAATAGTTGACATATTTCTATTTTTCATTTTAAAAAAAATCTTTGTTTTTGAACCCATCTTTCTGTAGGCAGCTGATTATAAATTAGGATTACATCAGTAACCAGAATCCTCTTTGTTAAGACAGTCGATTTCAGTTTCGGTAATGTTTGGTGTTGGTCACATCCTGCATCTTCTGGCTGTCGTCTAGAAATGAGTATTACCTTTGACCTCTCTCATTTCTTGTCCTCAAATCATTTTCTAACTCATTTTTCACCATTCTCCCTTGGGCCTACCTCCCCATGAAGTCACTAAGTATGAATTTTCCATGCTAACTTTTTTTTTAGAAAGATACTGTCAGTTTCTTAATAGAAACAGAATTTCTCTACTTTATCCTCTGCAACAGATGTTAGTAAAAACAATTTAAAAAACTGCAATTTTCCTTCATGGTGGTCTATTTGCCTTTGCTTTCTGTGACCACTCAAAGTGAGATGATATAATTAAAAGGTTAAGGAAAAAAAACCTATCTGGTTGAAATATATTCATGATGGCTTTATTTGTGATAGAGAAAAATGGAAAATAAACTGAATATTCAGTAGGGAATGGCTAGATAAATTGTGGCATATTTGTTCAAAATGACCACTATGAGAAATATAAAGCAATATGGAAAGACTTAAATGAAGTGATTCAAAGCAAACAGAACAAGAAGATACATATTTACTATGACTACATAAACAACAATAAGATTTTTTAATGGACACAGATGGAAGAGATTGGAAAAACTTACATTATTTTTCCCCAAAATGTAAATAGTTCAGAGTATGAGTTTCTTAAGGGATTTATTTCTTATTTCATTTTTTGTAGAGGTTGATATTGTTTGTGATGAAAATTAGTTTTTAAGAATTTTACTTATTTTTTAGGATTAAACATCACCTCGATTCAAATTTTAGACTGCTGGTGGTATGATGAAGTTAGGAAGACCTAAATTCAAATTTCAATTCAGACATGTCCTAGATGCGTGTCCCTAGGCAAGTCACTTGACTTTTGTTTGCCTCTGTCTTTTCAACTCTAAAACAGGGACAATAACAGTAGCTACCTTGCAGGTTCAAGATAATATTTGTAAAAAAGTACTTACCATAGCTCCTGGTACATGGTTTGGGGTTATATAATGCTTAAAGAAATGTTTATTCTTTTTTCCCAGTCAGAAATAATCTTGCTTTTATATCACCATACAATATAACAAATATTTTACACCCTAATGAATAGAGCAAAGGTGTCAAACACCCTCCTCCCCCCTAATAATGGCTTATACCAAATGAAAATGTAATTGAAAAATATTTAATAAAATAAATAAAAATACATTAAATCTTGACAATGTTAATATGCAATCCATAGAGATAACTTTTGTGTGGTTTGGTGGCCCCCATTTCCATTTGAGTTTGACATTACAAATTTTAGAAAGTTCTTGGGGTGGCTAGGTGGTGCAGTGGATAAAGCACCGGCCCTGGAGTCAGGAGTACCTGGGTTCAAATCCGGTCGCAGACACTTAATAATAATTACCTAGCCGTGTGGCCTTAGGCAAGCCACTTAACCCCATTTACCTTGCCAAAAATCTAAAAAAAGGAAAAAAGAAAAGAAAAACAAAAGAAACTTCTTTCTGGTGGGTGAATCCTTTAGAACCATATAGCACCTTTTAATTCTATTAGTTCTATTTTGCCTAAGGTCTATTTCTATAGGTATATAATCCCCTGTCACTGAGGATATAAGCAAATAAGGTTGGCCTAAGGGTGTGAAAAGTTAAGTAACCCTCTCAGTTCCAGTTTCTTGATCTATAAAGAAAGAGGACCGAACTCACTGAACTCCAAGAACCCTTCCACTGCAAAATCTGTGATCTTATGATTCTGTTTATGGCATCACTTGCAATGGATTTCCCTCATCCCTCTTTTCCAAATGCTGAAATGCCCTCTCATCTTTAGGAGCCAGTTCAGTGCTGTCTGCTCCATGAAGCCTTTTCTTCTTCCTTTCTCCCATCAGGTAAAAACAATAGATATCTTCCCAACTCCACACCCCACCTTCCCCACCCTCAAATTTCATATTGCCTCAACTTTACCTTTAAAAAAACTGATTTTTTTTTGTTTTTGCATCTCTTAAATTTCTCCTTGTGTCTCTTTCCTCTCCCCCCTTCTTAGAGAATTGCTCCTTATAACAAATACACTTTTTAAAGTTTAAAGAGAAAGAGAAAAAAATGTATAAAATGTATTGATACAAAAAGAAAAAACCAAACCCAACTATATGTAGTATTCTATATTCTTGTACCCTCCACTTTTGCAAGAGTAAAATGGGAATATTTTCCAATATAGTTTTACTTCAAGCTATGTTTGTTCTTTGTAATTTTGCTGCATATACTTCTGATTGTTTTGTGGCTGTTCCGATTTTCAATGTTATAGCCATTGTCTGTGTGTGTCTGTGTGTGTGTGTGTGTGTGTGTGTGTGTGTGTGTGTGTATGTGTGTGTATTGACTCTTTTGCTTTACTCTGTATCAATTCATCTAGGCCATTTCATGCTTCTCTGTTCATCACACCATTATTTCTTCCAGCACAGAATTATTCCATTTCATTTGGATAGCATCTTGCTTAGCTAATCCTCAATCAATAGGTATCTATTTGTTTATACTTCTTTACTAACACAAAGAGTGCTGCTATGAATATTTTGGTATATATGGAGAATTTCTTTATATTAATGAAACCCTTGAGATTTATGCCTCACAGTGGAATCTCAGGTCAAATTTTGACTATTTTAGTCACCTGATTTGCATATTCAATTGCTTTTGTACTAATTCAAGTTTCACCTACAATGTATTGGTGTGCTTGTCTTTTCACAATCCCTTCATCTTTTACCATTACCACCTTTTGTCATCTTTGCCAATTTGTTGAATATGAAGTGAAATCTTTGTTTTGATTAGCATTTTTCTTAATATGAGAGGTTTGGAATATTTGCTCTAAACATGATTATTAATAGTTTGCAATTCCTTTGAAAGTTATTTGTTCAGAACCCATCATTTTGGGGGAATGGTTTTGGTATTATATGTATATTTGTGTTAGTTGTCTATATATCTAGGATACGAAACCCTTAGCTGAAAAATTTGATACAAACATTTTTCCCCATTTGACTATTTCCCTTCTCCCAGATAAATTAATTTTGTTTATTTATGAGTTTTTCAATTCCATTCAATTCCAAAGTCTTCTAATTCATCTTTTTGTAATTGCCTTCTTCTCTTGTCTGCTGAAAATTTTGAAAATCAAATTGATTCTGTTTCATTATTGATTTCATTCTGTATCACTGTTGACATTTTCCTAACTGCCAAAGTCATGTTTCATTTGTCTCAGAGTTAAGTTTGGAAATTCAGCTTTCCTGTAAACCACTCAGTGAGCTGAATTTAGAAGGTCTTATCTCCTGTTAATCACTATTCTATTCTTGCCTCAAGGAAATATGTTATCCTTAAAGAATATAGGTGGAAGCATTGAGGAGTCTAGTCTGCTTTTTAAGAAAGTGTGGTCTAGGGGCAGCTAGGTGGCGCAATGGATAGAGTACCGGCCTCAGAGTCAAGAGTACCTGAGTTCAAATCCGACCTCAGATAGCTGTGAGGCCTTGGGCAAGCCACTTAACCCAATTGCCTTAGAAAAATCTAAAAAAAAAAAAGTGTGGTCCACTATCACCAAACTGTCCTTGGAGGTCGAATTAAATAATACAATTATTTTTAACCATATGATGGAAGGTGAGGCTGTTGCTAGCCCCTTATTCTCAACTTCCCATCAATCACATTATTTCTCATGCTTAGAAGCTCCAAGCATTATAACCTATCATATTGTGTTCCCCTCATATGATAGTGCATTCTATTTGTCTATAATAGAGAACCCTTTCCCTCATCTAGGTCTTAGCTTTTCTGAGAGAACTGAGAACCTGTGTTTTGGCCAAATATATGCTTTGGCAATAAATTGAGCATGTTTGGAAATTTGTGCCTCAGTTTACCTAGTTTTTTTTTATCATAACGGTGCTTAATTCATCTCCTGTCCATAAGTATGAAATGTTTATGTTCTATATCTCTTTATTTTTAGTAACATGATCTCGATATTCAGGTCATATCTGAATTTTGAATATATTGAGAAATATGATGTTAGATGTCTCTTTTCTTCCAGATGGCTTTCTTTGGGCTTCTCCCTTGTATGGATTCTATTTTCCCATTTATCATAGTTATTTGTGTATATCTTTTCCCACATCTGTATAACTTTGCGATACCAGTAAAATGAGGTTAAAATAGCCCTTCCATGATTGTTGTGAGATCGGAGGAGATAACACTTACCAAAGTGCCTGGCACAATGTATGCCAGTATTATTGTTTTTATTGTGATGATTATTATTATGCTGGAGAGCATTCTGAGAAAGGGAATAGGGTCGCAAAGAAAATAAAGATCTTACCCCAAAAAGATCAACTCAAAGAATTGAGGATATTTATCCTAGAAAAGAGAAGACTGCAATAGGGTATTTATAGCAGTCCTTTTTGTAGTGGCTAAGAAATAAAAATTGAGGAAATGCCCATCAGTTGAGCATTGGTTGGCCAAGCTGTAGCATATAATTGTAATATAATATTATTGTCCTATCAGAAATGACAAGCAGAATGATTTCAGAAAAACCTAGAAAGAGTTACATCAGTTAATACAGAGTGAGGTGAGAAGAAACTGGAGACATTGGAGGCAGTAACAGCACTATTGTATAATGAACAAATGTGAATGACTTAGTTATTCTAAGCAATTCAATGATCCAAGATAATCCCAAAAGGATTGAAAAATGCTCTTTCCAGAGAAAGAACTGATGGCATCTGAATACAGACCAAAGTACACTATTTTTCACTTTCTTTCTTTTTTTAGTTCAAGTTTTCTTCCACAAAGTGTCTAATGTGGAAATGTTTTATATGATTGACCTATATCAGACTGCTTGTTTTCTCAGGGAGGGTGGGAGAGGGAATGGGAGAGGGAGAGGGAGAGGGAGAGGGAGAGGGAGAGGGAGAATTTGAAACTCAAAACTTTAAAAAAAGGAATGTTAAAAATTGTTTTTACATGTAATTGGGGGAAAATAATTTTTTTAAAAAACAAGGGAAAAATAGGGGTGGGGAAAGGATAGGATAGCATGTCTTCAGGTATTTGAAAGACTGTCATGTGGAAGAGAGATTGGGCTTGTTTTGATTGGTTCAAGAGGGCAAAAATAAAAGCAAAAGGTGGAAGGTTAAGAGGTGTCAAACCTTCTAAAGAAATACTTCTAAAAAACAGACCCAGTTGAGCTGTTTTAGAAAGTTTCACTCCCCCTCAAAGGTAGGTACTATAATTATTCTCATTTTACAGATGAGTTTATGGAGACTGAGAAGATTAAGTGACTTGCCTCAGGTCACATAGCTTGAAAATATTTGAGGTAGGATTTGAACTGTCTTCCTAAATTGAAGACTAACTCTATCCATTGAGCTACCTGGATGAAAGAAACAAGTCAAACTAAGGTTTGACTGTTTGTCCTTTATGTAATATTTGACTGTTCTAGCCACCATTACCAGAAAGTCAGTTTTGTTGCATTTTTGATCCTTTCTTTGAATTTTACAGTGCACTTAAGGGGACTTGATATGTACAAGCTCTCTACCATTGGCTCCATCCTTCATTAATGGTGCTCCCTTAAATGTAGAGGAAAGTTCTTTGAATCTCAGTTCCATTTAGTCACTGAGATCAGATTAGTTTTCACAAAAAATTATTTACTCTGAAGGTCTAATAAAATATATACAAAATTACTTTACAGCACATGAAAGGTTCAATCTCTGCTCCATACTAACATAGTCTCTGTGGAGGGGAGAGATTCAATTCATAGTTTAAGTTAGTTCTTATAGAGCACACAATCTTAGTCCCAAATCCAAAGATCTACTTAGGATCTAGTTCTAGTCATCTTGGTTTCTCTAGTCATTGGACTGACTGGCTGCAATATACCATCTGCAATTCAGATTCCAAGATCACCAGGGTTAGAACTCTCAGATCTGAGAGAAGTTGTTGCTAGCACCTGAAATTGAGAAGGACTAAAGAAATGAAATAGAAACAACAGTCCCTAGTCCCATTTCTTGGAGTTCAACTAAAAGACATGGAGAGCAGGCAAACAAAGTCCTCCCCTTCTTAGAAGTTTAGTTCATGGTACCCATACTGAGTGAACTTTCATCTTCATTCCCTGAACACAAAAGAAAAGAGTCAACCAGAAAGAGACTAGTCTGTTTGCCCAAGTTGAAAGATAAAAATTTTCTGGTTACACAGTCAAAGGAGGCTATGCCTATTCAGGTGGTAAGGGATGCAGAATGCCTCCGAGTTAGGTGGATCTGGCCATGCTGAGATAAATTTCTTTAGGGAAGCTTCATGTTAGGCAATCTGGACATGCTCCAAAGGTTCCTTATACTTTTAAGGTGTGAATGACTGGTTGTCCCTTTACCCAGGCTAGAAGGGACCTTCTCCAAGGTCATCAAATGAAGCAAGAATGGATAGGAATTCCAGCTATAATATCCCCCCCAGACAATAATTTAGCCTCAGCTTGAAGAATTTCAGTGAGAGGAACTCACTACCAGCTCATTTCACCTTTGAACACCCTGATTTCTTATCAAGTTTCTCAGAAATATTTGTTTTTTTTTAAAGAAGCTGAGCAATTCATCCTCTTATTCAAGTTACTAACTTGAATCTTTGGTTTAATCAAAATCGTGAATAGAGACAATTAAAGTGAAAAATGAGTAAGAAGTCAGAAATATCTTGGGGGCAGGAGAAGCATTATATAGTCACACTACCCTATTTTGTTAAGTCCCTTGAGTCAACTCTTCTAACTTCTGTTTTTCTCAACTTCTTTCCTCTCTCTACTTCTGTATACCCCAGATTATATGCAAAACCTTCAAATCCTTTTCACCTCTACTTTTCTGGTAGTGGGAGGAGTGAGGGGGTGGCAGGTGAGGCAGGACAGAGCCTCACTTCTGATTGGGAAAGGTTGAGTGTATACATCTGATGTCCTCTCATCCCATATCCCTGAATTGGCAATTTCTTTTTTTTTTAAACAAGAAACTGCCTTTTTTTAAAAAAAATACTTGAGTAATGGTTTAATATTCTCAGAATTGTGAATTGTGCCCAATTTTCTATCAGTTTTCACCTAAAATCCAATGATAATGATAACCGGGAGAGACAGTGTAAGAGTGCTTGATATCCAAGTTCTGTGATTTACTGGTATGAGTCCTTGATAAAGTTACTTAATCACTGTGATCCTTATTTTCTTCATCTGTAAAACGAAAGGTTGGAAGAAACAACTCTGAGGTTATTTCCAGTTCATGGTCCTAAGTAAAAACCATGTTTGTATATGATATAATCACAAAGCTGTTTTAAGAAAATTGGGGTTTTATTCATGTGTATCTATCTATATACTTATATAAAATTATAACAAATACTTAATGTCATTAAACTGTATCTGTCAATTTATTAAGTAAGGCACTAAGCTATTGAAGGATACAAAAAAAGACAAAAAACATCCTGATTTATAGGAGCTTACAGTTTTATAGGACAACATGCAAATGATTCTATACATACCATACATGTACAAGATAAATGAGAATTAATAAAAAAAAAAGAAGGCACTAGAATTAATGTGGAAAAGGGAAAGCTTCCTTCAAAAGCTAAGAGTTTAGCTGGGACTTGAAAAAAGTCAGGTTGGCCAGGAGGCAGAACATTCTAGGCATGGAAGATATGCAGAAAAATTGTTCAGAGACAGGAGATGGAGTATTTTGCTTGAGGAAAAGCAAAAAGAGCAGTATCACTGCTTTGGAGAGTACATGGAGAGTAGGGCTGTAAGTTGGCAGGGGATTGGAAAGGAAAGTGTATGGGTGAAAGTATGTGAGTGTATGTATATGTTCTGGTAATGAAGAATACTAAATCTAGAATTTTTTATTTGATTGAAGTGGAAGGAGGCAACCACTAGAGTTTATTGATGTGGTCAGACCTGTGCTTTAGGAAGTTCACTATGTGAGGAGAGTGATTAGTAAATTTAGTTTTATTTGCACAAAAGCGGTTGTCTCTTTTTATAAATATTACTATCTTTATCATAGCCATTCAATTGTATTTTACAAATGTATTTGTCTTGAGTATATATTTTATTTTTAAGGAAGAGTCATATTTGGCAAATGTGTGCTTTATTGACAATCCAAGACAGAAATCTTTAAAAAAGAGAAAACACAATTCATAAATTCTTCCCTAAATAAAGATACATTAGATAGCATTGATAATCATATAATGTTCAAAGACATAATATAAATATATCATGGTTTAAAGTACAACTGCTCAGTTCGGCAATCCTTTTGTTAGAAGGATCCAGTAAATTTAAACTCAAATGTTACATTATATGTTATTATTCAGTATATGTTTAGCAACCTGTTTGAGTGATGTTTCCAAGTCAGTGGCTATAATCTTCTGCAGAAAAGAACTAATTATGTCACAGAGTTAACAGTTTTCCATTAGATTCATGATGGATTATTCCCCTAGGAAGAACTGGATAAGGGAAAGTAGACAGTCCTCCTTGGTCTTCCAAGAAATCTAGTTTGAGAAGGTCTAAGGACTGACCAAGAGCAAATCTGAGAAACCACTAATGAGATCCAGCTGAAAGAGATTCCTTCTATTAGTTTTAGGGAATTAAATATGTCATCATGATATATTGTAACTGCTCATAATAAGGCATGCTAATGTCTATCACAAATGAAGTTATGAGCCTCATGTTTCCTGGAAGATCAATTTGCTCAGCATTTTCTCATATGCCATTCAGACTCCCTGCATTTCAAATGCTAAGAGGGATGAGGAAGGGGTGTTGCAAGTCACTTAAAAAAGGGACCTTGTGGTAAATGTATTAAAGGAAATTCAAAAGTTGGGTACAGAGAAGCCTTAGTTAATATTAGATAATATTTACTTGTTGTGAAGTCTTTCATCAACATAGTGTGATTTGTTCCAATGGTGTCCAAGAGTGCACACTTAGACACAGGGCAGGTAAATGATGGTAGTCATTCAGAAGAATGATATTAAGACAGAATGGCGAAATTCCAGAATAATTCCAATATAAAGTTAAATTGGTTAATGTGAGCTGATCTTGATATTGAGAGAAGGAAAGTTAGATCAAAATGGGGTAAAGGTCTGAGAAAGCAGGAAGGGATGGTGGGACTGGAAGAAATAGTGAAGAGAGATTAGTTGGGATAAGGGACAGATAGAGATGGAAAAGTGAAAAGTTGGAATATGATGGAAGAATATAATTTAAATTAGAAAGAAAAGTTATTAAAGAGTTATTAATGTATCCATTGACAATTCCAAGTATAAGGTAGATATTTGGATTTAGGGGAAACAAATCACTTGAGAAAGGAGGAACGATAATAGACCTGATAGACATGTAACTAGATAGTCATAAATTCAGATAAATGAACTTCAAAGCAGGAATGATGGTGGAAGAAATAATGTTTAGAAATAAAATGACGATCATTCCCTATCAGCCTTGAGAGTAATATGAACTACTTTGATCTTTGATTCAGAAGAAAGATTTGATTTACATAAAAAGCCTGTAAAAAACAGAGAGGAAGTAGCAAGGAAATGGCTTCCTTAGCTCTGTCTTTCCAGCCAAGATGGAAAACACAAGATCAACCACCAAAAGAAGACAATATTTTAATTGCAAACTCAGAAAGACAAATGATCAGAAAAGTTGTAAAACTTGTCCTGCCCTCATTGTACTTTATTTCTGGAACACAGATAACTACAGATCCTCCTTTAGACCAGATAGTATTTTATAAGGATGATATTCTTTGATGAGCTATTGAGCAACCTAATATTGGTCAACCTAATAGACAGGTCTTTTAAGAGATTTAATGTTTTCCTTATCCTTATTTATGTAAAACTATTCCTGTCTCCCTCTGCTTAGGGTGTTCATTTTAGATAGATAGATAGATAGATAGATAGATAGATAGATAGATAGATAGATAGATAGATAGACAGATAGATAGACAGCTTCCACCTAAAGGCTTCCTGGTAAATCCCAAAGAATAAACCTCATGTCTAACATAGTTTTTGGCCAATTTATTTTAACTCTAAACCATTAAGTTTTACAAAAAGCAATGTATTTGATTCCATTAGGGAAAGTTTCTACTTAAAAAGATGTTTTCTTTATGAATAATAATCCTATTATGAACAATAATTCACATTAAAAAAGATAACCCAAGAACCATTGAACCATTAGCCAATAGGACAGGCATATTCCTTTGAACTGCTTTAGGACATTAGCGAAATTGCTCTCTTTGTTTTGTGAGTATTAACTCTCAACAAAGCTGTCTTGCTTTACTTTTCTTGTGACACTTAAGTATTCCTAAGTAAAACAAACAAATCAATATATTGACTGTGTCTGAAAACATATATACCTCAATCCATCACCTCTTTTGTCAAGATGTTGAAAGTTGCTTCACAATCTGTCTTCTGAGGTCATTATTAGACACTGCATTGATCAGAAAACCAAAGTTTTTCAAAGTAATTTTTACTTTAATGTGGCAATTGTATAGCTTGTTCTTTTACTTCTACTCACTTCACTCTCCATTATTTCATGAAAACCTTCTCAATTTATTTGAAGGTGCTACATTCATAATTTGTTATAGTACAATACTTCATCACATTCATATCCCATATTTTTATCTGATCCCCAAATAATGGACATTCACACTATTTATAATTCTTCACTATAACCAAAAGAACTGCTATAAACACTTTTATACTTATGGGTCCTTTCCCTCAATCTTTGATCACTTTGAATGATATACCCTAGTAATGGCATTGCTAGGTCAAAAGTGTTCACATAATTTTTCCATCTTAAGAGGATAGTTCTCATCTGTTTACCAGAATGGTTGGACCAATACTATTTTGAACATATTATGGCATATTCATGAGATGCTGTTATAAACCTAATTTCTGCTGAATTGTTTTCCAATTTGGCAGTTTTTATCAAATAGGGAGTTTTTACCACAAGAAATCCTTGGGCTTAGACATTAGGGCTCAGACATTATGCTGTAATATTCAACTGCTCCTGAATTTTGTTTATCTAATCTGTTACACTGATCAACTTTTCCATTATTTTAACCAATACAAAATAATTTTGATGATTAATAATTTCCATAAGATAATTTGAGATGTGATTCTTTATTTCCACTTTTTTTATATTTTCCTTTGAGATTCTTAACTTTGTGTTTTTCCAGATGAATTTTGTTTTAATTCTTTGAATTCTATGAAATAATCTCTTGGTAGTTTCACTGTTACTCTCTTTAAATATGAACTGGACCACACAATCATTCTTGAAAATCTCTTTTTTCCTTGGTTACTTTGATGATACACTTTCCCAGTTCTCTTCCTACATCCCAGACAGTCCCTATTCTTTATCTTTTGCAGGCTCCTGTCCTCTTCCTGCTTGTGATAAGAAGATCATGAGATGCACAAGTCTTCAGTAGAAGGTGACCATTGCTGTTGCTGTTTCCAACTCCATTCCTCTCAAGGACTCCCTGACATGCCTACTCTAACATTAAAATCCCCCAGAATTATAAGCTTGTCCTCTTCTGATAAGGGTCTCCAGGTCTTCATAAAATTTTTCTTTAACTTCATCAGTATTTGTCATGGTGGGAGTATAGGCACTAATGAAAGTGGCATGGTATTTTCTGGAAGTGACAATCTCATTGTCATGAGCTTATCATTCATTCCTTTTGATAGGTATTCACGAATGTCGACTAGATTAGTTTTGATTGCAAAACTTACCCCATCTTCATAATGTTCCCTTTTACTGCAGCCACTCCAGGAAAATGTGTATCCAGCTCGGATAGTAAGCTGACCTTCATTTGCCAGCCTTGTTTCACTAGGGCTTCTATGCTGCCCAACAACTCCAGGAAAAATGCCAGGAACAGAACAGAGGTCAGTATACAATGTTTTTGGATCTGACCAAGGTCTTTGATACCATCTGTTATGAGGTTTTTATGAAAAAATATGTCAAAATTTGCCCAGAGAAGTTCATCAGGATTGTATATCAGTCCCATGATGGCATGCATGCCTGGGTTCTGGATAGTGGACAATGCTCTTGAGATTTCCCATTCACCAATAGAGTGAAACAAAGATGTGTCCTTGCTCCCATGCTTTTTAGAATGATGTTCTCACTCATCCTATCAAATACCCTCACTGAAGATAAATACAGCTTCAAGGTCAGCTACTGCTCTGATGGTAATTTCTTCAATCTGCAAAGGCTACAAGTCAAGACCAAAGTAGAGGGAGTGTTGGATTCATGATCTTCTATTTGCAGATGACTATCTACTCAAGCAGCCTCTGAAGCTGAGATGCAACAAAGTATGGCTTGAGTATCTGCTGCTTGTGCTCATTTTGTTCTAACAATGAACACCAAGAAAACCCAGGTGCTCCATCAGCCAGCACCACACCTTCCATATGTGGAACCATTGATTACAACAAATAGAAAAGTTTTGAGTACTGTGGACAAATACTCCTTTCCAAGGAGGTCCACATTGACAATGAGGCTGACGCATATTGCCAGAGCTAGCTCAGTATTTGGGAGGCTCTGAAAGAAAGTATGGAGAGAAGAGATATTAGACTAGCTACCAAACTGAAGATCTATAGAGATGTTGTGTTGGCCTCATGGCTATTTGCCTGTGAAACCTGGACAGTCTATCAGCTCCAGGTCTGGAAACTGAATCATTTCCACTTAAATTATCTTGGGAAGAATCTGAAGATCACCTGGCAGGAGAAGATACCAGACACTGAGGTCCTTTCTCGAGCTAAACTGCTGAGCATTCCAACATTATTACAGAGAGTGCAACCTTGATGGACTGGACACATTATTAGAATGCTAGACATATGCTTGCCAAAATAACTATTTTTATGGGGAATTGACATAGGGCAAGTGCTCACAAGTGAGACCAAGACACCCTGAAGGTCACGTTGAAGAACTTCAGAATTGATTGTGCAGCATGGGAGACACTGGCACAGGACTGCCCAGCATGGCGTGCCCTCATCAGTGAGGGGACTGCACTCTATGAGTAAAGGACTCAAAGGAAACATGACATACATAAATTTAGAGAATCCACCCCAGGTGTTCACATGGACTATTTGTGCCTGACCTGTGGTAGAGCATTCCTAGCTGTATTGGTCTGATCAGCCATTGTCAGACACACTGTCATTTGTCTCAAACATAAAGATTTCATTTTGGTCTTCTTTGATAATGAAGGACAAGAACCAACCAACCTATTCCTACATTTTAAACCTATTATTCTTTAAGAATATGACTTTAGTCCTTCTCTTCCTCTCTTTATGTTCTCTCTATTGGTCAGCAACTTCCAAAGCTTTATAATTTCATAACTATGGTGTTTGACTCCCAAATCTTCATCTTTAGCTTCATCTATTTGGACATATTTCCAACTTTCTGCTCAACATTGTCACCTGGATTTGCTTCAGTGTTTCATATTCAGAATCACAGTATTAGAGAAATGTAAAAGTAGTCTTAAAAAAGGTGGGAATTTTACCAAATAAAAGAATCTTTATCATAAAATACCTCAACAAGGGGTCATCTGTCATCTGATTGGAAATCTATAATTATGATAAACCTACTCCATTCTAAAATAGGCCAGTTCACTTTTGCACATTTATAATTATTAGGAATCTAATTATTGCTGACATCAAGCCTAAATTTACTACTTTATAAGTTCTATCTATTATTTCCAGTTCTGCCCTCTAAAGCTAAAAAGAAATCTAATTTTTCTTTCATGTAATATATAGCTCTTTAATATTTTTAATTGTCATCATTTCCCTTTGAGTCTCTTTTTTTCTTTATACATGCCTATTATTATCAATGATCCCCATATAACATGAACTTATGAACCTTTACCATTGTGACTGTCCTCCTCTGAACACCCTTTAATTAATCAATGCCTTCCCAAACTGTTATAAGAATTGAATGCATTACATTAGTTATGATTTAATTAGAGCCTAAAATATACAGAAATCGTTGCCCCCTTATTTCTGGTGTCATAGTGGATAGAGAATTGGGCCAAGAGTCAGGAAGGCCTAAATTTAAATCCAACCTCAGACACCCAGTTAGTAACCTAGGTAAATTCAATTTTCTCATCTGTAGAATGACCTGGAGAAGGATATGGCAAACCACTCCAGTCTCTTTGCCAAGAGAACCTCAAATTGGGGCTGGATGCTACTAATACAACTGAATGACATATTCCTGGAATCTATATTTCTTTTAATGTTATTCAAGATTTCATCAGTTCTTTAGGCAGATTACCAGATACTTCTGACTCATATTAAACCTGTAAACCACTTTCTTACCCCCAAATCTTTTATCTTTTTGAAAAACTGCTATGTAATCATGTCTCCCCTTTCTTGTATGTGTGAAGATGATTTTCTTCATTGAAGTATAAGATATTATATTTATCCCTATTGAGGTTCATCTTATTAGATTCAGCTCAGTACTCTTAGGTTTTCAAGATCTCTTTTTGATCTTAACTGTCATAAATCATGTTAGTTATACCTCCTAGCTTTTAGTCATCTGCTATTTAAAAAGTTATCCTTTTTATGATCACATTTATTTCTAAATATGTCTTTTCCTACCCTCCCACCTTTTCTCTTTCCTACCCAGTGGTCTATACTTTGTAATATAGAACCAAATTGTACTGTAGATCTAAACAATCCATCAAACATGTTTGACAGTTTATGAAATATTTCCACAGCCTTTGCAATGAAATAAGGAAAATATGCTTTCTCAAGTATTTTCTGGGATCAAGTTCAGTCATTATAGTTGGAGTATTATGTTCCTTTTTCCCTTTCCTTTTACTTTAGTGCAGCTATTGTGGATGTTTTTCCCCTGATTCTACCCACTTCATTCTGCATCAGATCATATAAGCATCCCATGCTTCTCTGAACTCTTCATATTCATTATTTCTTATAGCACAGTATTATTCCATTACATTCATGTAAAAATTGGTTTAATTATTTCCCAATTGATGAATATATATATTTGTTTCCAATTTTTTGTAGCCTGATACTTCTGCCATGTTTTACAATAAAAAAAATAAAGAGGCCAAGATTCTTCTTTGTGGATAAAAATGATACCAAAACAATAAAGTTTGGCATTGTTGTTGGTACAGTTGCTGTCTTCATACATTGGAAGCTAGGTGGTACAGTGGATGGAGCCTTACCTTAGAGTCAAGACAATGGGAATTTGAATCCAACCTGAATTGAGCTTTTTTTTTTAGGTTTTTGCAAGGCAAATGGGGTTAAGTGGCTTGCCCAAGGCCACATAGCTAGGTAATTATTAAGTGTCTGAGACTGGATTATTTTGAATCCAACCTCAGACACTTGACACTTGGTCATACAGCTGTATGACCTTGGACAAGTCACTGAGTGCCTCGCATCCAGAGTCATCTCCATCATCTTGATTTATGTCTGGCCATTGAAGCCAGATGCTCTGAAGGAGAAAGTGAGGTAGGTGACTTAGTACAATACCCACTCACTCAAATCCAATTCATATGCTTTTCATGACATCACCTCCCTGATGTCATGGTCATCTTCAAGAATGAAGGACAAACATCATCATCATCATTATCATCTTAGATGTCCAGGGAAGTTTGGACAATAGACTAGAACAAGGAAATCTGTGATGTTTAAAAAGTTCAAGAGGTATAATTTCTGGATAATTAATCATATTATTAATAATTCTAGAATATTATTAATAAAAGGGATCAATAACACATTTGAATGGCAAGGACCCCTCATGGAACCACTCAATGCTTATATGTCCTTGGAAGATTGATGTTGCTGAAGGGAGCAATTGATTAATTAATAAAAAAAAAAGTAGGGGTGGCTAGGTGGTGCAGTAGATAAAGCACTGGCCCTGGAGTCAGGAGTACCTGGGTTCAAATCCGGTCTCAGAGGCTTAATAATTACCTAGCTGTGTGGCCTTGGGCAAGCCACTTAACCCCATTGCCTTGCAAAAAAAACCCTAAAAAAAGTAATGAGAAAGAATGACTATCATAATGAGAGTAGGAGTTAGTCTCATGAGGGACTGAGAAACCCAAGCCTTGAGCTATCTAAACAATGAATTTATCCCAAGCAAATAAGTAAATAGAGCACAGTGGACTTCTACTTCTGAGTGGGATCTGAACCGGAATGAGGAGAAAGTTAATCCAATCTCTAGAATAAAATTGAAATTTCTTTATTTGACATGTAAAGTCTTATCATTCATTACTCCCTTGCATGTAAACTGTAGTCTGGCCAAACTCTTCTTATTGTTCCTTACAGACAAAATTCCCATGTTGTTTCCATACCTTTGCGACTGTCCCCCAGACCAACAACGTACTCCTTCCTCTCCTTTTCTTCTTAGAATTTCTAGTTACTTTTGAGACCCAGCTCAAATGATGTTTTCTACATGTAGTCTTTCCTAATCTCCACCATAATTTCCCATTTAAGTTTCCCAAGGGTAGAAACTATCCCATTTTTGTATTTGCATCTTCAGTACCTAACAGTTCCTGGCAAATAGCAAGCAGGGGGATTAATAAATGGTTTTTGCTTGATTACTTGATCAAAGGTCTCTGTGACATATAATGATATAACTCAAGATTTGATATGCTCAAATACACATACATCAAAGACCCTTGGATATTAGTTTATATACAAATGAATTGGAGTAGGAGTAAATGATGGATTTAGGAGACAAGTTAAGTGTTCTCCATCTCTAAGGGGTTTTTTTTTGCTTTTTTGTAAAACTGCTATGTAATCAAGTCTCCCAATTCTTGTATGTGTAAGGATGATTTTTCTTTCTTTTTTTTAGGTTTTTGGCAAGGCAAATGGGGTTAAGTGGCTTGCCCAAGGCCACACAGCTAGGTAATTATTAAGCGTCTGAGACCGGATTTGAACCCAGGTACTCCTGACTCCAAGGCCGGTGCTTTATCCACTATGCCACCTAGCCACCCCGATGATTTTTCTTAAAAAGAAGTATAAGATTTTACATTTATCCCTATTGAAGTCCATCTCATTAAGATTCAGTAGACCAAGGACAGAGTTTGAGATATACCTACAGGTAGATAACATGATGTAGTTGATGAACCACCAAAAGAGATTGAGAAGGAACAGTTCTTGTTTGTTCTTCTTTCTCAAAGAGAAACAGTGACATCAGGAAGGTGATGTCTTGACTTGTGTGAGAATAGAATTTAAGTGAGGCAGGGCTGTGCCAAGTCATTAGCCCCACTCTCTACTCCAGAGTCAATTGAAGTTCAATGTACAAGACATAAGTTGGGACAACCAGAGATGGTTCAGATGTAGTGGGAGACCTTGGCTTCTTTAAACTAGGGTCTTTCCCAGGTCTCAGTTTATCTGAAGTAACATCCACTCACTCAGTAATTAAGATGAGGTAAGAAATGAGGCAAAGAGGTTACTTTGACTATACCTTTAAGCTAAATAAGTCAGATGTGTAGAAGACCTAAGATAGAATAGAACCTTGAAAATCCATAGAAGAGAAAGTATCCAGTAATAGGGTGGTCAACAATTTCAAGTGCCACAAACAAGTCAAGAAAGGTGAAGATTGAGAAATCAGATTTGGTGATTAAGAGGTCATTGGTAATTTAGGAGAGAAAAGCCAAGGTCTAATTTTATCTTGGGAACACTCTGCCTGGCTTTTGTCAGCTGAGTGTGGAAGCTTATCCTTTCTAGGCAGCAGTCCTAGTTACTGAACACCACCAGATTGAAGCTGAACTGGCTTGACTGGCTTTGAAGCAATGAGACAAGGATATAGAAGCAGTGAGCAATCAATCCTCCATAGTGACTCAGACTAGCAGGGGAAGGCATCAGCAAAGCAACACACCCAGCAGAGATATTATACCAAGAGAGAAGCCAGTACTCTGAACCCAGTGAGGCAATCTACCCAGAAGATTTGACACACCCTTTGACGAGCAGACCCAAATTAAATCATCAATATAATGTTGCCAGAAAACATCAGGGGTCCTGCAGAATTTTTTTGAGTTATTTTAAATAGATTTTTATTAATGTCTTTGTTTTTTTATATGACTGCAATTTTCCCCAGTATCCTTATTCCTCTCCCTCAAAGAAAACATCCCATATTGAAACAGTATTTTTATTTATTTTTATTTTTTAAGATTTTTTTATTTACACATTACTAAAATACTCTTGTTTAAGAGTAAACATAATACCCCATCCCCCATAAAAATATAAAACCTCATGAGAAATAAAGTAAAAGAGTGAGAAAAAATGTTTCAGTCTGTATTCTAATACCATCAGCTCTGAATCTGGTGGATCATATTCTTTATCATAAGTCTGTCATAGAAGTTATTTCCATATTTTTCCACAATTCCTGTTGCTTATTGTAACTCCCTCCATCCATTCCTCCCTACTACCATCTATTATATTTTCTCTCTCCTTTCACTCTGTTCCTCTTCAAAAATGTACTGTGGGGCAGCTGAGTGGTGAAGTGAACAGAGCACCAGCCCTGGGTTCAGGAGGCTCCAAGCCCACATCCCAGCCCAGAGACCCAGCAACTACCTGGCCCCATGGTCCTGGATAGGCCACCCAATTCCAGCACCATGCAAAAAGTAAAAAAGAAAATGTGCTATATTTGACTATCCTCTCCTACGATTACCTCTTCTCTATCACCCACATCCTCCCCTCTCCTCCCCCATTCCCCTTCTCTTCCTTTTTCCTCTAGATGGCTATATCCTATTGAGTGTGTATGCTGTTTCCTCTCAAACCATTTCTGATGATAATGAAGGTCCCCTCATTCCCCCTTGCCTTACTCCCCTTCCATATTATTGCACAAGTTATATGAAATATATTTTATATGAAGTAACTTAGCCTATTCTACCTCTCCTTTCTCTTACTCCAGTACATTTCCCTTTCACCCATTGACTCCATTTTTACAATATATCTTCAAACTCAACACTCTCCTGTGCTTCATCTGTAAAAACTCCTTCTACCTGCTCTATTAAATAAGAAGGTTCATATGAGTATTATCAGTGTCATCTTTCCATTCAGGAATACATGCAGTTCATCATCATTAACTCCCTCATAATTTACCCTTCTCCCCCACTCTCTATGCTTCACCTGAGTCCTTTATTTGAAGGTCTAACTTTCTGTTCAGCTCTGGTCATTTCAAAAGGAACATTTGAAATTCCCCTGTTTCATTGAAAGTTCATTTTTTTCCCCTGGAAGGGGGTATTCAGTTTCCTGGGTAGTTGATTCTTGATTGCATTCCAAGCTCTTTTGCCTTCCAGAATATTATATTCCAAGCCCTATGAGCCCTTAAGGCAGTTGCTGCTAAATCCTGTGTGATCCTGACCACAGCTCCATAATATTTGAATTATGTCTTTCTGGCTGCTTGTAATATTTTCTCTTTGACTTGGGAGTTCTGGAACTTGGCTATAATATTCCTGGGGGTTGGTTTTTTTTGGATCTC
This sequence comes from Macrotis lagotis, assembly GCF_037893015.1. NCBI lineage: Eukaryota > Metazoa > Chordata > Mammalia > Peramelemorphia > Peramelidae > Macrotis > Macrotis lagotis. The sequence goes on from NC_133662.1 coordinate 223,267,840, forward strand.
TTTCTGGGGGAGATCTTTGGATTCTCTCAATTTCTATTTTGTCCTCTGCTTCTAGGATATCAGGGCAATTTTCCTGTAGGAATTCTTTAAAAATGAAGTCAAGGCTCTTTTCCTGATCATGACTTTCAGGTATTCCAATAATTTTTAAATTATCTTTCCTGAATCTGTTTTACAGATCAGTTATTTTTTTCAATGAGATGTTTCACATTTTCTTTTCTTTTTTTCATTCTTTTGGTGTTGAAGTACTGTGTTTTGAGTTCTTGTAAAGTTATCAGCTTCCTTTAGCTCCACTCTACATCTGAGGGATTTGTTTTCCTCAGAGAGCTTTCTTATCTCCTTTTACATCTTGTCAATTTTGCTTTTTAAAGTATTCTTCTCCTCAATAACATTTTTTTTAGGTTTTTGCAAGGCAAATGAGGTTAAGTGGCTTGCCCAAGGCCACACAGCTAGGTAATTATTAAGTGTCTGAGACCGGATTTGAACCCAGGTACTCCTGACTCCAAGGCTGGTGCTTTATCCACTACGCCACCTAGCCGCCCCATCCTCAATAACTTTTTGAACTGTTTTATCCATTTGACCTAAGCTAGTTTTTAGCATGTTATTTTCTTCAGCATTTTTTGGAATCTCTTTGACTAAGCTGCTGACTTCTTTTTCATGTTTTTCCTGCATCTCTCTCTCTCTCATTTCTTTTCCCAATTTTTCTTTTATTTCCCTTACTTGATTTTCAAAATCTTTTTTGAGCTCTGTCATTGCCTGAGTCCAACTTCTATATTTCTTGGAGTCTATAGATGCAGAAGCTTGGATTTTCTCATCTTCAGATTGAGTATTTTGGTCCTCCATGGGATCAAAGTAATTGTCTATGGTCAGGTTCCTTTTTTTTTCTGTTTACTCATTTCCCCAGCTTGTGCATGGTTTGGGGGTGCTTCCTGAGCTTTTGAGTGTTATTGGGACACTCCCACAAGGACTTCTCCTGGTCTTTGAATAACCACAAGCTCACTCCTCTGCCATGGGACTGGGTGGGGGGGGGTCCCCTGCTCTATCGGATTGCGACCAGGGTCTGAATGTGGTTAGAGCCACAGAGTCCTGTTCCAGGGACAGAGGACAGACCTCAGCAATCTCCCTCCACTCCCTTACCTTTCGTGGGCTGAGCACTCAGGGTGTAGCTGCCTGGGGGCTCCTGTTAGGCCACTCGCCAGCCTACTTCCCTTTCCTGGATCTGGGCTGCTGCTACCACTGCCACTACCATGCTGAGTGCCACAACCATGCTGAGGGCCAGGGCTTTGCTCTTGCTCTGGCAGAGGTCTCCCTCCTGATCTTGCAAGTTGTGCTTGGTGCTCCCTGGGGTTCAAGTCAAGAAACTGCTTCTGCTGTCAGGAGCTGTGGCTCCCACCTCTTATAGAGCTCCCACCTCTGCAAAAGGGTGGGATGGGAAGGGCTTCTAATTTCAAGCCACGCTTCTTCATATTTTTTCAATATTATTTGGGGGAGGGCATGTGGAATTGTTCTTTCTGTTTATTTTGTTGTAGTCATAAAGTATCTGGCTTAGATTACTGGTGTCCTTGATCACAATGATTAGAGATCCCAAGAAGGAGACTCCAGTGCTTACGCTTAGAACTAACAAAGAAAAAAATATTTTTTAAAAAAGGGGTCTTTTTATTTCAGGTCCTTTGTTCTATGTCACAATCTCTAAGAATTGGGCCCTGATTGGCTCAAAAGGAATGTAAATAGTAATTGTTTCAGTTTTGGCCAGAATCCGTGAGGGTCTTCACCTCCAAAATTTTTGAAAATTAGATTAAAGAGACATTCTTTGCCTCATTTCTTTCCTAGCTTCAATCACTGAATGGGTATTGCCTCAGTAAGGCTGAGACTTCTCCAGCATCACAGTTTGAAAGTCTCGTCTGTGGTGACCAGTCTTCTTTGTTGTCCAACTTTCACAGCCATACATTGCTATTAGAAAAACCATAGTTTTAACAAATCAGACTTTGTCAACAAGGTGATGTATCTGCCTTTTAGTATGCTGTCCAGATTTAGCACAGGTCTCCTTTCAAGAAGGAAGCAGCTTTTAATTTCATGGTTGCAGTCACTATCTACAATGATCTTTGAACCCAAGAACATAAACCTGATATTACTTCCATTTCTTCTCCTTAAGTTTGTCAGGAAGTGATGGAATCAGTTGCCAAGATCTCAGTTTTTTTGTTTGATGTTGTCAAGCCAGTTTTTATATTCTCCATTTTCATCTTCATTAAGAGGCTTCCTCTTCACTTTCTACCATCATCTAGCCTGACATTTCACATACTGTACTCTGAATATAAATTATATAAATGAGGTGACAATATATAACCTTGTCAAACTCCTTTTCAAGTCTCAGATCAGTGGTTCTATATTCAGTTTTAACTGCTGTTTCTTGACTCACATACAGTTTCCTTAGAAGACAAATAAGATGATCTGATACTCCCATCTCTTTGAGGACTTGCCACATTTTTTGTGATCCATATAGTCAAAGGTTTTAATATAGGCAATGAAGCAGTAGTAGATGTTTTTCTAGAACTTCTTTACTTCCTCCATAATCCAGCAAATATAAGTAGTTTGATCTTTTGTTCCTCTGCCTCATTAAAAACCAGACAGCTATTCTGATAACCCTTAGATTATATAATGGTGAAACCTAGCTTGTAGCATCTTAAGCATATCCTTGCTGCCATGAGAAATAAGTTCAATTGTTCAATAATTTGAACATTCCTTTGCATAGTCCTTCTTTAGAATTGGGATGTATACTGCTCTTTTCCAATCCAGTGGCCGTTGTTTTCTAAATTTGCTGGCATTTTGAGTGCAGCACTTTAATGACATCATCTTTTAGAATTTTAAATAGCTCAGCTGGAATTTCATAACCTCCACTAGCCTTGCTAGCTATGATTCCTAAGACCCATTGACTTCATTTTCCAGTATGTCTGGCTCTATATCAGTAACCACACTATTGTGATTATCAGTGATATTAAGATCTTTCTTGTCCAGTTCTGTATATTATTATTATCTTTTCTGTTTCTGTTAAGTCCCTACCATTTTTTCTTTTGTCATGCCATTTTTTGCATGACATGTAACCTTGAAAACTCAAATTTTTCTTGCTCTTATCTTTCCCATCCTTCTATTTCTTTGCATTGCTTATTTAAGAAAACTTTATTTCTCTGCAATTCTCTGAAACTATACATTATGATGGGTATGTGTTTCCCTTTCTCCTTTCCTTTTTTCCTCAGCTATGTGTAAAGCCTCATCAGATAACCATTTTCCTTTTATTGCTTTTCTTTTTCTTTGGAATGTTTTTGTTGCTGTCTCTAGTACAAGGATGTGACTCTCTGTTTTTGGTTTTTCAGGCACTCAATCTACAAGTTCTAATCCTTTAAATCTATTCATCATCTCCATTTCATATTCATAAGGGATGTAATGTAGAACATAGTCTGTTGGTTTTCCCTACTCTATTTAGGCTTGAATTTTAAAATAAAAAGCTCAATATCTGAGGCACAGTCAGCTCCAGGTATTATTTTATCTGATTGTATAAATCTTCTCCAGCTTTGGCTGCAAAGTATATAATCAATCTGATTTTAATATTTCTTTGATAATTTCCTTGTGTGGAATCCTATTGGATTGTTGAAAATGAGTGTTTGTTTGCTAATACAAGTGAATTATACCGACAAAACTCTAATTGGTCTCTGCCCTAATCCACTTTTACTTGTTATTTCAATTGTCTTTTTTAAAATTTATTTTGGGGGGGATTTTATTGGCAAGGCAATGGGGCTAAATGACTTGCCCAATGTCATAGCTAGGTAATTATTATTTGGGGTTTTTTTTAGGTTTTTGCAAGGCAAATGGGGTTAAGTGGCTTGCCCAAGGCCACACAGCTAGGTAATTATTAAGTGTCTGAGGCCAGATTTGAACTTGGGTTCTCTTGACTCCAGGGCTGGTGCTCTATCCATTGCACCACCTAGCTTCCCCTATTCCAATTATCTTTTAATTTCCTACTTTAGCATTCCAGTATTCTATAATGAATGTGATCTTTTTTGGTGTTATTTCTATTGTTTCTAAAAGATATGATAGGTTTTTTTCATAGACCTGATCAACTTTTGTTTCTTTGGAATCTTTGGCTGGAGCAGAGCCTTGCATTACTATGATGCTGAATGGTTTGCCTTTTTTTTTTTTAAAGATATCATTCTTTCATTTTTGAGATTATACATTTTACTCTTTTATTGACTATCAGGGCTACTCCATTTCTTTTAAGGGCTTTTTGCCCACAGCAGTAATGATCACCTCTATTAGATTCATCCATTCCTATCCATTTAAGTTCACTGACACTCAGGGTGTTGATGCTCAATCTCCCGTTTGATCACATCCAGCTTGCCTTGGTTTCTATGCAATAGGATATTTGCACCTTCAGACATTCCTCTAATAACCAGACACATCCACAACTGCACTTCCTTCTGGCCAAACATTTGGCCCAGCCAGTTCATTAGTATTGGAGCTACTTGTAGCTGTTCTCCACTCTTCCCCAATAGTGTTTTGGACAGCTTCAGATCTGGTGAACTCATCTTCTGGTGTTGTCTATTTTATCATTTTTATAACATCCATGGGGGATTTTGGCAAAGGTACTGGAGTTGTTTGCCATTTCCTTTTCCAGTAGATCACCTTTTATCAGAACTCTCCAAACTGACTGGTCCATTTTGGGTAACCCTGCTAGGTATAGTTCATAGTTTCATTGAGCTATGCAAGCCCCTCCACCATAACAAGGAAGTGATGGGATGGGAATGGGGGGTTGCCATTATCTTTTCCAGCTTCTTTTATAGATGAGAAACTGAGGTAAACAGAAATTAAGTGACTTGTCCAGATTTGAAAGTAGGTCCTCCTGACTCCAGAGCCAGCACTCTTATCCACTGTGCCACCTAACTGCCTTTTACCAATCTACCTATTTTTAAACCAATATCAGATGGATTCATCTGATATAAAGTGTTGCTTTATAATATAGTTTGAGGTCTGGAAGGGCTATTCCTCTTTTGTTTTTACTTCTTTTCCTAATTTCCCCTTCATATTCTAGATCTTTTATTTTTCCAAATGAATTTTGTTATTTTTTTAGTTTTCTAAGTGCCTCTTTGACAATTTGATTGGTATTATATGCAAAATTAATGTTAATTAACTTTGGAAGTACTATAATTTTTACTATAGTGGCATGACCCAAACTATAAATACTGAATATTCGTTCCAACAATTTAAGTTGTCCTTATTTCCTTTAAAAAGCACTTTTAAATTGAATTTCTACAAGTATTTTGTGTACTTTGGTAAATTGATTCCCAGATAGTTTATGCACTTTGTAGTTATGTAAGGTGGTATTTCTTTTTCCATTATTACCTTTTATATTCCATTATTATTATTATTTTAGAATGCTAATGAATTTTGAGTTTATTTATTTAATAGTTTGCTACTTTATTAAAGCTACTAATTATCTCAGTAACATTGTTGAGTCCCTGGAATTTTCTAAGTAAATCACATCATCAACAAATATAGATAGTTTTGTCTTCTCTTTCCCTATCTTTATGTCCTTAATTTCTTTCTCTTGTCATTGCTATTGCTAACATTTTTCAAAACTATTTCAAATAATACTAGGGAGAGAAGACATCCTTGCTGAATTCTATTAGGAAAATTTGTCACCCTTGAACATGGTAGTTGCTTTTAGTTTTAGATATTTTTTATGACTTTTTATGTTTATATTTTGTTGAGCTTTCAGCACAAATGTGTATTGGGCTTTCAAAGACATTTTCCATATCTCCTGAGGTAATCATGTAATTTGAAATTCTTTTGCTTTTAACATGATTAATTATGTTGCTTGTTTACTTAATGTTGAATCATCTTAACATCCCTATAAATTCAACTTAGTCATGAGGAATTATTTTTTAAATAATTCAATGTCATCTATTTGCCAGGATTTAATTAAATTTTTTTGAATCAACTTTCACTAATGATATTAATCTATAATTCTTATGTTCTTTATTCTTCTCTGGTCTAGATATTAGAACTACATTTGTCTCATAAAGGAGTGTTTTCTTTCTCAATTTTCAGAAATGATTGGTGTAGTTTTGGTACTAATTGTTCATTAAAAGCTTGTCAGAACCAACATCTCACCCTTTACCAAGATCAAAATGGGTACAATATTATAAGCAAACTAGGAGATCAAGAAATAGTTTACCTGTCAGATCTATGGAAAGGGAAGTAGTTTATGACCAAGGAAGAGATGAAGAACATCATTAAAAACAAACTAGATGATTTTGATTACATTAAATCAAAAAGCTTTTGCAAAGACAAAACCACTGTAACCAAGATCAAAAGAAATATAGTAAATTGGGAAACAATTTTTACAATTGGTATTTCTAACAAAGGACTCATTTATAAAGTATATAGAGAACTGAGTCAAATTTATGGAAAAAACAAGCCATTCCCCAATTGACAAATAGTCAAATAATATAGAGAGGCAATTTACAGATGAGGAAATCAAAGCGAATCACAGTCATATGAAAATTTGCTCTAAGTAATTACTGATTAGAGAAATACAAATTAAAGCATCTCTGAGGTACCACCTCACACCTCTCAGACTGGCCAATATGACCAGAAAGGACAATGATCAGTGCTGGAAGGGATGTAGGAAATCTGGGACACTAGGGTATTGTTGGTGGAGATGTTAACTCATCTTACTTTTCTGGAGAGCAATTTGGAATTATGCCCAAAGGGCAAAAAAATGTGCATACCCTTTGATCCAGCAATACCTGTACTCAGTCTATACCCTGAAGAGATTATGAAAAAGAGTAAAAGCATCACTTGTACAAAAATATTCATAGCAGCCTTGTTTTTGGTGGCAAAGAATTAGAAATTGAGTAAATATCCATCAATTGGGAAATAACTGAACAAATTTTGGTATATGTATGTTATGGAACACTATTATTCTATTAGAAACTAGGAGGGATGGGAATTCAGACTGGAAGGATCTCTATGAACTGATGCTGAAAGAGATAAGCAGAACCAGAAGAACATTGTTCACCCTAACAGCAACATGGGGGTGATGTTCAACCTTAATTGACTTGCTCATTTCATCAGTGCAACCATCAGGGATAATTTTAGGGTATCTGCAATGGAAAATACCATCTATATCCAAAGAAAGAATTGTGTAGTTTAAACAAAGACCAAAGACTATTACCTTTAATTTTTTTTAAAAAAAGATATTATATAATTTTTCTATCTCTTATATTTTATTTTTTTCCTTAAGGATATGATTTCTTTCTCAACACATTCAATTTTGATCAATGTATAGCATGGAAACAATATAAAGACTATCAGACTGCCTTCTGTGGGGGGGTGAATGAAGAAAGATTGGGGGAAAAATTGAAAAATTCAAAAAACAATGAAAAAAAGCTTGTCAGAATTTTCTGTCAAGTCAATTTATCTGAAACAAGAATCTGTTCCTTTGATAGTTCCTTTATAATTGGTTCTATTGGATCACTAAAGATTTCTATTTGGTCTTTTGTGAATTTGGATATTTCATATTTCTGAAGGTATTCCTTTGTATCTTTTATGTTCTAAGTTTTGTTAGTATGTAATTATGTAGAGTAGGTTTTGATAATTCTTTTTATTTTTTCTGGGTTTTGTGTGTGTATATGTTAATTCATCTGTCTATTATTTTCTTGGGTTGATTTCCTATTCTGTAATTTTTAATTAGATTGAACAAAAGTTTATAAGTTTATTAATCTTTTCAAAGTACTATCTTTTTAGTTTTCTTCATCATTTGTTTAGAATTTTGGTTTTCATCTTTTAAATTTTAATTTAAAATATCTTCTTTTTGTGTTTTGTTCATTTGTTGGATTTCTACTTTTTTTACATGTATACAATCCTCTTATTCTATTTTGTTAATGCATTTATAGAATATGAATATGTGGAAATTAAACATCACTTAACATTTACTTTGCAACTAAGAGGCTTCACATAAAGAGAATGTATGACTACCCAATGGTTTCTCAAGTTTGTGGATGGGGGAATGCTTTCTTTTAGACATTTATAAGCACCATAAATTTTTAACTTGCTTTCCCAAGTGAATTATAACAACTTTGGATTTGAAGGATATTTGGGATAGTGAAAAGATTCTAAATCATTCTTAATTAAAAGAGAATGTGCCACTACACATATACTTTTGGCTGGTGAGGAAGGAACATTCCTTCCCTGACTACATAACTAGAATCCTTTAGTTCACAGAGAAAGGAGGTACTAATCATCCCCAGGGTTTACCCTTAGCAGTAATGGGCCCTGGCAATCCTGGTTTATACCAAACTCCAGCAAAAACTGGAACAACCAGAAAGACCTCAAGGAATTTGATTTTTTTTCCTCTTGAAAATAATTTATTGAATGAGATTCAATCCCATAAGAGATTCAATCCCCAAAGCCTACTTCGGGTACCTTCCCAGAAACCGCAAGTCCTTAATCACAGAATCTGAGAGTTAGAACAGGCTTCAGCAATTATCTAGACCAATCCATACCCAAAAGAAAGCTTCACTGCAACATAGCTGACAAGTGATGGTGCAGCTTCTGCTTGAAGATTGCTCAGGAGGAAGACCCTGACATTTTTCATTATCCCAAGCAGATGTTTAAAGGGGCAAAGGACAATGAGCAAAAAGAATGGTCTGATGAAAATTTGCAAATCTTAGAGCTAGAAGCTCTGAGTTCTACCCAGAAGCAATGGGGTAGCTAATTGCCACAGTGAATAGAGCACTTGACCTGGAATCAGAAAAAACTCCTTTCAAATCCTGCCTCAGATTCTCATTGATTAGGTGACTTTGAATAAGGTACTTACCTCTGCCTCAGTTTTCTCACCTGTAAAATGAACATAATAATAGTACCTACTTCCTGGATTGTTGAAAGTATAAAATGAGATCATATCTGTAAAGAAATTAGCATGGTATCTTTCTCATAGTAGATATTATGTAATTATTATTATTATTACTAATTATTTATACCCAGCTCTAGTGCTTATTAAGTATGTGGCTATGGGCAAATCTGTTCCCATAAAATTCTAAAAACTGGGGATAAGGATTGTATTATTGACCCTCATGTGGTCATTGTGGTTAAAACATTTTGAAAATCCAATACACTTTGTGAATTGGTATTACGAAGCAGAAAGTAAAGGATGTATTTTAGAATTTTGCTATTCTAAATTCATGTGCTTGAGATGTTTGTCAGTATATTTGCTGGAAGAACAAAACAAAATTGAGCTTAACACCAAAAATAATGAAGATCAGTGCTCATCATTAATTCTGAACTCATTAATCCAGCCTGGAAAATGGATACTAGTCCTATAGATTAAATATGAGCTGTGAAGATTCCCCAGCAAATAGCTGCAGCCATTAGAAAATTTGCTTCAGTCATCTCCAGGGAGCATTTTCAAGAATAGTTTCTAGGGAAGTCATGGTGGATACATCTCCCTTCCTTTATCCCAGTCATCTTTTCCTTTTTGTCACTGTCCATCTCTCTTCCTCTATTGGGTCTTTGATCTCTGCCTATAAACAGGTCTCCCTTTCCCAATAAAAGCTTTCCTTGATCCTGACTGTTATTCCCTCGAGTTATTTTATCTCCCTTTCTTTTCTTTTACTCCTTAAAAACTGTAATCTATAGTCAGTAATTCTTATTAACTATAAAATATACATATAAAGTATATTATAATATATATAAATATATAAAGTAAGGAAATATATACTTAACCAAAGTACTGGCTATTGTCATGGAGAATGAACTGAATCCAAAGGGAATTCCTATAGATGGTGAGGTCCTCTAGATAATTTTGTTTAAGTATGGTATTGTGTTTTTTCATCAACCTCTAGAAAATTATTGAGATTCCCAATAAGATCCAACGTAATTAGCTACCCTGCAAAAGTCAAGTGGTTAGAGGAGGCTTGTTATTTAGACTATGCTATACTGTTGGAAGGACTGTCTATAAAGCTGGCTCATATAGTGTATAGTGGGTAGATACTGAGGTTCAAAGAACTAGCCCTAGAACTGAATAAAATAAGGAGAATGGGGCAGGGTACACTGGGGGAAATTGTGCAAAACTTTCAATCACCCCAAGCTTCTCTGTAAAATAAACAAACAAAATTTAATTCTAATCTTCCTTGGATATTGCAATATAGCTATACTAACTCTAAGGAATCAAAATGGCAGGTCATTCAAGGGGAAATAGAGAGTCTCAGGATAGTCATAAAGAGACACAATGAGCTACACACATAAATTAGTATAAAAGATATAATCAAAGATGTGCATGGCCTGAATAGTGTGATGTTTTCAGAGTAAGCAATAGAAGATAAAAATATACATGTCATATAAATGACACATGGATGCATAACTATGTATATATATATATATAGACATAAATATACATATATAGGTAGATGAGTATACACATACATGATTGAGCTATTGCTTATTCTTTCTGAGATATCTCTAGACCATAAAGGGAAAGAGCTAACCAGGGTCAGAAAATCCAGCCTGACAATGAATGGGGAGATCCACAGATCTGGTTTAGTTCTTCCTTTTCATGATTCTAGGGATACTCAGAAAGGACTACGGGAGACCCCACCACTTATTCTACCTCCCCCCCTCCAATATTGGCTGATATCAGTAAGCCAGACTTAATTAGCTTTTGGAAAAGTGGGTTTACAATAGTAGAGTAAGTCCAATTGGAATCCATTTCTCCAAAGAAATTTATAATAAGCTCTCTGACTAGTGCATAGAGCTTAGACTAGGGCACAGGGTTTAGAGCTTGAGCTTGTGCTTGGAATAATTTTGGCAAAGGAGAAACTCAAAGATTGTGGGAATCCCTTTGTCTTCCTGGATACTCTTGTTATGCTGGAACTTTTCTGCAGGGCTTCTTGTAGATCCTAGAATCATCCTATGCTCATCACATCCAGTCTACCCTCAACTCCTGATATAGATACTGCTTCCAGTGCTTCCCAGAATGCTATGAGGATATTAGGACTCTAGACCCAGGGTTCTCATCACTGTACACTGTGGTAGTGTCCATGTCAATGGATTAATGGAGCCAAGAAGTATTGAAGTATGAAGAAACCAAGTGTGGATCTTCGATCTTCTGATATGAATTAGTTATGGTAACAGGGACTTATTTTCAGGTGCTTCAGTCATATCCAACTCTCTATTATCCCATTTGGGCTTTGTTGGCAAATATGTCAGAGGTGTTTGCCATTTTATTCTCCAGCTCCTTTTTTTTTTTTTTAAAAAAATACAGATGAGGAACTGAGGCAAACTGGATTAAGTGACTTGTCCAGGGTTGCATAGCTAGTAAGTGTATGAGACTGGATTTGAGTTCAAGTTCTCCTGACAACAGGTCCAGTGCTCTACTCACTGTAACACATTCTATATACATACAATGTGCATAAATACATATTTAGCCTTGAAGGAATAAGTTACAAAACCAAGAAAATACCAATAGCAATAAATAAGTAAGCAGCAATGTTTAGTAAAAAGGAGCTCAGGATTGGGTACCAGAAGGAATTTAATGTATTGTATACATTTTAAATATGGACATGTTGTGTTCCTTGACAGAGAAAATAGAAGCTCTTTGAGGGCAGGATCTGTTTTATTTTTGTCTTTGTATCTCTAGAGACTATCACAATAAAGGCCATACAGTAGGTGCTTAATTGATGCATGTTAACTGATTGATTAAAGGACCAGCCTTGTCAAAGAACCATAGAATTACAAAATTTAGCTGTGAGTGGGCTAGATAAAATAATCTCTGGTGCCTTCAGCTCTAAAATTCCATGGTTCCATGATTTTCTGAACAAATTGAATGAAAACATGGAAGGCATTCTGAGTAAAATGATAGCATAAAGCAGAAAGGAATAATTAATTATTTGAATGACAGAATCATGATTAAAATTAAAATGATTTAAAATGATCAAATTAAAATGATTAAAATTTAAAATTATTTAAAATTAGACTAACATAATTGCCTGAAACAAATGAAATGAAATTTACCGAATTTCAGAATGTTGGAAGTGATGTCATAAGCCATCTATTCCTTTATGTGGTTGAACAATGATTCATTTACAACACTCACCTTGAATAGTTATTCAGCCTCTACTGTAGACCTAGAATGAGAGTGACCCATAGCTCAAAGGAGAGCCCATTTTACTAATTATTAGGAAGTTCCTAAGATCTCATTCATAAATTTGCTCCAAATTCTACCCTACATGGAAAAAACAAATCAATTCTAGTCCCTCTAATCATTTGGATTGAGACTAATTATTTGGAAATGATTTATTTTTGTTCCATTGTTTCAATCAAGTCGTACTCTTTGTGACCTCATTTGAGGTTTTCTTGGTAAAGATACTGGAGTGGTTTGTCATTTCCTTCTCATTTTAAATATGAGGAAATTGAGGCAAATAGAATTAAGTAACAACTAGAATTTTGTAGGTATTATGTGTCTGAGTCTAATTTGACCTCACAAAGATGAGTTTTACTGACTTGAGCCTTTAGAAATGATAGGCCTGGGGCGGCTAGGTGGCGTAGTGGATAAAGCACTGGCTTTGGAGTCAGGAGTACCTGGGTTCAAATCCAGTCTCAGACACTTAATAATGACCTAGCTGTGTGGCCTTGGGCAAGCCACTTAACCCCATTTGCCTTGCAAAAACCTAAAAAACAACAACAAAAGAAATAATAGGCCTTAAATATTTGGTAACAATTAACATGATTCTGTGTCTCTGTGACACACACACACACACACACACACACAACACACACTGACACATACCTTACCCTTTCTCCTCTACAGGCTAAACATCTCTTGGTCCTTCATCTTTACATGGTGAATTCTCCATCCCCTGGTCATGTGGATCATCCTCCAAACTTATTCTATGTTTCTGACATATAGTCAGAAGTGCTCTAATGAGATATATGCATTCTTTTTAAAAATGTTATTTTTTTAATTACATGAAAGATAGTTTTTAGCATTCATCTTTTTGTAAGCTTTTGAGTTCCACATTTTTCTACCTCCCTTTCTTTCCTCCCATTTCCCCATGACAGTGAGTAATTGAATATAGGTTATACCTGTATAATCATGTCTAACATATTTCCATATTAGTCACAGACATTTATTCTTAAAAATTACTGTATCATGAAAAAATCATACAACAAAAACCACAGGATTTATGGGGAAAAGATTGAAATTAGGGGCATGACATTCAATAATTTCATCAATGAGATATAAAAAAAGACAAAAATTTCATTAAAATGGTAGCTCAGTTATATACTTGTTAAATGGTAAAGAAATACATTAAATATTAAAACAAGCAGGGTAGAGTTAATGGTCCTGGACTCTTATTTAATTTTTATTCTAATTCTCATGGTGTTGAGGCTGGCCGTCTTCAGGATACAGGGACCAATGGCTGGATCAATAGGGGTGAGAGGGGCTGTGTGGGGATGGAGTATATGGGTGTAGACTAGCCCTCTTCAACCCATAGCTCGTTCCTATCCTGAGAGTGTATAATAAATTTGGTGCTTTCTCTTAGAAAAAACCTGGGTGAGTCAATGCAGATTAAAGCATACTTTGAAAAAAATTTTTATTTTTCTTGTATCTGGGTTGTTTTGGACTGTGTTTTGCTTCACAACATGGCTAAAATGGAAATATACTTTGCATGACTGCACATATATAACCTATATTGATTGGCTTGCCTTCTTGGGAAATGGGAGAGAGTGAGGGAGAAAACTTGGAACTCAAATTTTTTAATTGATATTTTATTTTTATCAATGCATGTTATGAAAGTTTTTCAACATTCATCCGTATGCATATTTATAATTTTAAGTTACAAAATTTCCTTCCACAAAAAAGCAAAAAAACTCAAAATTTCCTTCCACCTTCCTTTCCCAAACCCCTCCCGTCAGCAGTGAACATTGTATATACATATTGGGGATAAGCATGTTTATGGATTAGTCATTTTTGGTATGAGGAATTAGGATTAAAAGAAAGAGATACATAAGAGATATTTGTATGAAGTGTTCATCAGATTCTAAAGGCTTCTTTTTTTTTGTTTTGTTTTGGGATTTTTTGTTTTTCTTCCCCCTAGATAGGAATAGCATTGTCCATAGCCATTGTAATACAGTTGTCCTAGCTCTCTGAACTGCTGAGAGGAGCTGCTTCTATCAAGATTGATCATCTCACAATGTTGTTGTTAATGTGTACCTTGTTCTCTTGTTCCCTTCACTCAGCATCAGATCCTGTAACTCAGTCCATGCTTCTCTAGAGTTCAACTATTTATGGTTTCTTATAGAACAATAATATTCCATAGTATTCATGTCCCATAAGTCGTTTAGCCAAACTCAATTTTTTTAAATTGAATATTAAAAAAATTAAGTATAATTGGAAAAAATTAAATAAAGAGGAACTGAAGTTTGCTTGTAGAAGTGATCATCAGAAGGGCTGGAGCTTTGAAAAATGGAAAAATGCTTTCTTGTTGTTTCTCATGAATAAAATTACTCAGTAATAGATGCAAAATTTCTATTACATTCAGATTTTTCCCTAATACATCATTTGTATTGAAACAAATTTGCATTTTCAAAACAAATCTTACAGCAGAACTAATTGCCCTTCCTAAAACGTGGTGCCTACAATCTGGTCCAATATTTTAGTTGTGATCTAACTGGGGTATTATAATATTATTACCTCTCTTATTCTGGACACTCTATCTTACAATGCAATTTAAATTACATTTATTCATATAGCTTTCATTCAGTCTGCTTTCATTACATTAGGCCAATCCATATGCTGATGATATTTAGTTAAAGGCAGAAGTACAGTATAGTGGAAAACTCTTGAATTTGGAGTTTGAAGACCTGGGTTTGAACCTTACTTAGCTTTGTCACTTACTAGCTAAGTTACCTTTGCCAGCTTACTTTGTTAAATAGCATTAGACCATAGATTTCTGACACACTTCTCTAAAGATCTCCTGCCAAGATTTACTTTGACTTTATGCTCTGCCCACAGATGATGGCTATACTGAGAAAAATAAAGAGTCATGATTCATCCCTAGGAAATAGAAACTTTCTTATTCTTCAAGATGTGTTTTAAATTTTCCATTGAAGCAGAACTTCAAATCCCCAACATGAAACTCAAGAATCCTGGACCATCAGAACCAGAAAGAACTTAGAAATGATATATTCTCTTTAGGAAACAAGGAGGGTGATAGTAAATGTTTAACAACTGGCTAAGGGTAGGGGTAGAAGTCTTCAAGATATACTTTTAATTACATTATTAGCATTTTCTCACTTTTTTAGTCTAGACAATCAACAAATGAATAAACCAAACCTTAATTTGTAGCATTTGCTGATTTCTGAGATATAACTGCTCAGACTGAAAAATTGACAACCAGATTTCAATAGCTCCTACTAGCTGACTCCAACATATGTCTGAAGGGGAAGTCATTTGCCCGAGATCACAAGGGGCACAGTAGGAAGTCAGGACATTGGAAGTCGGAGGTCTAATTTTTAGTCACCAGTGGGGTGAGTTTAAACAAATTATTTCATCTTGCTGGACTTCAAGATCCTCATTTATAAAATGATGTCTTGTTGGAGTCTTAAAATCAACAGAAATTTTATTAAGTCCCTATTGGCAGGGGAAGATAAAAATGTACAGAAGGCAACTGCCTCATTCTCCAAGTTCCTATGTCTCATGTCCTTCCTTCTACCCCTATGTTGATAAAAATAGAAGGAAAACATACTGTGGAAAGTGAGATAATCTTTTATGAATAATTTCCAATAAAAATCACAATTAACTACTGGTTGAACATGAGTCTTGGCTTTTATTTTCCCCAAATGTTCTTTAGCACAGGGAGATATAGAGAACACTGAGACCCTGTCTCAGTGTGCAGGAAAATAAAACACTAAAAATATGGGTTGGGGGGAGTAAGGATATTTGGATAGTTGGCTCAGTGGTTTTGATGAAATTTATTTGAATAACACCAGCAACATCTGGAATTGGTACATCTGGTTACAGTGCAATGAAAGAAGTGTTCACTTGGCTGGCTCTCACTGCCTTAAGTAGCTCTAGCCTGACTAAAAAGGTACAAGGTCATCAAAGATGATAAGAATGGGAAGGGAAAATGGACTCTCTTCCCCAAGAAAAATAGAAGATGTGTACTTAAAAAAAAAAACATTGCCTTGAAAATAAGTAAACTAGCTAGGTGGTGCAGTGGATAGAGCACCCACTCTGGAATCAGGAGTACCTGAGTTCAAATCCAGCCTCAGACACTTAATAATTACCTAGCTGTGTGGCCTTGGGCAAGCCACTTAACCCCATTGCCTTGCAAAAAAAAAAAACCTTAAAAAAAGTAAATTAATAATCTGCTGTTTAGAGGATTATCCTTCAGCTGGTAGAAGAAACACGATCTCATCTAGAAAATGTTCTAGATCTGTTTACTAATGGTTAGAGTGATCGAATCACTCTAAGAATGGTAGAACCTAAGAAAGGTTCTCCATTTAAGAATATAATTTTGGAAATTTGTATTGATTCCCTCACCCGAAGAGTATGGGAGGCAGAACAGAGTACTAGATTTGAACATTTGTTTAAACAGCTATTTATTAAGCACTTTCTATATTCTGGACATTGTGCTAAGCAGATACAAAAAGAGACATAGGATAGTCCCTGTCCTCGAGTTGCTTACAATCTAATAGGGGAGGTAACATGCAAACAAATAAACACAAGGCAAGTTACGTACAAAATACATAGGAAATCATTAAAAGAAGAAAGACACTAGAATTAAGAGGGACCAGGGAAGGCTTCCTATAAATGATGGGATTTTAATCGTGATTTAAAGGAAGGCAGCGAGACCAGTAGCTGGATCAGAGGAGTGAGGTTCAGGCATGGGGGCTGGCCAGAGAAAAGGAAGCCAGAGGAAGATTATGATTTTTATTTCTGTCTATGACCACTGGCAAACTGTTTAAATGCTTTGACCCTTACTTTTCTCATATCTAAAGTGGGCATGCTCCCTAAAACTAGTGTTCCAGTTCATAGGATTACTTTTAGATTCAGATGAGATCATAAACAAAAGTATCTTGCAAATTTCAAAGCGCTATTTCTTCACTTAAGATTACTTAGTCTGGATTTCTGTCCAATTTCCTCAGTCCTTCCTGGCTTTTAGAGGCCAAAGTTCTCTCACAGTTCTCCAAGAGGCCTCCCTCAGAGAATCCTTCAGTCGGTGCAAAGCCATGGAGATCAGAGATGGAGTTTCCATGTGTGGGGAGCATTAAAAAGGACCAGTTTGATTGCATTGTAGAGTGTATGGAGGGAAATAAAATATAATAAGACTGAAAGGAAGGTTGGGCATAGGTTGTAAACAATTTTAAATGCCAAATATAGGAGTTTTATTTGATTCATTCAGTTAGTCATTTAACAAGCACTAATTAAATACTTACTATATTTCAGCACTATTTTAAAGTCTGGGAATACAAATATAAGGAAAAAGAAAGACTATTGCTGCCTTCTGGATTCCAATCTTCAATTCTAATGGAAGAAGACAGCACATAATAGGAAGATGAAAAATGGGGTGGGGAGGCAGGAGGTTCATTTTGGACCCTGAGTCTATCACTTTTTAGTCAGAAGTGATATTTGTCATTATTGATCCTTTGGAATCATGGTTGGTGATTTCTTAAATCAGAGTGTATAAATCTCTCTGAATTTGAGGTTCTGTGAGGAGTCATCTATTCAGTGGGAGTGGCCAATGAGACTGGGGGCACTTCTAAGGTATGAATACCTGGGCTGAAGCAATCATCCAGAATGAAGAGTTTTCTGGGACAGGATGGAGGGACCTGGTTTCAAGATTCAAGATACAGTAGAGAAGCCATGGAGTTTCTGCATAGGAGAGGGACATGGTCAGATCTATCTCTAGAAAAATCATTTTGGCAACTGTGTGCAGTATGGATTGAAGTGGGGAGTGACTAGGCAGAGGGAACAATTAGAAAGGTAATTGCCAAAGTCTGGGCTAAGGTCAATGAGGACCTACCTGAACTAGGATGGTGCTTATATCAAGGGAATAGAATGGGGAGATATTGTAGACAGAATTGACAGGATTTAGCATCTCAGTCCATATGGAATGATATAAGTAGAATGAGTAATAGAAAGGAATCAAGAATGACATCAAAGTTGCAAACCTGGTTGATGGGAGAGGTGATGATGCATGAACAGAAGTTTGGAAGAAGGGTGGATTTGGGGGAAAAGGTAACAAAATTGTTTTAGACATGTTGAGAATGAGATGTTTACTGATTGTATGATCTTGGCTAAATTATTTAACCTTTCTAAAGGTTAGGACTTTTGGACCTAATTTCCTTTTCATTCTCTTGAAGCCCAAGCATAAATCTTTCTAGGAAGAGTTCCCATTGTCTTCTCAACAATGAGTTAGATTCTCTTAGTAAGGATTTTCTTTTTCTGATTTCTTAAAGTTGTGAGCAGAAGAGACAGAAGATGATAGATTTTTAGACAGACCTCAGAGGTCATTGTGTTCAATTCTCTCATTTTACAGATAAGGAAACTGAGGAACAGAGAGATTAAGGGACTTACCCAAGGTCATATGGGTAGTAAAAGTCCAAACCAGAAAGTGAATTCAGTTCTTTAACTTTAAATCCAATTCTTTTGCCACTGCACCAGGGTGTGTCCTGTTATTTGGATGAGTCACAAAGACTCTGTTCATTGTGGCAATCAACTTAAAGTAAAATTAATCTTCAACTCATCACATATTTAATTACCATAATAATTATGTGTAATATAATGTAAGAATGGATAAGTTCATATAAATGCCTATAATTAATTCAATCTTTGATATAGGCAAACCAATGTTCCTCTTTTCATTTTACTGATTCATTTGTCTTCCTAGAGATGAGAAAAAAAAGAGACAAAAATGTAGCCCTTGTCCTCAAAGCGCATGCTTTCTTATGGGGCGGAGACAAGATTCAGCAAATGACATACAAAAAAAGATAGAGAGCAAATGGAAGATAATCCCAGAAGGAAGGCATTAGCAGGTGGGGTGGCCAGAAAAAGCTTTCCACAGGTATTTGGAGTTGAATCTTGAAGAAAGTCATGGAAGTTAGTAAGCTAGGGATTCTTAATCTTGAGGGCATCATGTACTCCTTTGTCTAGTAAAAAGCCCATGGATTTCTCAGAATAATGTTTTTAAATGCACAAATGAAACACACAGCATCGCAAAGGAAATCAAAAATGTTGAAACATTGTAGTAATCAAAATATTAAAAACAAGTTCATGGACCCCAGGTTAAGGAGTTTCATTGTAAAATCTTAACAGGGTCACTGTCAACATTTCCCCAAGACATCATATACAATTGCTTTTAATCTATGAAAGAATCACTTTATCACTGTTTCAGATTTTTGTTCAGTTTGAGTAATTAGATATGATTTGTTAAGTATATTGTGATCTTAATTAAAAATAACTATTTATAGAAAAGTCATAAGAGACTGATGATGGTGATTTGTAATAGTTATCTTTCCAGATTTTCAACTGTGCTGCAGAAGGCTCAAGGCTGCAGCTGCAGTGACGTTCAGAGAGAAAATAACCTCTAGGGTCAACTTTCAAGAGTCTATATTTCCTTCCATCTGGAAGCAGCTGTTCTATAGTGGTTATAAACCCTAGCAGGGAGTTCCCTGTGCCGGTTATCTTGACCTGAACCTGACCATGCTTTATTGGGGAATTATTTGCAGGACATTGCTCTGTATAATATAACATTGATGAATTAGTCTTGGGTCTGTTCTGTTGTGGAGCTCTGCACCTGTGGTGTCTAGTGGTCAGTCTACTTTTTCCCCTGTGTTCTGTGTGTTTCCTTCTGGGTTAGTATATTGGGGACAGATGCAAAAGAAATGCAATTCATTTCCTTCATCCCTTTGGGCACAAGGGTACTTGGTGGGATTTCCATTTTGTACCTGTGCCTACACACATTATAGCTTCTATCTACATTCATTGGCTACATTTTCTTTCCTCTCATTCTCACTCAGTCCTCCTTTACCCTATATCATACACTATTTATGAGGGCAAACCCCTCCACAAGCCCTACCAATCCTTCCTGTTTCCTCCAACAAGAAAGCCCTCTGTCAACTCCAGTGTCTCACTTATCTTCAATCTTCCCCCATCTTCTGGTACTTTCTTTACTGCTTATGAACATATCCATATCTCCATCCTCAGGAAAACCTTACTTGTTCTTTTCATCCTATTAATTATCATCTTTTTTTTTAGATTTTTGCAAGGCAATGGGATTAAGTGGCTTTCCCAAGGCCACACAACTAGTTAATTATTAAGTGTCTGAGACCGGATTTGAACCCAGGTACTCCTGGCTCCAGGGCCGGTGCTCTATCCACTGCGCCACCTAGCCGCCCCTGTTAGTTATCATCTTAAATGTCTTCTAACCTTGGTGGATAAACTTGAGGAAATGGTCTATAATAGGTGCATCTACTTCCTCTTCTCTCCCTCTTTTTAGCCTTCTAGAGTCTAGCTTCCAACCTCATCATTCCACCAAATTACTCTCTCCAAAGTTACCAGTGATCTCCTCCTAATTGCCAAGTTTAAGAGCCTTTTCTCAATCCCCATTCTTCTTGACTTCTCTGAAACCTTTAATCTTTCTGAGCAATCTCATCTCACTATTTGCTTCTCTCTAGGTTTTTGGTACTCACTCACTTTAATTCTCTTCCTAATTATCATACAGTTCCTTCTCAATCCTCTTTGCAGGCTCCGCTTCCAGGTCACACTCTTCTCTCCTTTCCTTTTCTGTGCCTCTCCCTTTTTTCTTTTCTTTCTTCCCCTTTCCCCCCTTTCTTTCCCCCCCCTTCCCTTTCTCTCTCTCTCTCTCCTCTCCTCCATCTCCCTTTCCCACTTCCCTTTTATTCTCTTATTTTTCTCTTCTTACCCCTCTGATCACTTCAATTTCTTTCCCTGGATCATCATTTATGTAGCAAACCCTAAATGTGGGTGCATCCCAAGGTTTTTCCTGGCACTTTTTTTCTTTTCACTCTATATTCCCTCGTGTACTCCAGTGGATTAAATCGTCATCTCTATGGAGAGAGAGAGAGAGAGAGAGAGAGAGAGAGAGAGAGAGAGAGAGAGAGAGAGACAATGTAGAGAAAGGAATTTTTGATTTCAAATTGGAAGACGTAGTGATCTATCTTCCTACTCTATTACATAATATGCATGTGACCTTGGGCAAATTAATTTCTCTTGCCTCATGTAAGTAACCAATTTCTATAAACTTTACCTGAAAATCTGAGAGTGGGTACTGGAGAACATTCCAGAGGGGATTGTTACATTTGAATCTATTATGTATTATACTACATGTAATTATATATTATAAGTATACATGTGGATTTGAACATGCATATATGTAGAGATCATAAGTGTACATATATAACATTC
The DNA here is from genome assembly GCF_037893015.1 of Macrotis lagotis. Taxonomy (NCBI): domain Eukaryota; kingdom Metazoa; phylum Chordata; class Mammalia; order Peramelemorphia; family Peramelidae; genus Macrotis; species Macrotis lagotis. The sequence continues at coordinate 223,289,321 of NC_133662.1, forward strand.
CTATATATGTCTGTGTTTGTCTCTCCTGATAGAATATAAACCCCTTGAAGACAGAAGCTGTTTTACTTTTGTCTTTAAATTCCCAAGGACCAAAATAATGCTTCAGACATAGTTAAGAGTTTAATAAGTGTTTATTTGATTATCTTTCTGCATGGGAGCATGAGAGATGTAGAAGTAAGTTTGGGACAAGTCAGTTTCCCATTACTCCATTGACATTATTTTCTCCAAGATTATGAAAGACCCCAAATTACCAAATCCAGTGAACTTCTGTTCAATTCCCATCCTTTCTGATGCTTCAACAGCCCTTGCCACTGCTACTAGATAGCTTCCACTCACTTCGCCTTAATCATGGAATGAGTGCTACTTCAGTCAGACTGAGACCTGTTTGGAGGAGAAAGTGAATCTGCTGACTTTGCACAGCCCTCCCTCACTTAAATCCAATTCATTTGCATGTCATGGCATCACCTCCCTGATGTCTCTTTGAGAAGGTACACCAAACAACAGGCTTCAAAATCTCATTATTCTCTTCCCACCTCTCAAATTCTCTGATTCTTTCATGGATATTCTTGACATTCTTGTAATAGAGGTGTACCCCAAGGTTCCAGCCTTACTTTTTCCCATATCTCTAAGCAATCTCTGCTCCCACAGCTTCAATGGTGACCTCTATGATCCCCAGTGTGTATCCGCAGAGATTCTTGATCTTTCTTTAGAACTCCAGATCTCTATCTCTAGTTGCTTCCAGGATATCTTCTACCTAGAAGTCAGTTTTAACATGTCCAAAACCAACCTCATTTTGTTTTTCTCTCATTTTTCTCCTCTTTGTGACTTCATTCCTTCATCTCTAGCATTACCATTTCCTTGGTCCTTCTGCTTAAGGCTAGTCCTTCTTCCCATTTGGTCTTGGCTATATGCAATATGTTGAGCAGTCCTCTGTACTTCCTGATTGTGAATTGTTGAAGATGATAATCCCTCCAGGTTAGTCATGGTGTTCATAGATTAATATCTTGATAGTTTCTTTTCTAAAACTAAACCCACTTTGAGCCTGAAATGGTCTCACTCACTTACAACTCCAGGACCCAATTTATGACTAGAATAAATTCAGGGTCTAGTTAATCAGTGTGTTTAGAAACTAGAAATTATTTTGTTGTTGACAGAACCAGCGTGAAAGACTACAGTAGATATGTGGTGACAGAGGACAGATTTTGCCAACAAGTATTCATATTATATAAGTCCTGAAGAGCCAATTGTGTGAGGTCCAGTGGGCTATTGGTTCACTCTATGAAATGCCAAGCTACCATGAAGATACTCTGAACCCTATTGGTTAGTGAGTATCCCTCTTAAACCACTTTTTAATGCTCTCTTTTAGGGTTAATCTTGCTGTTACACAGTAGGGGTCATCTCTTCCATCCTCCATCCCATCAGGACCTTTGCCTCTTCAGACCTTGAGAGGAACTCTTCAAAATGACAAAATTAAATCAGTATAACACAAAATGCATCACATAGTCCTGCCTGAAATTCCACCAGTAGTGATTTCTTTAGTTAGATGATGGCCTTTATTTAAATGTGAATATCCTTATGTGTCTTATATCAAGTTATTACATTGCATCTACAAAAGTCTAGCTTCAAGTGGTATTCTACACTAGTTAAGTCATATCCAGAGCATTACATTTTGTAGTCCTCCTTGCCTTGAGGGCATCCAGAAGAGAATTACTAGGTTTAGTAAGGTCCTCAAGTTCATACCATTTGAAAATGGTTTGAGTGAAGTGTGGACATTTAACTTGAAGAGAATACTCAGAGTAGGGGAAGAATGGATATGGTAAATATACACATCTTGAGGATAATGGCTGACTGATCAAAGACTTTTTCTTTTAATAATTGGGGCAGCTAGGTGGTGCAGTGGATAAAGCACTGACCCTGGAGTCAGGAGGACCTGAGTTCAAATCAGCCTCAGACACTTAATAATTGCCTAGCTGTGTGACCTTGGACTGTGTGACCCCTTGTCTTAAATAAATAAAAAATAATTTAAAAAATGTTGTTTCAAACTTTTGGGACAAAAACTCACTATCTGACAAAATTTGCTGAGAAAACTAGAAAGCAATTTGGCAAAACATATCAGCATTTTACAAAGTATATCAAAATAAAGTTAAAATGGGGACCTGATTTAGACACAAAGGGTGATATAAATAAATTAGGTATGCATGAAAAACTTTGCCTATCAGATCTTTGGCTAAGAGTAGAATTTATAACCAAACAAGAGTTAGGGAGATTCACAGGAAGTAAAGTGGATAACTAATTACATTAAATAAAAACATCTTTAAACAAATTAAACTAATGCAGCAAAGATTAGAAAGAAAGCAGAAAACTGAGTGTGAGGAAATTTTATAGCAAACTTCTCTGATAAAAGTCTTATTTTTCAAATATATATATATATATATATACATACATATATATATATGAGAGAGAGAGAGAGAGAGAGAGAGAGAGAGAGAACTGAGTCAAATTTATAAGAATACATGTCATCTTCCAATTGGTAAATTGTAAAAGGTTACAAATAGGCAATTATTAAAGAAGAAATCAAAGATATCTATATTCATATAGAAAACAATCTAATCACCATTGTTTAGAGATATGAAAATTCAAATGAATTTGAGATGCCACCTCATACTTATCATATTATTAATATGATGAAAATAGAAAATGAGAGATATTGGAAGGAATATGGAAAAACTGAGACACTAATATTAAGTTGGTAGAGTTGTGAACTGATCCAACCATTCTGGAGAATATTGTAAGGGTGGATAAAAGGAAGTAGATGGTACTGTTCCTTCCCTCAAAGAGCTTAAGATCTAGCTATAATTGGCAGAGACAAGACTCATTCTCAAAAATAATAGAATTTTAGAACTGAAAGGAAGAGTGGAGACAAATAACTATTAATTTAAATCTATACCTTTATTTATTCACTCATTCTTCCATTTATTTAAAAGGAAACAGGGGCCAAAAGAAGGGAAGTGATTCCTCAAGTTTATGATCCAATCATGATCAGTACTTAGAGAGCTGTTGATCCTGAGACTTCACCTCTTTGTTCCATTATCACATGTGCCTTTTATAGTGCCAGAATGACTTGACTAGTATTGTAATAAGTGCCAGCCAGGGGTTGGAATTTCTTGATCTATTGCCATCAGAAATGGTAGATTTGAAAGTTATTAGGAATTTAGAGTAGGTAGCACTTTGGATGTCTTGTGAACCATATTGAAAAAAAGGAGAACTTTTTCTTTGGCATTGAATTATTTGGAATCAGACTAGGGTGGAAACAATTGGCAAATTATAAAACAAGACCAAGGCAAAAGCACAGTGAGACCAAGACAAGAGAATCCAGCTGGATGCTTTAAAGCCCTGGAGAATGGGATGTTGGCAAATCTTATCTCTTTCTTGGGAAAGGACAATTCTTTCCCTGGTGTTCAGAAAGCATACTAAATAATCTTTCACTGAAGAAATCTTTAATACTAACACTCTAGTAATCAGGTCTGTGGATCCTTTTGTGTTCTCCTGCCCTGGTGTCTATGTTGCATAATTACTGACCTCTTAAACTCCTTACTAATATCTTTGAACTAGGAAAAAGATATTTCCATTTTTCTATACTCCTCAGTTAGTACCCTCCCTCCCAAAACTACCTTGTATTCATTTTAAAGATACAATTTAAATATACAAGAGTTTTCTCACCAGATACATAACACATAACTCATAGGTACATAGACATAGGGAAAATTCTTAATTCAACATGTGAATATTACAAATCAAGTAAAAGTTGAGACACATGGATTATCAGCAGAAATTTCTCATGTGGTAAAAAATATACAAATCAATTTTTAAATGACCCCTATATAATGAAAATAGAATTATTAACAGTAATTCTAAAAATATAAGGCACAATATTTCCTAAAAAGAGGATGAATTTGTGGTATAGTGAACAAAACATAAAATCTATAGTCAGGGTACCTGGGTTTGAAACCTGATTCTGACACTTTTGACCCTGGGTCACAGTTTCCTCAACTATAAAAAGGAATTAATCAATCAGAATAGAGAGCCTCTGAGAATTCTTCCTTTTCCAAATCTATGATGCTCTGATGATTCACTGATGACTGTCCCTATAGGACCTGCCATGTGGCCATCAGAAAAGGATAGAAGAACCAAGAACCTTTCTTGTTCTATAAAGAACAAAGAGAAACAATCAGAACCATTCTTTCTACTGTGCCAGAAAGGAAAGAAGGCAGGAAGGTGAGAGTAAAATAAAAAATTTCTGCTCTCGTAGTCCCCAAGTAGAGAAGAGAATGTAAGAAGTAAGGAATAAATGGGAAAAGTGGGCAGCTAAATAGAAAAATGGATAGAGTGCTGGGCCTGGAGTCAGAAAGACTCACCTTCCTGAGTTCAAATCTGGCCTCAGACTCTTAGTAGTGTGTATCTGCGGGCAAGTCACTTAACCCTGTTAGCCTCAGTATCCTCATCTGTAAAATGAGTTAGAGAAGGAAATGGCAAACCATTCTAGTATCTCTACCAAGAAAACACCAAATGAGGAATGAAGTGTAGGACATAATTGACAATGACAGGATAACAGCAACAAAAGTGGGGAAAAAAAGATTAAGGTCAAAAGAACTAAAACATTAACTTGAAGTCAAGTAACATGCCTCTAGTCATAATCCTTTTCCTAGGATACAAATACTTTCTTCAGGTCTTATTTCAAAGATTTTTTTAAGACTCTTCCAACTCCAAAGGTAATAGAAGTGGTGATCTTTTGTCAAGGAAAAGAAAAATTAATGAAAATTAGGCTGCTTACCTAATGCAATCTACCCAACTCATTGGCTACCAAACAGAAAGCTGACCTCTCAATCTATGCTCCAATCAAGATCACTCTTTCCTAAGTAAGAACTATTGTAATAACTGGAACCAAGTGAAGGAGGAATGAGTTCTTTTATAGAATAAAACTCCCCCTCAGTCCCCCTACTCTATTCTCTGATCACAACTGTATGGGGTGAAGTTAGCCTAAAGAAAAATCCCCAGAGACTGGGTCTTAGACAAAAGAAAGTATTTACTTTCTTGAGAAAGGGCACACCCATAGACACATCAAGATGGTGAAAGTCAGAGAGCCACACCTTGAAGCACAGCAAGTTTGGTTTATATAGATCCTAAGTGCAGTTCCCCAACCATATCCCCCTATTCCTTTGGCCCATTGGATGAGTTTCAGGGAGTACAATCTATTAGCAGAAATCTAGCCCAGCAACAGATGCAAAGAAAAAATGCAATGTTTTCAATGGTATCTATCTCACCAGATGGTGAGGTGACTTGTTATCAAACTTTCTTAGCTTAGAGATCCTGATGATCTTCATAACTGTTTTGACTAAAAAAAGTATGATTTTCATAGTCAGGATGTGCCTCAGTCAGCAGAATAGTCTTATTGTCAAACAGGATGTCTTGGGTCCCTTGGAATGGTAGGTTTTTCTTGACATAAACATTTCTTTAACCCTGAGAGGACTGCATCAGAAATTATCCCACTCAATCCCCTCTCTTATTTCTTACCATTTGAAGTTCTCTCACACCATCCTTGATATATTCCCTCAGCAAGATTCTCACATTTATCATCTTCCTTGGATTCTGTTCTTTCTTTCTGTCCAATTGGGACACATCTCTGGCCTTTTAGTATCATAATCCTCATCACTTCCTATGAAAATTTTTATCTCTTGGTTGATAATGAGCTCTATGACTGCCTCTTCCCTTATGAGTCTATTGGGAGTAGAAATGGAATTTAATAGTCCTGCCTCTTCGTCTTCTTGGTAATGGACAGGCAACAGACATAAGATTTATCTTCAGGGGGGGACACAAGTAAGAATTTACAGAGTCAAGGGGAAAGCTAAAGATATTAAAAGGGGAAGGATTCACTGGCCAAACAGCCCATACACACACAGACACAAGATGGAGAAGATGAGTATCCAGTCTCTCTCTCTCTCTGTTCCCATGGAGACATTCAATATCTTTCTGTATCTTCAGAGTCCTTTCCAAAAAGTTCTCTTCAGTTTGGGTGACCTATTGAGATCTTCCTCTTCTTTTTTTGGTAAAGGAACTTCTTAATACAATATCTTATCAGACTTAGACTCATGTTTTCACCATTAGACAATAAAATTCTAGAGCTATTATAATTTACATTTTGACTTACTCACTGTCATGTTGATAAACATACTTCACTCTAACAAAATAAAACTTCCATAAGTGTTTCACTGAACAAATGAATTCGCTGAAAATTGCCAGGTTAATTTGAATTTTTTACATCTTAGTATAAAGAGTGTCCAGCAAGTGACATACAGTCTTAACTTCTTGCTCCCTATTAAAATAATAATTCAAGCATCCTTAACTAAAATGAATTTCTCTTCCTCCCAAAATTGTTTCTAAATATTCTATAGGTGATTCTTCTCCAGATATATTCAACTGATGTATATTCCCTTTCTTAAAGTAGAATTTGAAACTGCTATTGTGCAGAATTGTCTTGAGATTACCAAAAAATCTTTTCATTCTTCTTACCTAAATATCCCCTTCTAACATAGAAAAAGCAAGGGATCTTCATTCTTGTCAGAACATATAGCTAACAGCAGATCTCAAAGCCACACACTAGCCTATCTAGCTTTTAAACTCCAATTGACCTATAATTTCTATATCAGATTTGCTTATTTCAATTTGCTATAACGATTCAGGATATCTAAGAAAAATTCCTTTATGGATATAATTTTGAGTGTGAGTTTCCAGGCAGAGGTTATGTGGGTAGTCAAATGTCTTAAGCCAAATTTTATAGTTATACGGTGAGACATTTTTCAAATGTTACATTTGAAGAAATCAAGTCAGAAAGTGTCCAACCTCAGATTACACTAAAAATCTACCCTTTCAATATTTTATCTCAATGCACTTGTTACCTGTAGCCTCCAAACTTCTGTTGGGCTTCCTGGCTTCAAAAGAGCATTGACCCAACACTTTCTTTGCTGATCATACCTGATATCAGAACAAAAGTCAATTAAAAGTCTTATGATCTAAAATATTAATTCCATCTAATTAGACCTCCAAATGAACCCACTTCATACAGCCTAAATACTATTATTTGGATGGGGGTCCCAATCAATCAGCCCCCTTCCCTACACATATATCTATTCTGGGCATCCCTCCTGAGTCCCTGTCATCAGAATACACTAAATATGGTTATCTTCTAAACTTATGCAAAATGCAGTCAAATTCCTCCAGCATCTGGAGTATTCCCTGACATACAAAAACCTTTTCACAAGTAGCAACTAGAAAGTCTGTCCCTCTGATGGCACTAACTTCTTATTTCCAGTCCCACATTCCTTTATCTGAAATCATATCTACTCTATTCTAATATAAAGATGATATGTCAGAGGTCTCTTGGCTAGAAATCCCTCCTTCTAGCCTGCTGTATTATACACTAGATAAACATCACCTTTTGCTAGGAGATGGCTCATAATCTCCAGAATTGTCACATAACAATTAGCCAGAGATTGTCACAGAAAAAAATCTCAAATTATTATTTTTATCTTTCCCATATTACTCAAGTGCTTTTACTTCAAAGCAAGCAACCATAGTTTTGAGATGAACCACAATATTACCAATCTACATATATAATCAGGAAATTCCTATGCAAACAATTCTAATAAACCTGGTTAATTATTAGCTATGTTTGAAATATAAACCATTACTTTTAGAATTCTTTCAGTCCATTAGAATATTTAGGGGACTTTAAATCTTCAATATGCATCATTAATTCCAAATGTAAATAAACATTAATAAGAGTTATACATTAATTACCAGATTTTACAAAATAATCTTTCCATTATTACATTTATACAAGGACCTACTAATCTAGAGCAAGTTCCAATACATTGTTTAAAAATTTCAGGGATCCCAGAGGGTTACAACTTTTGATATTTTCCCTCATTATCCCTACAAAGCAATCAATTATTAATTCCAGGCTTTGACATCATTACAGTAAAATAGCTTATATTTACAAAAGTAGATCACATAACTGGTAGACTTTTCAACAACCTACTCATAAATAAGTTACCTAACTAGGGGTTACATACTTTTTAATTTCCCGATCATTCTTCATAGTCCCTCACACTTAATATATTATTGGAAGGGTATCTTGCAGTTAGGATATACTTTCCAATATCCTATACATTATCCTTCTGAGTTTGCAATCAACATGGGGGGATCTGCAATTTTACTTCTTTAAAATTGAATATTTAATTCTTAACCTACATGAAACATAAGGTTTCCATCTCATTCTCTTAAAGCAAAACAAAACAACGGGTTCTCTTAAAGTTAAACTTATAACTGAATAGACTTTATATACAAATTTCTTTTACATTTTTTGTTTTATAAACTCATTTATCTCTTATTCCAAATACACTTCTATTTTCCAAAGGAAAATGAGATTCTTTAAGAATTTAATCTTATAGTCATGACAATTTCAAAACCCCAATGTAAAATCTTTACCCATGTCAGTGTTCCATTTTTTAAAATTTTTATTTATTTAGGGCAATGGGGTTAAGTGATTTGTCCAAGGCCACATAACTAGGTAATTATTAAGTGTCTGAGGCTGGATTTGAACTCAGGTCCTCCTGACTCTCTGGGTTATAAAGACCTTGAGAGAGATTGACAATATATTCTCTGGTTTTCACATAGCAAAGCTTTACAAAGGTGAAAATGAAACCCCAATTTATTCACTGTTTCTTATTACAACACAATTTTAAATTGTTAGTTTAAATCTGTTCTTATACAAAGTTTACTAATTATACACAACACATTTCAATTTCATGTCTATTCCCTTTACTCCCTAGAACTTTTGCAACACAGAAAATTCTTAAGACCTAGAGGCTTTTTTAAATCACTTTTTATGATTACAAAAATTTTTATATTTCTTTTAAATTCAAAAGTCATATCCAAAATAATCTTGAATTATTTTCCATTCAAAACCTAAAAGTTTGCAAATTCTTCTTATCTTCATCAGCATAATCCTAACTTCCTAATATTCTAGCATATAGGATCTTTTATCCTCATTGACCAATATTTCTTAATATTAGCACATTTAGGAATACTACATATCATAATCAAAATTATACATTTTTATAAACCTGTTAATTCAGTTTCATGTATTTTCAGTACAGAAAATTATCCCATTATAGTAACCTAATTAAAGAAACAATAATCAAAAAAATAAAGAATTTAACATTTGCTTAGCAATTGCTTTCACATAAAACTTTTCATATTATAGGGTTTATTACTCTCCAGTCAATTTTGCAATATCTTCAGATATTGCAAAAGTGGCAGTCTATTGTAATTGTCAAATTACCCACAACTTCATTTAAAAAAACATCTCAGGGACAGCTTGGTGGCACAGTGGATAGAGCACTGGCCCTGGAGTCAGGAGGACCTATGTGACCTTGGGCAAGCCACTTAACCCCATTGCCTTGCAACAAAAAAACCACACACACACAAAAACACATCTCAAGTTAGCATAAACCTGGGTTATGCAATAAGAGAAGACATTCTACAACTTATCAATTTATTTAGAGCTCTCTATCTTTTTCTCTTGATTCTTAAATTAATTTTTAAAGCTCCCCAAATCCATCTTTTAACTTATACAAAGTCAAACCTGCTCATACCTTCTTTCTACATGCTTTAACTAACTTCCATAAATTTGATATAATTTACAAATGGTTCGAGAACTCCAACTTTCCTTATACCTTTTCATTTCAATCCTTTTATTATTTTCTACTCCGGTTTTTCAAACTCCTTTCTCAGGCTGCACAACTTATACTCTCCTGTAATATACTCTCCTTTTGGGGGCATTTCTATTTAATCAATTTTTGTATTTTAGAATGAACAAAGACCTGACTCTCATATCCTCCTGGAATTTGCTTCTTCAAGCTTTCTTCATTGTAAAATAGAATTCTTTCAGGATTTGTTTATTTAAAAGGATTTATTATTTTTCCAATCTGGTATTACCCGTTGTCCCTTTTCTGTTTTTATAACTTCAAATAAATTCCCCCTTTAACATTTGTTTTACTAAGTCTTCAAGAAACAATTTCCTCTCTCTCTCTCTCTCTGATTAATTGCTCCTTTCTGCTCCTGTTTTCAAGGTTGAGATAAGAACCAGGACAAGGCTGCAAGCAGCAAGTGGTGGAGAAAGAGGAGGAGAGAAAAGTAAGCAAGGGATCCCATGAAGTGAAAGTTTGTCTCCAGTTTTTGAGTCTCATTCACATAAATTCTTAAAATTTAGCTCACCGAATTCCTGTAAGAAGCAAACTTTGGCCAGAAGACATTTCCTCTGAGTGGGGCTCCAGTTCAAATTAGGCAATGGTATTTAATCATTTTCTTTTTATCTTTTCCTTGGTATTTTTGTACCTCATCTCAATTACTAAGTCTAGACCCTAAGGGGACTATTAGCTGGCACTTCAAGGAGTGATTGTGATTCCTTGCTGCTTGGTTTCGACTTTGACCTTCTCATCTCTATGGATTCCAACCACTTGACAGATCAAATTTCCACCTCTACCTCTATCCTTATAGACTTTAATTGCTTAGGTGAGGCAGGGGCGAGGTCACCCAGGGACTCACCGATCTTATATGGGTCAATTCTAGGGACGCTAATCATTTGAACTTCCCCAGACTCATAGGTCTTACTTATCTGAGTTTGTGTACACAAACTTAAGTGACTTCATGGTACCTTCAGGTCAACTGTGGCAGGGACTATCTCCTTTCTTATTGTAATGTCTGCAAAGGTCTTTGATCTTTCAATTTTTCTGGACCTGAGACTATCCTCAGGATTTCTCCTCATTCCTCCAGGGATTTATCTGAACACTGAATCCTGAGCTGCCAAATTTAGTCAGCATGGCACCTTCCCACATCTATGCCCAGGAGAATCTTAAGGAGGGTGTTCAAATTCCAGGTGAGCCCCCAAAATTGTGCTGGGTGAAGTTACCCTAAAGAAAAATCCTCAGAGACTAGGTCTCAGAAAAGAAATTCTTTATTTACTTTCTCAAGAACGGGTACACTCACAGACACATCAAGATGGTGAGAGTTAAGAGTTGCACCTTGAAGCACAGCAAGTTTGGTTTATGTAGAACTTCACTGCAACTTCCCCCACCCTAACTGCCTTCCCCTTTGGCCCATTGGCTGGGTTTCAGGGGAGGGGGGTACAATCTATTAGCAACAGATGCAACAGATGCAAAGAGAGAATGCAAAGTTTTTACAATATCCATCTCACCAGATGGTGGCATGACTGGTTATCAGACTCTTAGTTTAGATGTCCTGATGATCTTTATAATTGTTTTGACTAGAAAAAGTATGATTTTCATGGTCAGGATGTGCCTCAGTCAACAGAACAGTCTTAGTCCCAAACAGGATGTCTAGGGTCCCTTGGAATGTTAGGTTCTTCTTGATATAAACATTTCTTTAACTCTGAGAGGATTTCATAAGAAATTATCCCACTCACAACTACTTGAAAGTAGCTTGATATTCCTTGTTAACTATAATATTGTCAAAGATGGCTAAGTAAATAGGCTCTGAAAACTCTGCTCAGTGGAGGACTGATGATACCCACCATCATACTGCTCATATCATAGCTAAACAGGAAAGCTCCTAATACAGAACAAAAGATACAGTGTTCTGAATGAGGAAGATGGTGATTCTAAGAATGCCCAGTTAAAATTCTGGTAGCTTTGGAAAACCTCTACTGAAATTCTACTCTGATGCCTTCATGGAGGTGACTCTGACTTCTTGAAGGTCATAGTGCAGAGTACAAGTGCTGGTATGTTCCTTTAAAATGAAAAGCTTTTCAATAAGTTTCCACCAACAGATGTACCTGATACCTGGGAATCAGCCTGGTTAAGTCCCAAGAGGCTCATTACCTGAAGACTGTTCACTAGATCATAAATTCTTTGGGTCTGGTTAATCTAAAATAGATTAAAATACAAAATGACCTACATTTCTATATGGCCCCTTTCTGCTACAGCATTGATGATGGTGGAATAATGAGGAAGGAAGCTTAAGAATCACACACATCTTTTAGACAGTCTATAAACTTTAATTTCTCATCTAAGAATATAAATGTGAGATCTATATGCAAAGAACAGTAAGTTGATATATTTTGAGAGGAAGCAGATAAATATGGACATTCTACTGAAGATGAAATTATATTAGAAACTATAAACTGGAAGAAAAGAGAAAGGTTTTGCTCTAAAAAAGAAGCTGTCAGAATTGGATTCACATGGTACGTTCCACGGCAATCAAGAATATAATTTTCTGGGTCAGTCATATCATTTTACAGTGTTTTTAATGAATAAAAAAGAGCACAAGAAAGTCAATTACAATTTATTTATCAATTTCAGGTGCAAAAGATGAGAAATTCTATGAATAACTTGACAAGGAATTCTAATAATAGCTACTATTTATATATTGCTTTAAGATTTGCAAAGCCTTTTACATATGTCAATTCTTTTGATTCTCAGAAGAATTCCATCATCCCCATTATACATACAAAGAAACCAGTAAAGGTTAAATGACTTGCTAGAAAGTGTCTAAGGCGCTATGTGGTCTTAGATCTTCCTGTTGCCTACTCCAGCACTCTATCTAATTTGAATCTGACTAAATGTTAAATCTTATTGAAAATAGGCACAAAAGGAGAGGAAAAATAGTTGAAAATATGGTTTCAGATTAAGAAACAAAAAAAGCTAAAAGATTTATAGACCATCTAGAAGATTTATATCTCAAAATCATAATACTTTTTCTCCAAAAAAGAAAATTTAAACACATGAGACTCATCAATCATCAATTTAAAAAAACAAAGATGCCTTTTTTGCTGGGGAGATAGGGGGGACTAGACATGTTTTTATTGATATGCAGAACTTCCAAAGAGGAAACTCACTCTCTCTATATAAACTTGTCCTTTATAATTTAGATATTTCAACTAATGGCCTTAAAGAATCTTCTCTGACACTGAGAGTTTGGTGGCTTATTCAGTGCCATAGAGCTCTTATGAGTCAAGAGGACTTGAGACTTCATTTTTGTGAACCTGAAACTAGTTCTTAATGGACAAGAAATGATTGATTACTAAAGTGGGAGTGATTTCTATATAGAGTCTCTCTCTCTCTCTCTCTCTCTCTCTCTATATATATATATATATATATATATGTGTGTGTGTATGTGTGTGTGTGTGTACATATATATGTATATATATATATACATATATATATATATGTATGTATTTGGGAGAGAGAGAGAGAGAGAGAGACCATCAAGTTATTGCAGAAAATAGAAAAAAATCAATACCAAGACAGGAGAGATCCTAAAATGACCAAAAGATAGTATATATCTGCAATAGCTCAAACCTGACCTATTTAAACAAGGTGTCCATATTACTAACATGGAAAAAATCAATAAAGAAAAAGACATTGACGTGGACTATCAATACTTTCTACAAAGTTTAATCTTAGTAAAAGTTACCACAATTAGGTAACTGACTGAAATATTTTAACAAGAAAAAGCATTTTCACCAAATGAGAGACAAGATAGATAAGGAAACATTGGCTTATTACTGAAGAGGATAGTGGACAGTTATGAAGATGTTCTTATAAAACATCAAGTAGAAGTGGAGGAAAAATGAATTTAAAGAAAGCTTGGAATAAGACTCAATTTAGCTAGTTAAACAACACATCTTTTAAAGATGAAAAGGGAGGCAGCTAGGTGGCGCAATGGATAGAGCACTGGAGTCAGGAGTACCTGAGTTCAAATTTGACCTCAGACACTTAATTACCTAGCTGTGTGGCCTTGGGCAAGCCACTTAACCCCATTGCCTTGCAAAAACCTTAAAAAAAAAGATGAAAAGGGAAGATGCAAATGGATAATATCTGGAACAGATCTGTCAGCACTTCTATAGCAAACTTTTTTCAACAACAAGAATGAAACTACCACATTTGTACTCTATCAAATGTGGTACCTTGGTCCCTGATAAACAAATAATAAATTTGAAATAGCATTCTAAAAGAAAACATGAGAAGACTAGCTGAAGCAGAACGAATGAAAAGAAACCATGCTAGAGGATTGATTTTCAAGATTACTTGAAAGTGGGAAAAATATTGAATGGGGAAAAAATCATGGATGATATTACCTCTGGAAAAAAATGACTATGAAGAGGTTTATGAAACAACCGACATGTTTGCCTTCATATCTATATGATATCTTTATGAACATTACAAATATATTGAATATCTTTGATAAAAATATGAGAAGGGAAAGGGAAGGCTTCATGAATTATTTTATATACTAGCCCAGCAATTGACAGAGAGGCGATGAGATGCACATGTGTTTATTATTTTTTAGAAAGTATTTTATTTGATAGAACATGTAGCTTTAAAGTCTCTCCATCAGGTTTCTCCCATGCAAATGTTAATAGCAAATAAAATTTCTTCTATAAAATGATGCTGTCTTGCTATTTCCTTCTCTAGTTCATTTTCTAGATGAAGAAATTGAGGTAAACAGACTTAATTGACTTGTTCAGGGTCACACATCTATAATAAGTCTCTGAGATCAGATCTGAACTCAGGTCTCCCTGATTCCATCCATCACACAACTTAGTTACCCCTGACTAATAGCAGTTATATTAAAAATGCTTGGGGAATTGCAGTGTCTGGCATCTAATTGGTGCTTGATAAATATTTGTTGACTTAACTTGACCTGACTTCATGGTGAATAGAGCTGGAGAATGAAATGGCAAATCCCTCTAAGCATCTTTGCCAAGAAAACCCTAAATGGTTTAGACATGACTGAACTGATTAAACAACAACAAGAACAAACTGTATCCATAATTTAAGTCTTAGAGACAATTCTAGAACACTCAGAGATTATGTGACTTGCCCAAGATCATATAGTTAATTAAGGTCGTAGTTGAGACTTGTCCTAGGTTTTCTTATGTCTTATCTTTCCACCACACACACCACAATAATGTTTCAGACTCCCAGTTGGAAATAACCTCTCCCTCCACTGAGCTCCCATAGCATAGTGTGCCTCTCATATTGCTTTTTCATGTTCTGCTCATTATACTTATTCATTTATTTACATTGTTGGTCCCACCAGACCCTGACTTTTACAACTCTATATCCCCTACAGTGCCCTGCAAATGGTAAGTACAGAAGAAACAACAAATATAAATATTTGTTGCTAAATGGAAAAGCACTTAATAAATATTTATTAGTTAATTGATTTCTTAAAATAGAGATGGGGAGAATAGGAGAAAAGGAGTTTAATGTGTATGGGGGGGCAACAAATTAGGGGTGATTTATGTGGTTCTATTAAAGAAAGTTGTACCTCTGATTATGATGAGAGGTGGTGATGGGGGCTGATACTGAATGATTCCAATGTGGTGCCTTGAATTCTGTGTCTTAATGATTCTGGGGAAGAGATGAACACATCAAGACTCCCTGATGCTGGTACTAGAGTCATCTTCCTGGGGCTGCTCCTGGAAGTCATCTGTCTCTGGCTCCAGGGAGCTGTCCTTTCTTGGCTCTAGGCCTTGCCACCCAGCTTATGTTTACTTGACATTGCTAAGGTCTTGGAGCTCAGAAGTCAAGGCATATCCTTCTGGTGTGTTCAGAGTCTGTGATGATTAATTCAACCTTGCCAGTTCCCATGAACTCCTCCAGGCTATGACCTTGTCTGGGAACAGTGGAGGAAGGGCATTGCTTGTTCTCATCAAAAGCTTGATTTGTTAGACTCCCTTTTTTCTGGAAATAATCTAGCACCGCATGGTGTTCTAAAAATTTTTCACATAAATTTTCTTTCTTCCAAAGGGATTCTACTGAGCTTTAGAGAATCATTGTATCCCAGGGTTGGATGGGACCAAGTGCTGTCAATCCTACCTTTACAAATTTATGCAAAGTTCACTCCTGTTTTACAACAGCCACTACCTTCACTTGACTGAACTATCCCAACCACCACTAAGTAAGTCTTCCTACTGCTTCTCTCCCCTCTCTACTGCTCCCAAACTATTAGTTCTTAGACATAGATCTAGTCATGTCACTTCTCATTTCAAAAATTCTTGTTGCCAACTTCTTTGCCTGACCTCCAGGGTCTTTCATAATTGGGCATTAGTATACATTTCCTGCCTTATCCTACTCTGTATATTCAGTCTTGTCCAACCAGACAATTCTCTACCCATAGACACACACATTTTGTGCTTTTGTCTTATGCCTAAAAATTCAATAAACATTAATTAAGCACCTAATATATGCCTGCCATTGTGCTAAAGGCTAGGGATAAAAATATGGAAAAGAATGTTCTTGCCCTCAAGGAGCTTATACTTTAATGGGTAAAGATAATACAAAAAAGAAAGTTGAAAAGTTGGGGAGGGAGAGATACCCAGTCTGGGGGCATGATAGAGAAGGCAAAGGAGTCCAAACTGAATGCAGCCAGATAGGAAGTGGGGAGATGCCTTGTCCTATCCCTTCTCCTTAAATAGAGGATTTACAGCTCTACCCATGATGTGATTTCTCAAGGATGAGGTTACTGAGGATACGGTGGAGATCAAAGAAATACCAAATATTATAGAATGTCTTTCCACATACTCAATTTCTACTCATCTAAAGTTCAACTCAACTATCACCTCCTCAAGGAAGCTTTCCTTAATTCCATTCTGTCGGAGTTTACAAAGTCCTTTGTTTTTTACATCTCTAATATGAAATGAGTGGGTAAAGCTCCCTTTCCCCCATCTTGTGAGCTGTCAGCCCCATATCTCAAGTCAGCTCTACCTATAAAATTTCAGAGGAAAGTCAAAAGGGGGCTCCCTGCAAAGCTTCCTCTACCAAGACCTACCAAGAAGAGTCAGAACTGATAGAGGAGGAAATGGTAATAGGACATGACCAACATGCTAACTTTTTCAAGAGCAAAGACTAGAAGAAAGGGAGCTTGTTTATGGACCTGCAGCTATTTTCCTGTAATAACACCAAAACATGAGGGGCATCTCTTTGAGATGAAGCAGGCTCATATGTGAGGCAGGAGAAGCTGAAGGAGATAGCTAGTCAACAAGTATTAATTTAATGCCTATTTTCTTCCAGGCAGAGCTGCTAGAAGGAGGGAATCAGTCAGGACACCCTGAGTTTTGGTCCACAAATTGATACTTCAATAATTTTGACCCTTGAGAGGCCATTAGGGACCTGCTAGGTTCTTTTGAAAATGCCTGATAGGGAATATTGAAGCTAAGTGCCTAATCTCTTAGAGTTCTGTTTTTTATATTCTAGTTTTTTGCTGTCTACTGGCTAAAAAAATCTTTAGAATTCTTGGAAGGAACCATGGACACCAAAACAAGATGGTGGTTATTTTTAATGATTTAGGCTCGCCCCCCCTTTTTCTCATGTGATTATAAATATACTTATATAGTTAAGTCATGCTTTTGTAATTAACTCTATTATATCATGCTTAGGTGACTGAATTCTAGGAAAATGCAACAGCAAATGGAAGAGGACAAAATTTTGTCCTGGAAAAGTCTAATTGAATAAATCTATATCCACTACTTCTCCAGAAAAATGAAATGGATGCCCATTTCTCACAAAAAGGGTGAAACTGGGATGGTGGGAGCCAGCTATTTGAGACATAAACACTATCTCTTCCTTCTCCCAACCCTCGGTACCCTCTGTGGTTTGGTGGTGTGCATATCTGCTGGAGCAAATGAGCTCTTGATCAAAAATCTAAAACTAGATCTCAAAAGCAAAATAGGCAAAAACCTATTTAAAAGCAAAAATCCCAATCTGAATGGGATATACTTTAACATATATTGTATGTGCTATTTGTCCTCCATATTTGTTAAAATCTGAAAGGAGTACACAGAAAATATTAATATTCTCTGGTAATTCTCTGGCAATCTGTGTATCTTATCTTTCAATACATGAAGATGGCAAGGATTTTATTTTATCTGACCTGGGTAAATGATGTATCACCATCTACATAAATGTTTATTTAATTCTGAGTTGAATAACAGCACTGGATGTTATTTACTCCCACTTGCTACTCACAATAATGGACATTTCATTTAACTTCTTTGGGCTCAGTTTTTCCCTATTTCTAAAAAAAGAGACAATAATACTTGTACTACCTACTTTCCATGGTTGTGGGAAGGTTTATTAGCTGCAGGTGATATGAAAATGTGAGATACTGTACAGGTAAAAGAAGGTTCCCTTCAGATTTTGCTAAATGTTAAAAAAAAATAGGGTCAATGAATCAAGAAACTAAGACACAAGGGTACTTCTCATTCAGATATCATTTGTACTTGCAAAGAGTAAGGCACTTTCAGATTTGATTACCTCATTTTGTATCTTATGAAAGTTGAGCAGGTTCTTTTGTGCCTCGTAAAAGTAGTTAGGTGGCTAAGTAGAGTACAGGGCCTTGAAAGAAGAAACTCATGAAACTGTTGATTAGTTGTGACTGACTCTCTATGACCTCTTTTTGGATTTCCCTGACAGAGGTGCTGCAGTGGTTTGCCACTTCCTTCTCCAGTTCATTTTATAGATGGAAAAAACTGAGGTAAACAGGGTTAATTGACTGCCTAGGGTTATAGCTAGTAAGTGTCTAAGGTCACATTTGAATTAAGGAAAATGAATCTTCCTAACTACAACTCTCTATCCATTATACTAAAGTAGAGGAAATATTAGAAAGATAAATGTTATGCTAAATATTATTTCCTTCTATGCTGGCCTTGCAAATCCTATATGCATCTGATTTCTATTCCATTACTATCTAGATAAATAGCTCCCATTGTTGGGTCAGCTGGAACCTATACAGTGAAAACTATCTTACTGGAGGGGGAGATTGGCACTCTCATGTGGTATAGTATTTTGATATTCAGATAAAGATACTTGAAGTTGGCACACCAAGGTTATCCTATCAAAAGGGGTATTGAGATATCAATACCCTTACTCTTTCCCAGCATGTACACGATGCCCTGCTCCCTTATATATAAATCCTGGCCTTATCTCCTGCTGATTGCTGATTCAGCCCAGTTGGAATCAGCTTGCAACTATCCCTAATTTCTCTCTATAAATTGGAATCTCTCTAAGCTGATTATTCTCTGTTCACTGCTGAATTATTTTACTAAAGTTCCATGACAGTTTAATCCCTTTACTTTGTTACTTAAACAAAATAAAACCTTTTTTATGTCCCTAAATACTGTTAGGTCAAGTCAGTGAATTCATTCACACATTCTCAAACCCTAGACTAGACTACCCCAACATTTTTGCTTTTATAAGTCCCATCTAGCTGCTCTGGAATTCAGGAATCCAGCCTCAGACATTTAGTTTAGTGTGAACCTCAGCAAATCTTTTAAACTTCAGTTTGTCTATGGAAAAGGAAATGGCAAACCACTCCAGTGTCTTGGCCATGAAAGCTCCATGGATGGTATGGTCCATGAAGTCAAGGAAGAGACAGACGCTCCTCAATAATCACAACATCAATGCACTACAGGCTTTCAGTAACCAATCTACATATTAAAAGGCCAAGAAAGCATCTGAGTAGGCGAAACAGTGTACTTACTTGAGGACAGATTGCTTTTTTCTTTTTCTTTTTAAATCCTTATTAGACATCAAATTTCCTAAATTTCAATTTCCATAGGCTAGATCAATGATCTACAGACTGGGTCACAATCTGGCAATGGCCCTTTACCCAAAAATTACTAAATAGTTCCAGGGAAAGAATTCCCCAGTTGTTTAAACACTAAGATACTCCTGTTGGTCTAAGCAAATGCCTTGGTGGCTGGGGGAAAGAAAAGAGGGAATGATGTGCCTTGTCCCTGGAGACACCCCAGTGAATTTCCTCTACTTTTCATATGCAAATGAGATACCCAAAACCTCACATCCTTTATGAGTTGCAAATAATTCTTCTCAACCTTTTACATCCTTAACAAGATAGAAAATGATTCACTCAAATATGAAAGGGCTCAATCTTTATAAGGAGAAGATGAAGTCTCATCTCATTGTCTCTATTGCTTCTCTCTTAATTTTGCAAATTTGCCAAAATTGCAAAAGATTTTGCTTTACATTAATATTGTTATTATTACATTACATTAATATTATTATTACCTACTCACAAATTGGTAATTGACCTCTAAAATTTTATTGAAATATTATATTTTATTTGAATTGTGATTTAGAGATAAAATGAAAAGGAATAATAGCATTTGGAGTCAGAAGACTGGAGTTCAAATCAAAGTTCTTTCACTTTTCAGCATATAACTTTGAGCAAGTCATTTATTGTCTTGGAGCCCTAGTTCTTCATCAATTAGACAAAGATTAGAGTAGGTAATTTTACTCATCAAACATGTTACAATGATTTCTGATCAAGGAGGGGCCCTGAATGTCTGACAAAGCCATTTACTTCATTTGGTAGGCATTGGGGCACCACTCAAGATTTCTGAGCATTGGTATGAAATGACCATATTGTCCAGGCTTAATCGAGCAGGTCATCACATGCTTCCTTTTTTCCTCTGAGACTTCCTGAATCAAATTCATCAACATGGCTTTCTTGTGATTCTTTCATTCCCTAGATTTTATTGTCTTCTAATGGTCTTAAAACTATGTTTATCCATTCTATAACTAATGGCACGTTAGACTATATCCAGAACAAGAAAAGTTATCATTTCCCTCTACTTTACCCTAATCAGAATACATCTGAAGTTTTTATACAGGTGCAGCTATCTCACTTTAGAAGGCACTTGGACATTTGAGAATAGGAGCTGTCCTTGAGTGGTGGTCTAGGGATAGATTTCAGGAAGTTTGTGAACTACAACTACAACTATGAACCAGGCACTGAATTAAGCATTCTATGAATATGATGTTATCCTTACAAATACCGGGAACATAAGTATTATTCATTCATTCAATCATTTATTCATTCATTCATTCATTTATTTGTTTATTTATTTTATAAATCAGAAACAGAATCAAATAGAGATTAAATAATTTGCTCAGGATCACACAAATAGTCATTTGAATTCAGTTCTTCCTGACTCCAGGTACTCTATCCACCGCACCATCTAGTTGCTCCTATATGCAAATAAATATCCTATTCATGTATTTGAAAAAGCTGTCCTAAGCAAGATTAGATTTGTTTAGATTGAGACACTCCTCACCCCACTGCCAGCCAAAACTACAACCAATATATCTGGAAGAAATAGAGACAAAGATTTATGTCTTAACAAGCAGAACCATCAGAAAGTCAATGGGCTATCTCTAGGAGGATTGAGGTTCCTTTTGAATGTCTATTTGTCAAGGGAAAACCGAATATCTATTTGTCAGAGATGATGTAGAGGGTATCAATGATTTTTGTGGGATCTCTTAAGTCCTTTGAACGTCTGAGATTCCTTGTCTCAATGAAACACAAGGTAAAGTCCACAGCAGAACTGAAATTCATGATCCTTGAGAATGAACAATTTATGGACCTGGGAACCATTCTTGTTTTAGAGAAGTTAGACATTGACTATACTCTGAGGGTATTATAGACATAACGAAGTATCTCTGAATCTGATTGTCAACCTAGGGTTCCAAATCTTCCAAACCCAATCCTTAATTACTTTTTCTTCCTTTTTCACCTGCTGTCACTGTAAATAGATATCAGTACTTTGGAATAAGATCTCTCTTTTCTTTCTTATCCCTCTCTGCCACCATCCTCCAGACTACAAAAGCAAATTTTTGCAGCTTGATTTATAAGTGCAAAGACAATATAAGAATTTGGAAATAATAGATCAACATAATTAAAAGTGCTAGTAAAAAAAATCAGTCTTATACTTTTACGGTGCCCAAGATTTGTATAATGGGGGATGGCAAAGACCTAAAGATACAGACATAGAACTGGCTGAAAAAAGTTCCTCACATGGAGAACCTGTTTTCAATAGAGTTCTTAGGTATATTGAAGTACCTAGGAGAGTCATTGAGACATGAATTAATATTCTGTAACTGGCTCCATTTAGCTAACCACATGGTGAATTGAACCACAGGTTGGCTTCAGAGGCATTCAGATTCTTTGTCATTTTGCTATTTGGTTGCTCATTCTGGATTTAGATTTGACTGCTTCACTGATGCCATCCAGTGAAAGATAATACTCTAAAGAAAGAAGGCTTGACCCTTCTTCTCAGTGAGGCTAATATGTAGTATCTTGGAAATGTGTCTTGTTCTTTTTGCCACTGAGTTATGCTCTTCTCCATTTCAAATGAAGGAAATGAATCTGGAGTTTCTGATCTTATGAGGAGGAAAACCAAGTAGAAATCTGGGAATTTTGTAACTAAGCCAATATAGATGTCCAAGGGCAAGATGTAAACTTTAAGACCCATCTCCAATAGAAATAACATGAAGAACTAGAGGTTTCACTTAAGAACCAAAAACTTAAATCTCATCCCTTCTATATCTTCCTTTCTCTTCATCCACAACCTATCAAACACGCATGTTCTAATGGCCCTTGACCATGGAGGGCCTTTAAGGTCCTACAAAGAAATTTAGACCTTATTTCATGGGCAAAAGGGCAAGATTCAGGAGAGAATTTTGAAGTTTATAAACTAACCCCTTAATTTTCAGATGAGAAAAATGACACCCAAAGAATTATAGTGTCCTCTCTAAAGTCACACAAATAGTGACTTTTGGTTTCTTATTTTATTTGGGATAATCTTGAAGACTCGATTGATAAAGAGATTAGATGAGATAAATAGAACATTTGTGAAGGGCTCACAATGTAGTAAGTATGCAGAAAACCAGATAATGGCAGCAATCACAATAAGGGGAGCTAGATAGCAGGAAGAGGAAGGTATGCTTGACATCATGGTGTGGAGATGACCCAAGTAGTGTGGACTGGTTCTGGGTGAAATAAGAAGAAAGTTTACCTATTAAGTCCGGAGTGATTCCAGGAGTAGAGTCCACAGTTCCTTGGAAATAGTTTGGGGGATGATTTGGCAAGAGATATGGGAAAGAGTGATTGGAGATCCCTGGAAATATGATTATTTCTGCTTTACAAAGAAGGATAATGGACACAAAGATGGTAAGTGATTTGCTCCTCACTAGTTTCAGGACTCAGTTTCAAGTCTTCTGTTATAGGATCTGGGTTCAACTCACTATATGGTAAATCTGGACCCCTCAGTTGGAAATTAATCATGGCATCATGATTTTTGTCTTAGTTCTTTTAATGGTTTTAAACTATATCTATCTATCTATCTATATATATATATATATATCTTATATATATATATATTTGGTAGGAATAATATTGTAATAGTACAATAAGTCCAATAATTATTTTTTTAAAAAAGATGAATATGATAGTGACTTATGGAGCTGAGGAAAATTCTGGTAAGATGTGAAACCAACTTGATCTGCAGAATTGAGAGACTCTTAAACCAGTGAGTTTCACATTGGTAAAATTAATTCAGTACATCCTTCTTTGGCTAATGCTCTTTCCTTACTCCTTTCACATTCAATCACCCATCCTTCTCTTTCCATTTGGATGATTTAGATTCGTTGTGGAGCTAGGCATGTCCAATGGCCACAGTCTCTGCAGAATTTGATTACAAGAAGAAAACCACACATCCTCTCTTTACTTATTCCCCCTCCCCCATGAGGTTGCCATTATTTACATGAAAGTAATCAGAGCATCAATTAGAGCAATCAAAAGCATCAGCAGGAAAGTTCTCTGCTCTAATTAAAAACAAAACACCCAAAGATTTTAAAGTGTAAGGCTTCCTCAAATGATTTCTTGGACCATTGGGTTTTTCACTGATTTTGTCCTCCCTCCAAAGTCAGTCTAATATGGAGGTAGCCACCTATGGGGGTGGAATGACTGGAGCATTTCCTCAAGGTGCTGAAGTTAGAGAATGTCGGTAGTATTCATAATCCTTCAACATCATAAGAACAACAAAGCTTGGTATCTAGTTAGAAAGAATTAGTTAAAATAAGAAGCTCTGTATTTTCCCACCCCTTTCAAAGCAACCTCCCTTAGGGTATGCCTCTTTCTTCACCCCACAAAATCCTTTTCTGAAATAAGGGATTCCTTATCCATGGTTGTGGTATTTATTTGGGGTACAAAAAGTCCTGGTTACAGCTCTGGTGGTTGGGTTTGATAACCCCAGGTCAATTTTATCTGTCCATCTAAATGGGGTAATGAAAGAAAAGTAGGAAGTCAATTTTCTCCTAGCACGATTAAGGCAGCTGCTGAATCAGTGGAAAGGTGATCTTAAAACTACCACAATCAGGATTACACCTTAACATTCACTGATTCCATTTGCCCATTCCCCTGCTTTCCCTTCCTTCTCTACCAGCCTGCCCTGTCTTCCCCTCACCTTCACCCATTCTTTCCATTTTTATTGATTAGCCGATTTTGTCTCTGTCCTTTTGTCAGAATTCTTTCATGTTTGATTTGCCGGCTGACCTGACATTGGACTGGACCTGCATGCTGACTCACCTTTGGCCTTTCCGTCCATCCCTTTCCTGCCCTTTGAGATTCCTTTCCTGGCTTTTAGAATCTTGAGAAGGCAGGGGTCCTAGAGATTTAATAGTATAACCCACACCAATCTGCACAAAGAATCCCCTTTATAATATCACAGACAGTATCATCAGGGCCTTGTCTGGTGCCTTATAGCAATTTGAAGCACATTCCCTTCCTTGGCAGCCCATTTCACTTTGAGACTTTCATTAATTGGAGATTTTTCTTTGCTTGGACTGAGCTTGGACTGTGACTTTCACTCTAACCTGTTCCAGGGTACTCCCCACCAGAGCCTGCCAAACACAAAGAAATAATTGAGATGGGAGTGAAAACTAGTCAACTTTGATGACTTTAACATGTTGGTCCCCCTTTCTTGCCCAAGTATTGGAGGGCCTAGATTTGAAATCAGAGGGCCTGAGCTGGCAGTACAGCTCTCTACATTTTGTGGATGCTTGGAGATCTCTGAAATCCCTCTCTGCTCTACATCCATAGTCCCACGACCTGACCTGTAGTCCTCTTTTATTGCCTTAGGAGCTGTTATCTCCATTTAGCAAAAGTAGACCCAGCCTGGGAAAGATTCAAATGGATTAGACTCCCTTATGGCAATTTTGGGCTTAAAGGAACTTTGTAACTGGTGAACTCTTCCCCTGAAGACATTTGTAATCATCTTCCATCTCATCTTAGACTTTTGGAAGGCTCAAGATCTGAGGGATAGAGTTTAATACACAAATGCAGAATGCTCAGTTAACATTAACAAGTAAAGGACTGATAAGACAGTAGTTGGCACTAAATGAAAACAATAGAACAGATACAAAAAGAAAAAAAGGAATCCAATTGTATTGCAACAGAGCTTGAAGTCTGATGCTTTTCCTTGTTGATGCTACTATCCCAGGCAGAAGTAATGCAGCTATTACATCCAAATCCCTCAAGGGCTAATGTGGGGTTCAGCAAGAGGAAATCATCTTGATTTATAATCTGTAATTCATAAATCCTAAGATTGAGAGATAACCATCTAGGTAACAAATACTGTAGACTATTCTGGGAGCATTTGTTTAGCACAGAAATTCATTTCAGTGAGCATTTACTAGTCATTCACCTTGAGGGGAATAAATCACAGTTAGATTACAAAGACAAAAAAGAAATAGTCTCTGGCCCCAAGGAACTTACATTCTCCTAGGGCTGGGGACACACACAGAGAAGCCAACACTACTAATACTACTGCTCTTGCTGCTTCTCTTCTTCCTCCTCTTTTTAATAAACAACATTTCTATAGAGTTTTAAAGAGGCAAAGCTCTTTGTGTCTACAAAGTATCCTAAAACCTCTAATAGCTTAAAGACTTTGAGGACATTCTGTATAGCACCACATTTGATCTTCAGCACAACCTTGGGAGGAAGGCGCAATAATTAGTCCCCACTTTACAGCTGGGAAAACTGAGGCAAGTCTCTGAGGCAAGATTCAAACTCAGGTCTTCTGGACTCCAAATTCAGCACCATTCCACAATGGACATCCAAGGTGATTTCGGGAGAGGAGAGAATACTAGCATCTTAAGGGGAGGGGGAATCATTTCTTTGTCTCCCTCCTCCCTACTTATTGGTTATCTGGAGCTCAAGTAGCTTTCCTTGGTTCTTTTCTCATTCTCCTTTTTTTCTGGACTTCATTATCTCCATAAACTTCTCATTCTTCCAGATCATTTCCCACCCCAATTGTGTGACTTCCTCATGCCCCCCCCTCCCATAAAGGGTCCTCCCCCTTCACCTTTTCTGCTTCTTTTTTTGTGTAGTTTCCCACACCAGACAAAGAGCTTCTCCAAGGCAGCACAGAGCACAATGTCTGTCACCAGGAGAGGGAAAACCCAGTGTCTGTGTCCTGTAGATAGTAAATGACAGAGCTGGAATTTGAACCCAGGTCTTCTCAGTTCACATCAAGGGCTCTTTCCATTGCACCAGTCTAACATTCCTGTGTCTGAGACAATCTCTTTCAAACATTCCAGGATTTTGTAGACTTAGGAAAGGTCACTGACTTAACAAATCTCTAAACAAGGAATTTGTTTTCAAAAGTTAGCAGCTCAGAGAAATACTTCAAACAAGATCTGATTCATGATCTGGCCTGGGTGAGATATGGCCAGATCTCAAAGCCTACAATTTCTGAACATGCTGTCCTTGTCTCTCTGAAATCCCTCCCAGGGCATATTTGTAGGAATAACTTTGACTTTTTACCACTTTACAGTTTCCCTTCCAGCCCTGTCCTTCAGCCCACTCATGGGCAATGAGTTGCCAATCTCAGTTGACTCTACATCAGGATGTAATCACTGATCCAAACTTGCACGAGTTTCAGAGCCACATTTATAGCAGTATGTTCTTTTGAGGAATTCACTTTGGCAAACACCCACATTTATCCCTTTCTAGCTGAGGAAGCCCTTCCAGAAGGATTAGTTCTACTTTGTCCTTAAAGTAGCAAATGTTAAGGGGCCCTCCTCCGATCACAGTCATAATAATATTTACTTATATTAGGAGCAGCTTACATTTATTTAAAACAATGTCTAATATGCAGGAATCATTTAATAAATGTTTCTTCCTTTATTTATCTCTATCATCCATCTAGTGCTATCATCTCTCTCTCTCTCTATTATCTCTTTCACTTCTCTATGTCTATCTATATATCTTTATTAAGCATCTATATCATCTCTCTGCCTCTATTCTCTCTCTCTCTCTCACACACACACACACACACACACACACACACACACACACACACACACACACACATTTTACCTAGGTCTACACATTTAAATCTGTTTCTTTACACAAATTTAGGAATAGCATAAAAGATATTTAGAAGGATCCTTCTATATTTTTGTGAACAAAATAATTAATATTGGATCGATTATTTTTTGAATGTTATTTGAATATTATTTAAATAAATGTATTTGAAAATCCAGCATTCTTTTTCCTTTGAGATATCATTAATGTCCTGTTCAATTTCTTTTGTTTTCTTCTAATATTAGATTAAGTCCTCTGCTTCTTCTTTTATTAGTTAGGGCATTTTATGTTCTTGTAGGTGTTCATTTATCCTCTTCCTCCTCCTCCTTCTTTTTCTATTATCATCTGGGTTCAGAGTCAGGAAGACCTGGGTTTGACTTCCATCTTTCAGACTTACTAGCTCTGTAACTTTGGACAAGTCATTAAATATCTCTGAGTCTTATTTTCCTTAATTTATAACTGGAAGATATCTTAGAGGTAATTTATAATTCTACCTTTTCCTGTTACAAAAGAGGAATCTGATGTCCCATAAAATAACTTTTTATTTTATACCAGAGATTATTATCACGCCACAGATCATACAGATAGTATAGTGAATGGCAGGACCAGAATATCAACCCCAGATCTTCTAGTTAGAGGTATAGTAGCACTCTTTAATAATAAGCAGTAGGGCAGCTAGATGGCGCAGTGGATAGAGCACTGGCCCTGTAGTCAGGAGTACCTGGGTTCAAATCCAGTCTCAGACACTTAATAATTACCTAGCTGTGTGGCCTTGAGCAAGCCACTTAACCCCATTTACCTTGCAAAAAACCTAAAAAAAAAATAATAAGCAGTAAAAGCAGTATAATAATGTCTCTTGTCTGGATTTCTCAGGTTACTGTGAGGGTGACCTGAGATACTATATGTAAATCATTCTATAAATGTCTAATTGCGATAATAGTAGCAAAAGTGGTTCTATTATTATTATTATTCTCCATTGAAGGATGAGGAAATAGAGGTTTCAAAGGAAACAGAGAAACAAAAATGAATTGTCTAGGGTCACATTATAACTGACTTGAAGTTTGACTCCAAGATTTTTTTTAGTATTAAGTCCAATTCTCTATAATCTCTGCATGGTTAACAGTCTATTTACTAATTTAATGATGGATAAGTGATATGCCCATGAAGACAAGATAGATGCTTTCTAGAGGTGTCAGATAGGAACTAATAGGAACTAATAAAATAATAATAAATAGGAACTAATAAAAATGTAAAGAAAGGAGGTTTAGTATATAATGCACTAATTATTAAAACTATCTAGTACTGGTTAGGAATCAGTAAGTTAGATTGATGGAACAGAGCAGACATACAATTTACAACTGTGAATGAATATAGGAACCTTGTATTTGCCAAGTATAAAGACAAGTTTGGGAGGTAAGAATTTATTATTTGGTAGAAACTGTTGGGAAAACTGGAAAGCAGCCTGGTAGAAATTGGACATAGAGCAATATTTTACTCCATTTACCAAAATAAGGTCAAGATACCATATATATATATATGAAGAGAGCTATTACAAGAAAATTTGAAGAACCTGGAATATATTACCTATCAGATGTATGAATAGGTGACCAATTTATGAATTAACAAGACAGAGAAAGCAGTGTGAGACTTAAAATGTAAAATCTTGATTACATTAAATTAAAAGGGAGTTGTACAAATAAAACAAATGCAGCCAAGATCTGAAGGAAAGGAGAAAATTGGAGAAAAACATTTATGGACAGTTTTTCAGATAATTCTAATACCTCAAAAATATTAGAATGTTATCATATTTATAAGATCATGATTTAATCTCCAATTGGTAAATAGTCAAAGGATATGAACAAGAAGTTTTTCAATGAAGAAATCAAAACAATTTATAGTCATATGACAAAATACTCTAAAGCACTATTGATTAGGGAAATGCAAATTAAAACAACCTTGGGATATCATTTTACACCTCTCAGACTGGCTAAAATGATAGAAAAGGAAAGTGATAAATTTTGGAGGGGATGTGGAAAAATTGGGAAACTAATTCATTGCTGGTGGAATTGTGAACTGTTTTGGAGAGCAATCTGGAATTATCCCAAAGAGTTATGAAACTGCCTATCCCTTTGATCCAGCAAATATTTCTCCTAGGTCTATTTCTGAAGATGTTTAGGGAAAAAGGGGAAAAAAATCCATATATATTCTAAAATATTTATAGCAGTTTTCTTTGTGATGCAAAGAGCTGAAAATTGTGGGCTTCCATCAAATGAAGAATGATGAGCTTATTGTAGTATATGATCATCATATAAGACTACTATGCAATAAAAAATTATGAGCTCATGTGTGACCTTGGTAATGTGTAATGGTAGCCATCTCTAGAGGAGTGAGAAAAAAAGGGAAAAGTTACATAACTTTATTATATATTTAAAAGGATTTGTTTCAAGTTGTACATAATAGATTTGCAGTTTCATGTGCAATCATCTTTTTATGTTCTATATTGTTACGGAAATGTGTGTACTGTTTCAAAAATTAAATGTAAAATAATAAAAGAAACTCACGGGAGTAGAGAGAACACCCTTTTCCTTGATTAAGGAATCCCTGGAAATAACAAAAATCCCTCCCTAGTATGTTAATTTAGGAAGCCTTGGAGAGGACAGATGACCCAACCTCCTGAATAAGGAAGTCAAGGAGTAGGACTTAGTGTCTTGTTTAGAGACAGCAAATCAATAGAACTGTTTAATTACATTGAAATCTTCCAGCATCTGAACTCAGATGCGCCAAGTAGAAGGACAGAAGAAGGAACCTAGGAAAATGAGGTCAGCACGAAACAGAGGCTTGCCAACCCTTCAAAGAGTATGGAAGGAGATAGGCAGCACCTCATCCTGGAATTTAGATCCAATTCAGGAAGAAAGACTAATCTGTAAGTATAAGAAAATATCTACAATAAACTAGGTATACTCAACCAGAAGGGGGTCTCAGAATTATGTATATACATGCATAGGCAAAACCTCTAAAAAAGTCACAGATTTGCCACAAGTTGTACTGTAATTCATGGAAGAAATAAATCAAGAGTTTAAAATAATCATATAAATGAAATGAAAGATAGAAAAGAAAGACAAAAGAAATGTTAAGAGGAAAGAATTGGAAGGAGAATACATAAGCATAGGAATTATAATGAAAATTAGATTGGACCAGACAGATAAATGACTCCATGAGACAACAAGAAATAGTAGAACTGAATTGAAAACCTGAAAAAATATTTTTTAAAAAATAAGATGTCTCCTATAAAAATGGGCCAGGTAGCACAGTGAATACAGCACTGACCCTGGAGCCAGGAAGACTTAAGTTTAAATCCAGTTTCTAGTGGTGTGACCCCGGGCAAGTTACTTAACCCTGTTTTCCTCAGTTTCCTCATTGATAAAATGAATTGTTGAAAAAAATTTGGTAAACCACTCTAGTATCTTTGCCAAAAAAAACCCAAATAGGTCATGAAGAGTCAGACATGATTGAAATGACTGAACAATCACAACAATAAAAAAAAAAGTGGCCTAGAAAAAAAGAGCAGAAAAGATAATCTAAGAAGCATTGGAGCTTCTAAAAACCATATACATTCATACACAGACACACACACACACACACACACACACACACACAAAGACACATACACCATATTTCCTGAAGTATAAGACGTACTCTTTTCCAAAAAATTTGGGGTCTAAAAACTGGGAGTGTCTTATATATTGGTTATTGACCTTTTTACTTGAATTTCCTGCTTTTTCTGCACTTTTATTTTCACTCATTGTCTTGCATTTGTTATTAGGTATATTAGGTTACGTTTTGCCACATTCTGCTCAGAAATGGCTTAGAAAAGATTTTTGTACTGAATTCAAGTTTAAAGTCAGAATCCACTTTGCAAAAACGAATGGAAATCCTGCTGCGGAGCACCAGTTTGGTCCTCCTCCAACTGAAAAAACAAACTGAGACTGGCTACAGGAAGAAGAAACCCTACTGAAAACACTGCCAGGAGAGGCAGGACAGCAAACGGTCTGATTTCAAGAGGGAATCGAAACTATGGATTAAAGAGCAAAGGGCAATTGGAATTCCTGTGTCCACAAACATGCTGGTTCATCAGAGGCCAGAAGAATGACTGATAAAAAAAAGAAGTGACTGATTTCAAAGGAGAACACAATTGTTGCTTCAGGCTCATGAAACAGAATGGATTGAGCATGTGTCCACATACCAGACTTGCCCAAAAGATGCCTGAAACTATGAGCAGAAAGTCCCTGACTTTCATGATGAATAAAACCTGAGTTCAATAACTTTATGTAATATATTTTTTCAAAATTTGGGCCCCCAAATTAAGGTGCATCTTATACAAGGGAGCATCTTATACATGGGAAAATATGGTATATATATATGTATATATATATATATGTATGTATGTATGTATATATATACTAATTAGATGTCATATTTCTGAGAATCATGAATGAAAACTGCCAAGACCCATTATAACCAAATGGCACAGTTCATTTAAAAATGATACATGAATCATTATTTAAAAGAAACGCCAAAACGAACACTCCCAGGAACATTAAAATCAAAGTCCCAATCTATCAAGTCAAAGGAACAAATACTATTCAAACACTTAGAAAAAAATTAAAGTACTAGAAACACAGTGTAGATTACAGGAGTTAGAAGCTGCTACTATAAAGGAGGAAAAAAACTGGGAATACAATATTTCAAAAAGAAAAATATAAAGACTCACAGCCAAGAATAACCTACTTAGAAAGTTGAACATAATCTTAAAGGATGGATAGAAGAATGAACTTTAGTAAAATAGGTGACTTCCAAGTATGAAGTACTTGGATGATAAGAACAGAGCTGATTAGATATATTGAAAGCAAGCACATGAATCAAATGAAACATGGAAAAGTAAATACATTTGAGGGATTATTTGGTGATGAAATGAACCTTCTTTTCTTTTTTCTTAAGGTTTTTGCAAGGCAATAGGGTTAAGTGGCTTGCCCAAGGCCACACAGCTAGGTAATTATTAAGTGTCTGAGATAGCATTTGAACTCAGGTCCTCCTGACTCCAGGGTTGGTGCTCTATCCACTGTGCCACCTAACTGCCCCAATGAACCCTCTTTTCAATAATCATAAGAGGAATAAATAAGTCCAAAATAATGACATCACCTTTGTTCTATGTTAATGATGTTAAGAGAAAAAAGGGGGAAAAAGTAATGCACTGTGGTAGAAAGGTAGGACAAGGTAGAACTTATCTATTTGTATATTCTGAGGTGCAAGAGGAAGATACAGAAATATGGAATGGAGGAAAGGCTAGGAGGAGTATAAAACATAAGAACCTCAATTTTATCTGAACCAAAGGAGGTCTGAACATATATATATATACATATATACATATATATATATATAAGAGAGAGATATTGGTGTTAATATTATTATTCATAATTGATATATAATTAATAAAGGAAGTATAGGGAGAGGAAAGGATTAGTGGGAGGATAGGTTCAGGAAGTCATAGGCAAAATGGTGTCTTCTTCAGAAGATGGTAACATGAAGGGAAGAATAAAAGGAAAAAAAAGGAAGGGTAAAATCTGTAACACAGACTAGATATAGTGAATGTGCAAGGGATGAACACACTCACAAAATGGAAGAATGTAGTAGAATGGATCAGAAAGCAGAATCCAACAATTTGTTGTTTACAAGACAGACATACACTTCGGGCAGCTAGGTGGCGCAGTGGATAGAGCACTCAGGAATACCTGAGTTCAAATCCGACCTCAGACACTTAATTACCTAGCTGTGTGGCCTTGGGCAAGCCACTTAACCTCATTTGCCTTGCAAAAAACAAGAACAACAACAACAAAAAACCTAAAAAAAAAAGAGAGACATACACATGATACAGAATGAGGTGAAGCAAATTACCATGTTTAAGATGAATTTTTAAAAAGTCATGTGTTTAAGACTATAATTAAAGGAGAAAAATACCAATATTATGGCTAAAATCACCAGAGAAAATGAATCAGTTGGAGGATTTAACATATATATGCACCAACTGGTATAGCAGCTAAACAATTAAAAGAATATTTAATTGATTTAAAGGAAGAAGTATAAGAAAAAATTATAACATCTAGGGATTGCAATGTATTCTTCTCAAAACTAGAATGTTTAACCAAGAAAAATCTAAAAAAAAAAAAAAACAGGATTAAAGGATCTGAGCAAAATTTTAGCCAAAAAACATGATAGAATTTTAGAGATGAATGAATGGAAACAGATAGCAGTATATACATTTTTATGGTATTAGTGCCCAAGAAAATTAATCTTTAGCTAGTAGTTTATTTTTTTACAAATAAAAACATAAAACCAGATTCCCGTATTAAAGATGAAAAATGAAAAAATCACAAGAAATGTGAAAGAAATAAATGAAATTATTACAAACCATTTTGGCCAATTATATACCAATAAAAATAATGAATTTGATTAATGAACACCTACAAGAATATAAAATGCCCTAAGAAAAGAAGAAGCAAAGGACTTAATATTAGAAGAAAACAAAAGAAATTGAACAGGACATTAATGCTATATCAGAGGAAAAAGAAAGATGGATTTTCAAATAAATTTTATTAAACATTCAAAAAATAATTGATCCAATATTATTTATTTTGTTGGCAAAAATATAGATGAAACTTGCTAAATATCTTTTATGATATTCTTAAATCTGTGTTAAGAAACAGATTTAAATGTGTAGAGCTAGGTAAAATAATAAAATTCATTTGAAGGAACAAAAAAGTCCTTTTCTTACACTTTGATTTTTTAAGCCTTAATTTTCCATGCAGAAAATTACTTATAGCTTAGGTTTTGTTAATGTCTAGGATCTCCTCAATAAAATGTATTAAATGAATACTATGAAACATCTATGCAAGAGTTGTTTATTATATATTTATTTTATATATCACTTATATATTTATTATATTAATATTATATATTATTGTAATAATATATTCATTATATAAGGACAGCTAGATGGCACAGTGGATAGAGCACTGACCCTGGAGTCAGGAGGACAGGAAGACAGTTTGAATCCAGCTTCGGAAGGTGTGCACTTATTAGCTGTGTGATCCTGGGCAAGTTACTTAATACTGATTACCTCACATCTAGGACCATCTCCAATCATCTGATCCATATCTGGCCACTGGACTCAGATGACTCTGGAAGAGAAAGTGAGGTTGGTGACTTAGCACAGTATTCCCTCACTCAAATACAATTCATGTGCTTCTTATGGCCTCACCTCCCTGGTGTCATGGTCCTCTTCAAGAAATATTATTTCTTATATACAAAAGAACTATTTAATATATATCTATTTAATATATCAGACCTACAAACATGAATTAGCTGAAAGACGTAAAATAAGAAGGAAGGTAGGAAGAAATTAAAGAAGGAAGAAAGGGAGGAAAGGAAGAAATTTCCAAACATACATTTATTAAACACCTATTATCAGCTGAGCACTATGCTAATACTTAATATTTTCTCATTTAAACCTCATAATAACTCTCAGAGGCAGATGCTATTATACTTCCATTTTACATTTGAGGAAACTGAGGCAGAATGCAGTGAAGTGACTTGTCCAGCATCACACATCTAGTAAGTTTCTGAGGCCAAATGCAAATGTAAGTCCAGATCCATTGTACCATCTAGATGTGGATACAATAACTACCAGTAGGAGACTGACTAAAAACCATCAAAACTGAAAGTAGGAGGAACTTAAACATAAGTATATTTCTATTTCATTTTAGCTCCATAATATTTAAGTAATTCCCTCCTCGTCCATGTCTTCCAGCAACCAGACCCTGATGGTGATATCTTCTTCAAGCCTGGACACATCCATTTTGAGATTAATGTTTAATGTGGGAGGCACAATGGAAGGCTGGGTTGGTTTTCCTTTAAGGGTCAACAGAGGTCCTTACTGGGATCATCATTGGTTGACTTTCTTGCTATTGTTGCTTTTGTTATTGTTCATCCTTTGTTCTGGAAGTGGAGCAAAGATAAGAAGAAAGTGCTGTCTTGACTTGTGAATGAATTTAAATGAGGTAGATTTGAGCAGAGTTGTCAGCCTCATTCTCCTGAAGCATGGAATACACAGATTGTGGGGAGTGGACATCTGAAATTAGTCAAATTCCCATTGCCCTGAAGGAATGCTTTTCTTACTTAGCATTTCTGATTACTGTGGTAAATGTGGAAGCAGTGGAATAGTATTTTAGATGAATTAGCAGCCTATTTAACTTAAAGAATTATATCCTTTTAAACTTCATCCTAGAGTTTTTTTTATTATATTTTATGTTCTGTGTCACAGTATATTTTAATCACAAAATTAAATCACTGTACTAAACTGAGGTTAGTCTAGCCCAGATTGCATATTAGTAATTAGGGATTGTTTCCAGTGACTTCATGATGAAATTCGTTGATCAAGTTGGAGAGTGGTAAGGAAGAAGGCAACTGTAGGTAATTGGATGATCAAATATAGAAACCTGGTATCCTGTGCATGCAATATTTTTAGGGAGATTTAGGGAACCCTCTCAGTGGTATGAAGAAGAGGTTCCTGTTTACTTGTTAGTGTTAGAGGGATAGATACCTAAAGAGTTTTATAAGAAGAGGAGAAATATTGTAAAAAATTAAGTATCCTTTATTTCTTATTATTGATTTTTAGAAAAACTGCATCATTATTGTAAGGAAACTGAAAATAATTGTCTATTCAATTCTGAAAGGCATAAGTAAATATGCTTTTTTTTTTTTTTTAGATTTTTCAAGGCAATGGGGTTAAGTGGCTTGCCCAAGGCCACACGGCTAGGTAATTATTAAGTGTCTGAGGTCAGATTTGAACCCAGGTACTCCTGACTCCAAGGCCGGTGCTCTATCTATCCACTGCGCCACCTAGCTGCCCCCAGTAAATATGCTTTTGGTAGTTTAAGGATTGTGTTTTGAAGGCAGAGAAATAGGTCATGAACCTAGGCATAGCAACAGTGAATAGGGCTCTGCTAATGAGAACAAAGACTGATGTCATACCCTGCTGAAGATAGGGCTATAACAGAAGATAATAGGAGCAGAAATGAAAATGAAAATTGAGAATCATGATAGGAAAACATCTTCAGCTACATCTTATAATTAACTTCTCTTTCTATCATCTTTCCATTCTCCTCACCATCCTCATCATTCTAGGGAGTAACAGTATTTAGAAGAGTCAGAGGGAGATTTATTCACTCAATTCCAGTTGTTATATGGAAGCATTAGCCATGTGTTGAGGTGAGCAGAAGGGTGAATGCCACCTCCATCCTTCATAAGATCATCTCAAAGGAGAGAGAGATTCAGAAGGTATCTCTCCTTTTTAACACAAAACTTCACCTCCTTGACACTATCATAGAATTGGGGAAGGACCAAAGGAATACCCAGTTTGCTGAATTACAAATGGCTCTGAGATATACATTTGGTTCAAAGTGGACAGGGAAATTTTGTATAATAGTCCATCTTTGTTACTTACCAAATATGAAAAATTTAGAGAAACTTGGCAAGACATATGAAGTGATAGTGGAGTAATCAGGACCCATAAAACAATATATACAACTGTCAAAGATGATGAATAAACAGTTTTCAAATGAAGAAATTAAAGCTATATATAATCATATGAAAAAATGCTTCAAATCATGATTGATTAGAGAAATGCAAATTAAAACAACAATAAGGTATCACTTCACACCTATCAGATTGGGCAAGATTGAGACATTGATGCATTGCTGGTGGAGCTGTGAACAGATCCATCCATTTTGGAGCAATATGCATCTTAAAGGAGGGATAGAAGAATGAACTTTAGTAAAACAGGTGACTTCCAAGTATGAAGTACATGGAGGACAAGAACAGAGCTGATTAGATACATTGAAAGCAAGCACATGAATCAAATGAAATATGGAAAAGTAAATGCATTTGAGCGATTATTTGGTGAAGAAATGAACCTACTTCAT
The DNA here is from genome assembly GCF_037893015.1 of Macrotis lagotis. Taxonomy (NCBI): domain Eukaryota; kingdom Metazoa; phylum Chordata; class Mammalia; order Peramelemorphia; family Peramelidae; genus Macrotis; species Macrotis lagotis. The sequence continues at coordinate 223,326,667 of NC_133662.1, forward strand.
TCCCTTTGACCCAGCAATTCCAATTCTATGTCTATACCCAGAAGAAATTACAAAACAGGGAAAAGTCCTACATTTTCCAAAATATTCATAGCAGTTATTTTTGTAGTGGCAAAGAATTAGGGGATGCTCATCAATTGGGGAAAGGCTAAACAAGTTATGGTACATGAATACTATAGAATATTATTGTTTTATAAGAAACTAGAAATGGTCGGACTCTAGAGAAGTATGGAATGACTTACACAATCTGATGCTGAGTGAAGGGAGTAGAGCCAAGATAATGTTCACATTAAAAACAACATTATGAGATGAACAACCTTGGAAGCAACTCCTTCCAGCAACTTAGAGAGCTAGGACAACTGTTTTAGACTGGTAATAGTGTATATTTTCCCCATCCAGAGGAAGAAAAACAAAACACACACACACACACACACACACACACACACACACACACACACACACACACACACACCCTTTCAGAATCTGATGAACACTTAATAAAAATTATCTCTTATGTATCTCTTTCCCTTAATCCTAATTCCTCATCCTGAAAATCACTAATCTGTAAACATGTTTACCAAAATATGTATGTAAAGTGTTCACCTGACTGTTTGTTGCTGAGGGTGGGAAGGGAGGGTGGAAGGAAATTTTATAACTTAAAAATATACACATGGGGACAGTTATGTGGTGCAGTGGATAGAGGACCTGATTTCAAAACCAGCTTCAAACACTTAATAATTGCCTAGCTGTGTGACCTTGGGCAAGTTGCCGAACCCCATTACCTTAAATAAATAAAATAATAAAAAATAAAAATATGCATGTGCATATGGATGAAAATAAATAAAATATATAAACTTTAAGATAAATTAAAAAATAAATCAGATCTTATGTAATTGTAATGTCATTACTTGGTTCCAGGGAAAATTACAGAAAATTCATTTCCCTCTCTTCATTGTTGTCTTCTTAGTTTTTCTAGTTTTTTTCCCAAATGTTCTACTTAGTTGAACTTTTTATTTATTCATTTAGTCATTGCTGAGGAGGGAACTATGTGTGTAAAATGTTGCATTTGCTACCAGACAAGCTATATGTTTTGATAAAGTGCTTTTCCCATTTATTTATCTCTTTATTTGTTTGTTTGTTTTGTCGGGGAGGAGAGAGGGATATTTTTGAAATGGATATGATATAACAAAAGGCATGATAAAAACAAAATTCAAAAAAACCTACATGATCATCTAGTATTATTAGAGTTTTACTCCTGAGGAAAACAAGGTACAAAGTACTCTAAGGAAAATTGGAAGAGAATGATTTTTTTCTATATGAGACCAACAGGTTTTATGAAGGAGGAGCCAGTTTCATTTATTAAAAATTGATAGTTAACACAACAGTATTTATAGCTGTTACATGGTTCAGGAAATTTCTTAAGCTTTCTTTTCTGGATTGAAAATACTTGTCATTTTAGTGAGAATAATTATAGTTTCCTGGCCAAAAAATGTTGTTGATTAGAAGCTCTTCATGGTTCCTGTTTTGGATTATCTATTGGCATTTCCCTCTTGATTACAGTCATACTGAATTATAGAAATATAACATTATTTTTAAAAGATTTGAACATGTTACTTTAATCTGAAAGTAAAAATTTAAAAGGGAATGTGATTATTCTTTAATAAAAATAAATACTTCTGTCATGCATTTTAACCATCTCCAAGACAGAAAGACAAATAAGACATTGTGAATCTGATATTCATTAAGGGTTTCAGATTCAGTGTGTCTAGAAAAGAATTCATGATTTTTCCTCCTTATTCCACTATACCCTTTCTCATTTACATCAAGGACCCCATCATCCTTCTAGTCAACCAGGTCGGCAGTGTTGGAATCCTTCTCAAGTCTTCACTTCTTTCCCCCATCACATATCAAATCAGATACCAAATCTTGTTCTATTTTACTTCCACATTATTTCCTCATAGCCATTCTCTTCTTTCCACTCATAGAGCCTTCACTTGCTACCTAGATTATTAACAATAATCTCTGACACTTTATCGAGTGTCTTAGAAGACTCCTGGCTCATCCCATGCCTTAAAGGCCCACTCCACCATCCTGGCAATTTGGGTAGGACTGAATGGGTCTGATCCTGAGTAGCAAATTGATGCAGCATATTGCTAAGAAATTGAAGTCAAATGAATTGGATTCAAATCTCCAGTCTACTACTTCCTACTTATGCATCTTTGAGCAAGTAATTTCCCTTTTACTAGACTTCAAGTTTCTTCAAGTATACCCTAAAGAAGTTGAGTTAGCTGATTTATTGTTCTACTTGCAGTTCTATCTATGATCGTATGATTGCAGAGAGAGTACATCTTCCATTTAATGGAATCCTCATCAGCTCCACCCATCTATCCTAAAGCTTAATTGATGGTTCATTTAAAAAAAATTATTTAAGGCGATAGGTTAAATGACTTGCCCATGGTCACACAGGCAATTATTAAGTGTCTAAGGCTGGATTTGAACTCAGGTCCTCCTGACTCCAGGGCCCATGCTCTATCCATAGCACCACCTAGCTGCCTCCAGTTGATGGTTCATTTTCAAAAAAATGTGTTTGTGGGTGTGTGTGTATTGGTGGAAATGGGCCAAAAGGGGTATGATTTTTACCAGATGGCAAGACTGTGTAAGAAGAAGAATAAGAATGATATCTTAATGCCTGTGTTAGGCCTTATAAGGGTTATCCATTTCCCTAGGTGACAGTAAAAAGTGGATCATACTTTGTAAACTGAGCAGGATTAAAACATAAGAACTTTGTCTTTGTTTTTCTGTCTGGCAAGTGAGCTAAGGTCAGGTGCTTGGACAAGTGATCCTTCAGAAATAAATCACACAAGTTATGGATCCATGAACAGGTGAAAACCCCTCTACACCTTGCTCTAATTGAAATTGATTTACTGGAGAGGCAGATAGAGTCAATCATTTATTGATCTCAAAGGTAATGGCAAATGACAAGCCAACAGCCATTTAGGGTTTGGACCTATTAAGTATCCTGAGGAACATACTTACAAATAAAATGGTTGCTTAATGAATGTTTATTGATTGACTGACTGATTGACTTATCACTATTCCTTAAGTTTTAAGCACAGTTCACTCATGATTCCAACTTCTCTGGAGTCATAGAACATACAACTTGTACCCAATGAGATGATCCATGAGAGGCAATAGGGTATAGAGGAGAGAGCACTAGACCTGAAATTAGGAAAAATCTGGGTTCAAATCCTGCCTTCTGATGGGGGAAATAGGTACACTAATTTAGTGTTGGTGGAGTTGTGAATCATTCTGGGATTGGAAAGGTTTTCTGTAAATGGTAGGATTTTAGTTGGGACTTGAAAGAAACCAGGGAAGCCAGAAAGTAGCAGGAGAGTATTCCAGAAATAGGATAGTTGGTGAAAATGCCAGGCCAATCACACTCTTAGTTTTAATGGTGACTCTAAATTTGCTTCTTTACAATTCCTCCCCTTCCCTTAATTCCTCTGGGTTCTATTCTAGGGTCAACCAGAACAAACCACATGGCAGCCTTTCAAATACTTGAAGACAGTGATTATGATTCCCCTTAGTCTTCTCTTTTATATACTAAACATGCCCAATTCCTTCAACTGATCTTCACATACCATGGATTCAAGGTCCTTCCCCATCCTGGTCACCCTCTAGTTTGCATTCTCCAGCTTATTATACCAACTAGGGGAGCTTTGGATAGAGTAGTATCAGGAAGATCTGAATTCAAATTTTGCAAAGACATTTACCTGCTATGTGACCTTGGGCAAGTTATTTAATTTCTCTGTCTGTTTTCCTGTCTCTAAAATGAGATTGAATTTAATGGCTTCTGAAGTCCCTTCTATCTCTCGATACATATCTAAATGTATGATACAATGATCCTTTGTTCTTTCTTAAACCTAGAACTGAACTTCCACCAATACACATAAAAACAATTTTTTTTGAAAATGAACCATCAGATGGGGCAGCTAGGTGGTGCAGTGGATAGAGCATGGACCCTGGAGTCAGGAGGACCTGAGTTCAAATCTGGATTCAGACGCTTAATATTTACTCCCCTTACTCTGGAAACTATGTTTTTTCTTTAAGAATATTTTTTCTTAGCTTAATTTTTTTTCTTATTTCAAACTTTCAAATTTCAAACTGCCAAAAAGAAATGAATATTTCAATATAGCAAGTAGAATACATAAAAATGTATGAAACCATGACCCTCTTTTTTATATACTACTTGCTTTAAAAAATTATATAAGGAACTCAGCACATTAATTTTAAAACCATCCTACCTGTTTGTGCTTATTCCTGAATTTCCTCCTTTTGGGATCTTTTAAAATGTTTATTTTTTGAAGTGTTTCAATAACCTTCCTTTTTATGGGATTTTTTTTTGCATCATCATCATCATCACTGTCCTCTTATATCACCTAATTCTTCACTCCAACTAAAAAAGCAGAAAAAAAATTTTAATAAGCATTTTTAAACAAAGCAAGTCCACATCATGTCTATGTTCAAAAATGTACATCTCCTTTTACAACTTGAATCTGTCAGTAGGTCCATAACATGCATGGTTGAGCATTAATTTGATCAGAGTTCTTAAATCTTTTAAAGTTGCTTTTCTTTTCCTTTTTTTTTTTGCCAGGCAATGGGATTAAGTGACTTGCTCAAGGTCACACAGCTAGGTAATTATTAACTATCTGAGGCTGGATTTGAACTCAGGTCCTACTGACTCCGAAGCTGGTGCTCTATCCATTGCACCACCTAGCTGCCTCCAAAGTTGATTTTCTTAAGTGTTATTAAATTGCTTGTTCTACTTACTTCATTTTGCATTAGTTTATAGTGAAATTGTCTCTTCCATTAAGGTAATGGGATTAAGTGACTTGCCCAAGGTCACACAGCCAGGCAATTATTATGTGTCTGAGAATGCATTTGAACTCAGGTCCTCCTGACTCCAGAGCCGGTGCTCTATCCACTGTGCCACCTAGCTGTCCCCACTTCCACATCTCTATGTGTATATGTACACAAACACACATTCATATATGTTCAACCTCCCTTTGCCTGGTTCATCTAGGTGCATGATCCCTTCATCCCTTCCTCCATTTTTATACTTCTCATGTACCCTAATTATGAGAAATGTCAAACTTCCTTCTTTTTCCTCTTTACAACAGTAAATTCTTTTTTTTATCTTCCCTTCCTTTACTACTACTTGAAACTTTTAAAACAAACCCAAACTGGGGCAGCTAGGTGGCACGGTGGATAAAGTGCAGGCCCTGGAGTCAGGAGGACCTTAGTTCAAATCCGGTCTCAGACACTTAATAATTACCTAGTTGTGTGACCTTGAGAAAGTTACTTAAGCAACTCATTGCCTTGTAAAAACAAACAAAAAAATCAGACCCAAACTACCTCCAGCTTTTCTTTTTTTTATTAACTCCTTCAATACCTTTTGAAGACATTAAGATTCTGCTGAAGAGAATTTGTTTCTTCTCTTATTAGAATATAACCCTCTTCATCTTCATACAGATTCTTTAAATTATTCAAATATATTTATTTTTCTAAATTTCTCTCTAGTTTTGTATTTGCATTTCAAAGTTGTCAATCTTCCCTGTTCTTTTTAATCTGGAATTCTTGAAAATCCTTTATTCTTTTTTTTTTTTAGGTTTTTTTGGGGTTTTTTGCAAGGCAAATGGGGTTAAGTGGCTTGCCCAAGCTAGGTAATTATTAAGTGTCTGAGACTGGATTTGAACCCAAGTACTCCTGACACCCAGGCCATTACTTCATCCACTGCGCCACCTAGTCGCCCCTCTTTTATTCTTTTAAAGATCCATTTTCTTCCTTCCTGTAGGATCATATACAACTTTTTCCAAGTAATTTATTCTTGTTATATACATGTCTTGCCTTTTGGAATGTCACATTCTATAGAACTTGCCTCTTGTTTATAGTACAAGGTACCAGGTCTCATATGATCCCTTTATTTTCTTTTGGCTCTTTGAAATCCTTTTTTTTTTTTTTTTTGAAGTGGAAGCTCTAGCTTTTTGCTTTGATATTCCTGGAATTTCTCTTTTAGGGTCTCTTTCAGGAGATGATCAGGGAGTTTCTACTTTTACATTTCCTGGCTCGAAGATATGGGCAGTTTTCATTGGCGGTTTCTTAAAATCTGGGTGGGTTTTTTTTTTAAATCATAGTTTTCAGAAAGCCCAATAATACTTAAATTCTCTTTCCTTGTTTTCTAGGTCAATTATTTTTAACAGCAAATATCCTTTATTTTCTTGTTTTTTAATCTTTTGATTTCATTTAAATATTTTAGATTTTTTGTGGAAACATTAATTTATACTTTTTTCACTTGGAAGTATATAGAAACCCATTTATACAAGACAATAGCAAAACAGAAATCAGAGAAAGCATATAAAGAATATATGCCAGGCAATACAGAATGATGGAGCTCTCTCACTGAGGTGAAATAACCAGATCTCACTCAAAGTGGAGATTCCCCAAAGCTTCTGGTGCAGCAAGCTGGGCCAGGAATATGATGGAAACTACCAGTTTCTCTCATGTCACTTTCTTCACAGATTCTTACTTTCCCTTCAGCACCTGAAATGGAGTTTGTCATTGTCCATCTTCTCCCTGGAAGCTGGAAGCCAGAAGCTCCTAAAGGGCAAAGAGACTGAAGAACCCAAAGAACCTTATGCTCTCTCCTCTCACCAATTCTTCTCTGTTCATTTATTTCAATCTCTCTTTTATTCTCATTTTCAGAGAGCCTGTTATTTGAATGAAGTATACCACTTTCTCTTCTTAGTTATTCAATCTGCTTCCATTTTTCCTCTTGAGTTTTTCTTAAATCTGTTTTCTCTCTCTCTGTCTGTCTCTCTTAGAAATTAATTTAGTTCTTTCAGAGTGTTTCTTCCTTTTCTTTTGAATCTCTGCCTAGGATTGCTTGCTCAGAAGTTCTCTCTTTCTAGATTAGATTTTTGAGGATCTTTGGATCCACATATAATCCTTTATAGTGATTAGAGATCTTTATTTTTATGCTTACTTGCCCCTCCAGTTTTCATTCTTGAGTTGGGGATTTATGCAATGAGGGTCTCCACTTTGTGCATTTTAGGTGAGACGTTCAGTTTTGCTTGATCTTCACCTGAGTCACCTGGGTTCCTATGCTCACCTTCACCTGTTAGGCACTACTAGATCTCTAAATTTCTGAGCAAGATCTTCATGGCCCTCTTTGGTGTCTCTGTACAGAGTTCTGGGATTCCTGGAAGTCAAGAACTGGGGCTGTCCTATTTTGAGTGGGCATTGAGCAGACATATTACCTTAGTCTGTTCTGCTTTCAAGGTCCATTATCTACATTTCAACCAACTTGGGATTTATTTTTTTAGGAGGAGCCAGTCTTGATGTCTCTGGACATAGAGTTTTGCAGGCTTTTTACATCCTCCCAAGATTTCACACCTGCTGTTGTATCTGACTTTGCTGGTGGTTTCATTTCCTATTGCCTAGGACTTCTGGTACAGTTCTGGGGTGAAATAAGTTCCTGTCATTACACATTAAATTTTTGATCATTATTCCATCTGGCATTATCTTTAATTTTTTTTTCTGGGATGGGGTGCAGGAACTAAGCTGGTTGCCTATTTAGGCAGTTATCTTGATTTTTGCATCCTATCTCCCTAGCTTAAGATGGAATGATATTTTTTTTGGCTGAAATATCACACTGATGACTCACATGGAATTTACTTTCAACTAAAACCCCAAGATCTTTTTCAGAAAAGCTTCTGTCTTTCTCTTCCCATAATATACTTGTGAAGTTGATTTTTTTTTGGACCCAAATAGAAGACTTTGGTCACTTTTTCCCTATTAAACTTCAGCTTATTTGGTTCAGCCCAATTCTCTAGCCTGCCAAGATCCTTTTGTATTCTCTGTCATCTAATATGTTAGCTATCTCTCCCTAATTTAATGATCATACCATCTATGCCTTTACCAAAATCAATGACAAAAATGTTCAACAGCAATAGGATACAGATAACTGAATTATTCTACAGGAGATCTCCAGCCATGTTGATCCTGAACCATTAACAACTCCTCTCTGAATGTACCTATCTCACAGATTTGAGGAGATCAAAGGAGATAAGCAAATAGTAAGGGCTTAATAAATGTTTATCTTCTTTTCTTCCCCTAATATGACCATCCAATTGGTTCTGAATCATCTGATGGCAATAACTAATTCACATCTCTCCAACTTTTTACAAGAATAGAATGAAATTTTATCAAAAAGCTTTGCTAAAGTCTGGGGAAACAATGTCCACAGAATTTCCCTTATTGATTAGGTTAAGTAAGCTTGTCAATACAAGGAAAAGAGGTTCGTTATTATATGATTCCTTCCTGATAAAGCCAGACTGGTTCTTTGTAATCACTGTTTTCCCTTCTGGATGTTTGTCAACCATCTCTTTAATAATTCCTTCTAGAATTTTCCCAGGAATTGATAACTTCCATGGCTTTCCTATATCATTCTTAGGAGATAAGCATCATCTTCCTCCTCAGAGAATTCAGCTTTCTTTTCCTTAAGACCTGGATTAAGATTTATTTCAACCACTTTGCTCCAAGCACTAATACACGCTAATACTTTACTTAATTTTCTCTTTGTACCATCTAGTTGTTGTTTTTTTACTTATCTTGCTATACCTGGTCTTGGCATCTATTTTATCTTTCTTGAGTTTATTTCCTCATGTTATACTGAAAGACACTTCTTTATCATCAGTTTCTTATTCTGTAAAATGGGGTTAATAGTAGCCCTTCACTAAAAAAATAGCAGCTCTTTCTTCATAGGTCAGTTGTGAGAATCAAATGACAGAATACATGTAGTTTATAAATCTTAAAGTTCTATAAAAGGGCCATTATATTATCATCACTATCATACATCATACATCTTTCAATTGCCTTTTGTGTCACATGTGATTTTAAAATTTTTAGAGATTATGCTCTATGATTAATAATCACTGGTGTTGCAAAACACTGTTTTTAAAGAACTTTGTATAAGATATCTCATTTTAGTTTTCAAATGATTCTGCTTGGTGCATACTACAGCCATTTTTATAATACACATTTTACAAGTGAAGAAATCAAGGATTAGAGAGTAGCCTCTCTGAAATGACTCATTCAGATCATGTAACATAGGACTTCCTGAACCAAGGACATAAAATGGCCTCTCTAACCCCTGTGGTCCTGAAGCTCCATCAGAACAAGAGGTATTAAAGTGAGTTTTTAATTTCTGATAGCACCTTAGAATCATTGAAAGAATGTAATTTTCCAAATGCAATCAGCCTATTTCTTCTTGATCTTTGATTCTATTCCTAAATTATGGTCTATTTTCAGTGCCTAAGATATTCTGATGGACAAAGTCAATGTGCTGCTTTTCCATCAAACTCAATTTCATAATCTGAATAAGAAGAAATTTTTGTCCACTTAGTTTTTGCTATGTAGATTTTTAGATCAATCTGTTCTGAGTCTTATGGACCTCTGCTAAGGCTTTAAATAATTAACACTATCATGAACATAATAGAATAGAAACCATATTATCTCTAATAAACTATATAATTATTATATTTATGTCATCTGCTAGAAGTTAGGGAGATTTTTTTTTAAGTTACCTTTTCTCCCAGGATCTAGCAATGTTTTTTCCATAACAGGTTTTAATAAATATTTATTGCATTGAACTGAAGTGAGAGGCTATTGAAGGCCTGGGGAAAGGATGCTTAGCTGAAAGCTCAAGCCTTTGAAAGAAATGCAAATAGAAACCAATCATCCCACCTCACCATGTCTTTCCAATAGACTTTATTTATTCTGGGGATGCCAATCTCCAATTCAAAGCTGTTTCACTGTTGTGCAGTTACTCATAATTTACATAGCTTCTCTTATTTTCCTTGGAAAAGGCTATCAAAGAACTCCTGGACCTGGGATGCAGTTTCTTTGGGAAAATAGAGGCTTCAGTGGTCCTAGTCTTTCTACATCTTTACCAGAATAGATTCTGTTTTCCCAGCACTGTGTGAAAATGAGCCTCTTCTGATCTTGCTATTTACCTGAAGTGAATCATTTCACTAGGTTCTGCAGAAGTAACAAGGGCATGAAAACCACAGCTGCTTAATGAAGGAGGGAAAAAACTCAATAAAATTTCATGGTTTATTATGAACGACCCCTTTCTATGATATCTCAAAGTTGAAAGGAAAAGCTGCCAAAAACTCGGAACAGAGGCAAAAGGGAGCCTGGGGCACAGGATATCACAATTGGCCTATTTTTCTCTTCATCACTTCTAAGATACACAAGTCAGTGGTATTTGGGGAGGCATCTTTCACAGCTGAACTTCTTAAGACTAAAACTGTATCCTGGTTTTAATGGACTGTGGCTTCAAGCTCTGTATTCTGAAATACCTCAAACAAATAAGGACTAGTTTCAAGTAATAACTTTTGAGAAAGTGATTTTAAGGGATTCAAGCAGCCTTTAATGGTACCCAGGAGCTATGAAAGAGCTATAGAGAGAGAAACACTGACATCTCTAGTATTTAATACCCAAATCAAATGATGAAAAAAAAAGATTTTCCCCAGTGATCCTGGATTCTAGTTTTTTTTACCACTTTCAAGAGGATAAAATAAATATCATAATAGAAATTCTTCTAACACATAAACTTAAATTTTGAATGGCCTTTATATATGGTATTTACCTTGTAATGGTATCCCCAGATGAGTGGTCTGGTGACCACAAGGACACTTGGCACAGAGCAGGGGAGTAAAAAGTGTTGGGAGTGAAGTCAGAAGAAATATGCAATGTGTTCCTTGCTTAAGGCTTTTCTCTTTCCAATCTGTCCTTTCCCAAAAATTCAAATCTGATCCATGTTACACTCCTTTCCCTCTCAATAAACTTTAGCATAACCCTACCAACTCTAGGATCAAATATAAAATCCTCTAGTTGGCATTTTAGAGCCTTTCATTCAAAAAATGATGTTTTTCATGTATGTTCCCTTCACTCCCTCATTACATCTCACTTGGATTATTTCAATAGCCTTCTGACTGATCTCCCTGTCTCAAATCACTCCTCACTCTAATCTATCATCACTTAGCTGCCAAGGTGACTTTCCTAAAGTGAAAGGTCTGACCAAGTCCCTCCTCTGCTAATGGGGAGCTACAGTGGCTCCCTATTAACTCTAAATATGAAGTCCTCAGGTATTTAAAGTCTTTTACCTCCTTGTACCTTACTTCCCTCCAAACAGCCTGTGACCTAGTTAATTCACTGATTTACTCCTCAAATACAAGACTCTTTATCTCCATACCAACGTTCTAGTTGTTTCCTAAGCTTGGAAATGTTGTCCTCCTTTACCTCTGCTTCTTCAGTTTCTCTGATTTCCTCCAAGATTCAGTGCAAATTTCATCTTCTGTGGGCGGGCTTCCCTGATCCCTGTCAGCCTTGAAGAATAGCTTAGTGGTATAAAGATATGGCACCAGACTCCCATGTGTCCACCTTCTGCAGTTGGATCCCTTTCAGTCCTTAAAAAAAACAACAGCTTCGCGTTATCAAGATACTAGCCCTAGACTCTTGGGTCTACCTCTATCCTTCAAAGGTAACAGATTTTTTTAGAGAGAAGACTAGAATAGTGATTAGTAGAACCGAACTTCTACATTAACTCATGGGCAAAAAGCAAAAAAATGTGGCTTGAGCAATCATACAAAATGGAATAGTATCAATTACAGAATAGAATCAATTATAAATTGATCCAAAATCAATTTAGTTTCTGCGATTCCCCTCTTGGATTCAATAAGAAATAGTTTCTTCATTGAATAATTAAGTAATAAGTCAATCAAATGACATCAAATCTATCTGCTTCTCAGGACTGACTCACCAGGATACAAAAAGACCTGGTTTTAAATGGGTATTACATTTGTTAATGATTATTAATTATGAGGTCCGGATGTTCTACCATGATGGGAATAGTATGAAAGGGGAAAGATCAACTGCTGCATTGCCAGGGTCCACAGGCTGCAGTCCCCTTTGGCAGGTAGGCCAACTCAGACAGTGGTACATGAGGAAGGAAGGAGAGGAAAGGGTGAACAGTCAGTCTCCTTCACAGTAACCCATTCCCAATGTCCATTTCATCAATCCATCCTATCTTGGAATTCAGATGTTTCTGATACCATCTGCTCTTAGGCATTCTGGAAAGGGCCTGTTCTCAAAATCATTCAGAAGGGAGGAGCTTCCCCAGAAAATCTTGTGTGGTTCAGGTCATTTGTAGAATACTTCCAGGTTGTGCTATAATCCTTGATAAAACAGATCTCAGTACAATTTAGTGAACTATGTTAGTGCTGAACTAAATTAGGAACTTGTACTAGAAACTTAAATTCTCTGAGGTTTCAAGTTTCAGGTTTTATATTTGATATGGATACTATTTCTTAATAAGCTAAAAGAATTTGGAAAAAGAAACTCATGAGGGTTTGACTATGGTTTCAGTTTAGGATTTTAGTATATCAATTAATTAGAAATATATCCATTAAAAAACTATATCCATTTAAATTGAATTCTCTCATAAGGAGGATCAGATACTGTTAAGGATCTAATACTATATATGAACATACAGGTAATAACACTCTTTGTAAGTAGATAATTTTTATTGCTAGGTTCAATGGCTACACAAAGGAATTTTTTGTAAAGATACTTATTTAACCCCAAGTGTAACAAAAGTCCCAAGATGAGATGTGTAAATATACTAATTAATTTCAAATTGTATGTATAGAACAATGTATATCAAATGAGTTGCCTATATTAAAACATGTTCAGTTGTTAACCATGTTCAACTCAAAAAGATATTCCACACAAGTAGACTACCGCTCTTAAATACCCTCTATATATATTTAAGGTAACTTGTATGCAATTTGCTTGCATTTCAAAATAAGTTCTACATAATCTTACACATGGTTGTTATAATTACTCTCATGTTGGTGCAATAAGTTTGTAATAAAAGTTTACTAAATCTTTAATATAGAATTATCAGCAGGTGGATGACAAACCCAAGTACTCCTCAACTTAGTTGCTTAGCATATGGAAGTGAGTATAATTTCAGTTCGTAAACTGAAAGATCTTACATAATTGCATCCTTCCTATTAACTCAAGGGTGCTAGAGTATTGCAATAAGATTCATTTAAAAAAATACAGTTCTTTCTGTCCTGGTTAGAGATTTGATATGAAGGAAGTGGGGACATGATTCTAATTGCATCCAAACTGGTTCTTCAGATGGCACAGTGGATAGTGCACTGGCCTGGAGTTAGAAGGTCCAGAGTTCAAATCGGCCTCAGGCACTTGAAACTTACTTGCTGTATGACCTTGGACAAGTCACTTAGTTCCATTTTCCCACAAAAAAAGCAACCAGCCAAACAAAACTGGTCCTCAAGGTCTAAGCCCAAGGGCAACCAATAATTTCATACAAATATAATGGAAGAAAAATACAACCTTAGTTCTGTTTGATTTTAGATAAGTCATATAGGCAGTCAATTATTTGAAAGATATCACAGCCAGGCTCAGAATTAATCAGGTGGGAAAAAGTTCCTGTATGGGAAACTGAGTCAAGAGCATACTATCTTAGTCTCTCTAACATTGCTCCCCTTTGACTATTTCCTCAGGGGCAGATATTCAGATATTGAAGGATCTCATTCTCATTGAGTTCCTGGCATTTTTCTTGAAGAGGTGAAAAATTTTGGTTTAATGACATAAACATATCCGAAAATAGAGCTGAAAAAGAAAATTCACAGTCCCAAAATTTAATCTTAAATAATAAATGTTGTACTTTTCACAGATCAGAACTAGATACAGTCACTCTCATGTCACAATAGCAATAAAAGTTTACCAGGTCTTTAAAAAAAAATCACTCAACCTCCTTTTCATCTTCTCCAGTTTAAACTCATTCTATAAAAATCTAACATTAGAAATCAAGAAAATAATTACATGGAATACCATAGTGAACAAATGATTACACACACACACACACACACACTGCCTAAAAATAGATATCCATCTCTTAAGGTATTGTATATTAATCCCTAAAACAAAATTAAGACTGGTAGAACTTCATTATATAGTATTCCAGGTTTAACTTCCTAATTTTTATAATCACAATCACCACATAAAGCATTTCAGTACAATAAACAAACTTGTAAATTCTCCCCTGTCTGGGAGACTTTGTAATGAAAGAAGGGATCCTGCTTTCTTAGTAAATCAAGTCCTATGTTCTTTTATATGGATGATAAAATTTTGTCCTTGCTCAATCAGATGGTCTGAAGAAATCAACTAAGATTTTTACAAGGTCTTCCCAATCTGGTGAGGTAGATGTTTTTATTATCTCATTTTAAAATGGAGAGAACTAAGTCTCAGAGAGATTACTGACTTGCCCAGGATTCCAGGTGAGATCTGAACTTGGATCTTTTTGCCTCTAAGCTCAGTGCTCTGTTCAATTTTCCATTTAGCTATGAGAAATTCCAATAGAAAAGGAAGTAGATTAGGAAAGGTATAAATGATGTGGGAGATAGATGATTGATTACAGACCCAGGGGGCAGCTGCAGTGGATAGAGCACTGGCCCTGGAGTCAGGAGGTCCTGATTACAGAACCAGATGGGCTGGTGACATCTATGTAATGCAAAGAGATCTAAAGGAAGGCCCTCTGAACATAGAGTAGATCCTGTGAGTGAAAAAGGAGGGGAAGTCAGTTAGTGCCATGACTCATTGAAGGGATGTGGAGTACCATATAGGAGGAATACTAAGTTTTCTGGACTACAGTGTAGAAGGGAATTACTATGTAATTAGGATGGAAAAGTAGAGCAGGGTTTGGACATGAAATTTTCTAAATAGATTTTGATTTGGTAATGTCTAGATTTTCACTGTTATACCTCCCAGATTTTTTTAAAAGGAAAAATTATTAAAACCAATCAATGCACCCAAACACTCTGATGTTATGCGTAATGTTCCATGTCCATTGACTTCACTTTTGCAAAAAAAGGGGAGCAGGGGAGCTATCTTCTCATATTTCTTCCTTGGGGTCACTTATGCTTTATCATTGGACAAAATTGAGAAGATTTTAAAATGCGAAAGAGAGAATATATTTATTTGTGGAGGTAAAAGGGAGTCATTAGAGTTGAATGAATAGAAAAGCAACATTATCAAATTTATTTTCTAGGTAGACTATAGGGAAAATATCACCACTACCAACTCAGGTCAGGTCAGTTCAGTTTAGTTCTGGGTATCATATTTTAGGAAACTCAGGATAGTGAAGGTCTTTGTTTTCATGTAGTATGACAGAATTTTCACCTGGAAAAAAGACTTAGAAGAGATATGCCCATATTTAAACATTTAAAGGGCTATCAGATGGTCCCATTCAAGTAGGAGCAATGTGTAGAAATTACAGAGGCAAGCTTCAATTTTAGGTAAAGAATACTTACCCTAAATTGGAACCACAAAGAGAATGAGCTGTTTCATATGGTTTTAACTCATTGTAGGTTTTCAGGCATAATCTAGATGAACACTCATTGTTATATTGAAAAAAGGATTCTTGTTCAGATGAGTTAGCCTGTAAAGACTCTGTGGTTACTTTCTAGTATTGAATCTGTTTGATTTTATCCATTTAGATACTACATAAGATATTTATTGAGGGAAAATTAATTGGCAATGGTACTAAAGATTCTTTGGTTTTAATTCTCATGGACTGGTTTCCATCTTTGTGGCCCTTCACAGGAATATTTCACTCCTCAAACATTTAGCTCCTGGGAAAAATCTGAATTTGGCTCATATTTCTCTAAGAGTCCTATACTCTGTTCCCCTGTTGCTCCTGCAGGGAGATGACATGGAATATTTATTTATTTCTTCTTTTTTTCCAAGATTTTAAAAAAGTGCATTTTACAAATTTACTTTGAAATGATGTTGCAATTTTCTGCCAGTAATTTGGATTCATGCCACTTAGAATTAATATAAACTGCAAATTAATCCAAAAACATTTTGAGCATATGAAGGCATTCATCTTCCCACCCAAGAGCTAAAACCAGTCTTGGTTACCAAAAAACGTTTACTGTTCTGGAAGATAGGTTTTTAGGAAATTAGGATACATATGCTCATAATTCTGTATTTCAATCATGTTTGAGTGACATGTGATTTATATAATAGACTCATAGGTCAGTGATGGAAGGAACCTTAGAGATCATCTTCTAGTCCAACTTGACATTGTTCAAAGTCTCTGGTTTCAGCTCACATGGACTGAGTTCCATCACTGTGGCCCCCACCCTACATTAATTCTTGGGAAAAATCTGAACTTGGCTCATCTCTAAGGGCCCTGCTTTTTATTTTCTTGTGACTCCTGCAAGCATTAAGGTTAACAAAACAATTGATGAAAGTTCAGGTTTATGCCTTCTTCTGACTTCCATGTGAGAACTTGCTTGCTTTTGAGTTCTCTGTAATAGTCTTTGAGGCATACATACAAACATTTGGCATTCAAATAATGTGGCCAGCTCAATGGAGGTGCACCCTCAGCAGCAGAGTTTGAATGCCTGGAAGTTCAGCTTAAGAAAGGGTCTCAGTGTTCAATACTTCAGAATATTGTCAGGTGATCTTGACAATCTTCATACGATAATTCAAATGGAAATAATGCTTGACTTGGTGCTGGCAGACTGTCCAGGTTTCATAGGCATTGAGGTTAGCACAATGGCTCCAAGACCTTCAAATTGGTGGGTCATCTAACCCCTCTCCTCTTCTACACTTTCCTTCAGAGGCTCCCAAACACTGAGAAAACTGGCAATGCATGCATCAACCTCCTTTTCTTTGTAGACATTCCTGAAAAGTTCACTGCTGGGTTAAGTGAACTTTTAAACAGTACTGAATTTCCCCATTTGCTGTAACTATGGTTCCATGGATGGATGGTGTTGTACTGGCTGGTGGAGAACCTGTTTTCTTGATGCTAATTGTTAGGCCCGAAATAGCATAAAAATGGGGGTGGCTAGGTGGCAAGGTGGATAAAGCACCGGCCTTGGAGTCAGGAGTACCCGGGTTCAAATCCAGTCTCAGACACTTAATAATTACCTAGCTGTGTGGCCTTGGGCAAGCCACTTAACCCCATTTGCCTTGCAAAAAAAACTAAAAAACAAAACAAAAAACAAAAATAGCAGAGAATTGATTCATATTTTATTGCCTGAGAGGCAACATTGAGCTTCAGAGGCTACATTGAGCATATAGTCAAGTACACTGTTCTTGTAGATTATAGACCGTAAAAATGACAAAATTATCCTCATGGTTATGGTTTTCTAATAAAATTTGTAAATAGATGATATAGAGGACTATGTGGGAGTAGTTCTTATGCAAAAGAAAAAATTGCCAAATTCACCCAAAACTTTGAGATAGCTGGAGAAAATGCCTCCCTGAATCTAAAATCATGGGATTTAAAGTTTGAAGATCATCTCCTTCCTATTGCAGATGAGGAAACTGAAGCACAGAAGAGAACTCAAGTAGTCTAAAGTCACCAAAAGCCAAATTAGCAGAACAAGGATTTGAACTGAGACCTTCCTATGAATAGCAATCCAGTATATCATCTTAAAATTGCTGGTGGATAATGTACACAGTGAGGTGGATGATGCTAATACCTTCTTCCTGTTATCTTGCTGGCCTCTCACTTAACAATATGACTACTGATCAACAATATCAACACTATCAATAGCTTCATTGTTTTTATGAAAATTTGAGAAGTAGAACAGTCAAACTGCCTAAATTCTAAGTCTGACCACTTACTTGACTTTGAATAAGTCACTTATATTTAAAAATAGTAAAGCACCCAAATATATATCATTCAAGAAAAGCAAAGAATCAATGGCTCTGAAAGGTAATTTAATTGAATTTCTATTGAAATTTGCAAGTTTTCATATCTCATAAGGGTCAATATTTTAAAATAGCAATAAACAAAAACAATTCTGTATGAAGATAGAAGCTTAATAGGCAAATTTCTAGAATACACAATATATATTTAAGAAATCTGCACCAGTATCTCCAAAAATTCTTGCCATGTACATGGAATCTGCTTTCACAATGCAAAAATGTCTTTGTGGATATAATTCATATTGTAAGCAACTTTATTACATAAACTCATCATACTACTTACTACATGTGCCAGGCTTTATTGATTAGGATGGTAGCAGGGAAAGAGGAAAAGAAAAAAATGTGTCTTCATTCTTGTTCAATGAATGACCTTTCCCTTTCTTCATTTTCCATATTTTTCAAGCGCATACATAAGATTCAGTATAGAACAACAAAAGAAGAATTCTTGAATCAAGAAAAGCATATTTAAAAACATTATCTTTAAATGTGAAACACTGGGAAAAGCTTTTTTGAATTTTGAATAAACATTTTTTTAAGTCATACCAGCTACATAAAACCCTTGGGTTTCCATTGCTCAGCAGTAATTAAAATGATTTACATGTGTTCAAGATTTTACAAAATTATTTATTTTAATCAGCAAGATCTGGTCTGAAAGTCCTGGCTCAGTTTGTGCTGACTGTGTGCTTATACTAACAAAAATCATTACAAACAAAAGTGTGACTGTGTGTTTACATAATGTATTTAGCTTTCAAAAGTCAACAGAATATTGTATTCAGTAGTTATGTTTGCTATGTGAATTGCATTAGCGAAAACATGTCTATAATGTTTCCTCAATCCAGGCCTTCCACAAAATGTTTCTCTTTTTGCAACCGGCAACCTTGGAAATATTTTTTTCTGGAAAGCATAAAAGAACAAAGTTAACTATTCCTATCTAATGCTACCAAATACCAATTGCGGTTTTAATGAGAAATGTTGGCAAGTATTGCATGGTATTTATTGCTTCATATCCCTTATATAATAATATATAGGACACCACTTGCAGAATATTATATACATATATGTGAAAGAGCAGATTATGATTGGGGCTTTGAATTTCTGTTTATAATATTGGTTGAATAGCTTATATATATATATATAAAATATCTTTCTTCAAAATTTATGTCAAAATATAAATCAAGGGGAGTCCTCATGGGTTGCACTTAACATTGATAGAACCCATAACCCTTATTGCATCTTTCTAATGGTAGTACTGCTGCTGGTAATTTTAAGGTAAAAACATGATACTCTGAGGATCCTTACCCCAAAATGACCTTTTTCATATAGGTTTATATGGACATGTCTCCTTGGTAGAATACAAGCTCTTAAGAGGGAAGGCCTGTTTCATTTTTGCCTTTATATTCCTAGTGCGTAGCACATAGCAGATGATTAATAAATACTTGACTGTCTGACCCATTAATATCCTGGGTCAAATTTTCATTTGAGATCAAAGTAGCTGGAATCCATTCTGTTGGACTGTGAACTATGCTTTTCTTGTTTTCAACTCTAAAAGTAACAACACACATGTCCATATTACAGCTTTAGTTCTAGACTATAGGTAAAATTTAAAAGGAGACTATTACAAACTAGTTTTTAGCTGACATTTAATACTGCAAGTTCTCATTTTTCTTTTGAATTAGGCAATGAAAAGACAATAGTTACTTGCTATAATTTGAAAAAATTGAGACCCCAAAGAATTGAAAACAGACAAAAGAGAAGGGCAATGTTCTTTTACTACAATAATTAAACTTGTTCTCCAAGAACCGATTCTTTTTTCTCCCATTAGTAAACTTTAGCCATATCAGATTTTTTATTATAAACTTACACTTATTTTTTTCTAACATCTGTATTGAATTCCTACTGATAACTTTCAAAGTTTTTTTCTCTGATGACTTTTTTTAAAGACAACAATATAAATAGGAAGGATATCATCAGATAAACTGGAGTTTGAAAAAATTAATTTGAATCACTGTGCTGAAGATTTTATTTTTTAGGAATAAATTTTCAAATATGGTATTTCTTCTGTAAAAAATCTTTGGTATCACTGAATTCAAAACAACTCAAGTATATGAAAACAGAAACTCTTTACTGTTTTGGAACCCCAGGGTGACATGCATGAATTAATTTACCTAAAGTTTTGTAAATTATGTCTAGAGCTTCAACTGACATTCAGAATGATCACAATCTAATTTTTATTAAATGACATGTTCCGAATTACTATCAGCTGTACTGGATGCAGCTATCCCTTTATCCCACAATGTCTGTCTCTGACATAGAAGATATGTTATCTAGTTTAACTGACTTTCAATCAAAACAATATATGACAACTGTACCCTACTTGATCATTTTGTCACCATAAGGTCACTCTGCTCTTTCCAAAAGTTCAGTCAGATGAAAGTTTCATTAAATGTGTTTGACAAATAATACTGGTCCCCAGCTGACACCCAGTTCCACTGGCAAGTATGTAATTTTCATAACTGTCACCACCAAACTAACAAATTCTCATGTTGAGTTTGTTATATACTACTACCTCAATGACCTTCTCTTTAAGTTGAATACAAAGGACCTTCCACATATATAGCACACTGTATGTGATATATGTTTATATTAATATATTATATATATGTATATTCATTAAAAGCAATATTGATTATTACAGCAATAAATACCCTTTTAAAATTGCTGGATGGATGAAAAGAATGCCATCCTGTAACTGAAATACAATTGCAATCATTTAAATTATAAATATAAATAGATACTTATATAGACATACACAATGATAAAAACAGCTTCAAAACAAAGGATAATACAACAAATATCTTCACTACACGCATCCTGTTATATTACCTACAGGGATAGAGTACAAGGAGGATCTTGATTCAAGGTAGCTAAGCTTTGAAATATAGAAAAAGTTGTATATTTCCATAGTCCCTTGTGGAGAAAAGGTATTACAATTTTATCCAACAAGAGTCTGTATTGCCAATATACTAGGAGAGGGCTTCAAATTTTCACTTTAAAGAGTTGCAATTATTTGAATTTTTGTGATGGGCAGAACCAAGCTAAATAGATAAAAGGAATCTGTTTTGAAAGCAATTATAATAAAAAGTTGAAAATCAACATGTACTGATCTCTATTTCTGACCAGTATTCACAAAATATGGGATAAGAAAAGAAAGACCATTTTTACCAAGTCACACATTCACAGGAGATTGATACTTCAGTCTCTCACTTTAAAAAAAAAAAGATGACATTCACTTGCTAAACTTTTTAATAACAAAAGGGAATTCTGTAACTAGTTTTCCTCTAAAGTTATTATTCTGTTGGTAGTTGGGAGATAAGCTGCATGTGAAAGAATGAAAGGCTCCTTAGAAGGGTTTAAAAAAGCAGATGCAGAGTCTATATTTCAGTTCAAGCCATGCCCAGGTCATCTGATGCACGATGCACATCGTAGCAGCGTTCAGATAAAAATGATTTGTTTATGTGTGTGCACAGGGTAGGAGTAGGGATGAGTGAAGTCTAAAGATGGTGGGGGGCATTAGGAATACGTGGATGAAAATTCACTGCCCCCCCCCAACTTTCCAACTGATGCTATCATCAATGGTCAGACACATTCAGGACAAAGGTTGGACAGGAAGTGCTAGCACTGGAATTATGTACTGATGGCTGACTTTCTCTTGAAAGGTTGAAATAGTACAGGGAGCCAGAGATAAGGAAAGTCTTGCAGAACTCAAAATTTTATTCCTAACTTGCAACCAGAGACAAGACTCCCACATTACATTCTTTTAGCAACTGTGGCTCAAGGAAATCTAAGACCTTTTCATACCTCCCCACGAGGTAGTTAAAAATTATACTCATTTTATTCCTAGGCAGGCTAAGGCTTAATGCCCTAGTTACAAGGAAAAAAACTATCAATGATGCCAAGAATCACACCCCTTGTGTCTGCTCATCTTCCTTCTGTTAGCAGGTAATGCCAGGAGGTCTCATCATTAGATAAGGTCTCTCTAGGTAGTATCATAGAAGTATCAGTCACACAAAATCACCCATTGTCAAGGTGGGGTGGTGGTGGGGGGAGAGAGACAGAGACAGATATTGTGTGTGTGTGTGTGTGTATATACACAAAGCATTAGTTTCTTTCTCATAAGATGCTCATTAAAGTCTTGGTGAACGTTAGTTGATTCCCATTTACTTGGAGGACTAAGCCAGCTGGAGCTTTAAAAAAGAGGCCACAAACACCTATGATCACAGAAGAGTGAAAAAATATATCCTTTTATCATACTGTTAAGAGCAACACAGTGGCATCCCACAGATCAGCTGATTCTGACTATAAGCCTGGCACAATCTGCATTCTGCTAAATATTTCAATCATCTTTAGTCAAACAGCAGAATTTCAGTCAAATAATTTCCACTATTCTCAGTTTCACACCCTTCTTGTTTGTTATAGTGAAAGAATCTGTCTATGTAAGAAGTAAACCACACAACAGGATTAGAAATAATGTACCTGAATGGTTCTGGACATTGTTACAAATAGTACATATGGTGCACGGGCAGCTTTCAATATGATGGTGACAATATGATCAAGACTGACAGTCTGTCCAATCGTTTCAGGTCTTTTTGGGAAACTTAAAATATCTGAAAGTTGCTCTCCAACAGGGATGCAGACACAAAACTTCTCCTTCCTTTTATCCTGAAATATCAGTATTTTCACTAGATATGCATATACAAATTTAAAACAGTAGTACACAGTGCAGTTTCCCAACATTGCAGATTGTTTATGTGCCTGAAAATATAATGTCAATAAAAAAATATCAGAGAGGTGGGGACACAAAAACCTTCTCTGAATTCTGAACAGCACAAATGAATTTCAATTCAACAGGCAGCAGGCCATGAAGAGGGAGTCATCCTTGGAAACCAGCAGTACTACAAGATGGAAGGTCATAGATCTGGTGATGGGGGATAAGATGCAAAGAAAGGCCCATTTTCCTGTGGAAAGAAACAAAAAGGCAAAAAAAAAAATTTACAACATTAAAAGTGGATCTCCTTTCAACATCTGTGAGCATGAAGGAAAAAGTGTTTTAAGATAGAATTAAAGACAGAACAAACCATGTAGAGACTTAGCTCAGGATTGTGAAACTCAAATTTTCTTAAAGGGAATCTAAGAATCATAACTGTGTTGGCAGACTGTGGATCCTCTCTTGCCACGCATAAGGAGCAAGGCTTGTTAAAGTTCTCAGGTCATTCGGTTCAAGATGGAGAATTGCATGCCAGGCCTTTAATGTCTAAGGAAGGCAACATAGTTCCAGAGTGACTATTTGGGCCACATTTTCCCAAAGTTTGTCTTTAGAAAAACCAAGAATGAAAGTTAATTTCAATGACTTTAAGTGAATTAAGTTCCCAAGGTCAATAGGCATCAAGGTCCCTCAAATAGGTTAATGGGACTTAAAACTGTTCTGTAGTTTCTTCCCCCCCACAAAAAAAATGTTTATTTTGACAAAGCTGGTAAGGTAAGGAATGTATAGCACTTATGCAAGTTAAGACTGGAGGAGAGATAGAGATGATGTTTGAATGAGATATTTTATGGTAATTAAGGGATTAAAAACGCCCTTAAACTAATAAACTATCCTATCCTTTATACCAGATCCATTGAAGCAGGGATATATCCTGGCCCAATTCTAGGGGTATAAGTAAAGGCACATTTGTGTCTGGAAATTCTTGATTTTTGGATATAAATGTGATCAGAATCTGAATGTTAGAAGTGGAAGGGGGGAGGGGAGAAGAACCTATAGGACATCTACCATGTGCCAGAAAGTGTGATTGACATCTTTTATAAATATCTCCTAATATCTCATTCCCTAAGGATAGGTCTCTTTAGGTCTTTAGGCTTCATCAGATCCAACCGATTTATTTTACAGATGAGGAGCATAAGACCTTAAGTTTAAGGGGCTATCACAGAGTTGAACAAAAAAAAAATAATAATTAAGTTAATATTGGTCATAGTCAGGTAAATCTATTTTAAAAGTCCTCTGAAAACAAAAGATTCACTAAGCAAACAAACATTAAGCATCTATTATGTGAAAGGTACCGTGCTGGCTGCTGAGGATATAAAGCCAAAACCAAAACACTTCCTGACCCCAAGGAGCTGACATTATATTGCCAGTAGCTTATAAAGCAATGGATGTTTTCTTTATAATAATCAACCACATACCCCACAGTTGTGTGATGAGGAGGACACTGAACTTGAGTTTCTTTAAGTGCTCATAGCTGTGACGTTCTGCAGTCATACCTTGAACTCAGGATTTTGACTTGTAGTCAAGGGTTAATCTTTCTAATTCAGTCATACCCACACTGACCACCTTTTAATGCTCAAATAGGAATGGCCCAAGTTGACCAACCCTGATTCCCTTCTTGGTTGTCTCTCTGGACTTTACCTCAATGAAACTTCACCCTGGAACTTCCTTCAGTCCCTGAGGACTCTTCAGTCATCACTTCCACTAGCCCCTGGAGTCTTTTTGTCCTGGATACTGCTCTGGTCTGGCCCCCTTCTCCCATTGCAGAATTCCTCCTAAGGCTTCCATTTTGAAGAAGGACCCAGGCCTGTCAGTCTTTACTTACTTCCTGGTCCTACTCTCATCTTTGAAGCCATGGCACAGCAGACATCTCATTCTGGATCTTCCTTCAGCTGCCCCTATGTACAATAGTTTTTGTTTTTTTTCTTTAAATCACACTCAAATGAAGCCAGAGTACTGTCTTCACATTATTATATAGATAATGAGAAGATTGGGGAGAAGATCTTGACATGAAAAGTGCCCAAGTTGAAGATATTAATGAAGATAAAAAAACTTAAAATATTTTCATGTGAATTGAAACTGTAAGTGTTAAAAAGCACTACATTTGGACTCTGAAGTCTTGGTTCGGCTATTTCAGTAAGCTTTATCACCTTAAGCAAGTCATTCCTTCTCTCTGAGAGGTGTTTTAGGACAGGTGTTTTAGAGCTAAGGAGGGCAATTAAGAAGGGAGGGATAGAGAGATGCTCCAGGGTGAGAATGCTACAGGTGTTGAAAGGTGCTAGTGGTCAAGGAGGGAAGTTTTAGACTAGCAAGTGTGTTGACCCCTCAGCCTCAAAGCCCATAATGACATTTTATTATTATTATACTCATGAGTGACAGTGTAGTCATAATAAAATACTAAATTCGACATGTGGCCCTCGATATGATTTGGTTGGAGCAGGTAGGTGATCTGTGTGTGTTCAAAGTCTCAAAGGGCATCGACTGAGCTTTGAACAAGTAATGCCCTTGACCATCAACAGTTCTTCCTTGGCCTGGCCCTTAAGGACTTCCAAGCCATGGTTCCAGCCTGCACATTTAGCCTTCTTTTACATGACTTCCTTTCCTTCCTGGTACATTTCTGCCAAGCTAGAAGAGCAGCTGGTCTGTGAACTTGTCATGCCTTTTTTTTTTTGGCTTTCTAGCCCTCCCAGGAGCAGTCCCGAAGACCTCAGGGCTTCCTTCCTTACTCTGCCATCCAGACTCCTCATGTTTGCTGCTTTTCCTGCCTTCCTCAGTCTTTTCTCTCTCCTGCCCTCTGTGCCTAGCCATCTCCAGGTCTCCCATTAGACTTGGCTGTGTATGTGTTCCTTACATCCCTTTCTTCTCTCAGCCCCAAGAGAATTGTCAGCTCACCTTATCAGGAATTGTTACTTTTAGCATTGTCACTCCAACATTTACCCAAATGCCTAGGGGATAGCTTTCTGAAGCAAACCCTATTCCACTTGGAACTCCAGCAGAGGAGCCCCTCCCTCCCCTGGGCTCCCCCAGGGAGCAGCCAGGATGTACTGAAAGGAAGAATGGAATGCAGTCTTACTGATCTTCAGGTCCTCTCTTTAAGCACTAAAGCCACTCTACACTACACACAGCAGAGGCTTGATAAATACCCTTTACCAACCACTGATAAGGGCTAGCTGGAGTCCAGAAGCCCCACAGACATTAGGCAGATGAAATGATTATCTCCCTGAGACTACAGACAATTGGGTGACAACAAATATAGGTATTATGTTTGATATACATACATATATATGTGTGTGTGTGTGTGTGTGTGTGTGTGTGTGTTAAACACATTAGAGGAACACAAAGCAAAGAGCTATATTAAATCTGAAGTAGAAGATCCTTAATGGGGATGGGAAGAGCAGGGTTTCATGAGAGATAGTGTCTGAGGAGTGTCAATTGATGAGTAAGAATTCAAGAAGTAGTGAAGACAAGCAGAGGACAGAGAAATTGGGACAGGATGGAGAGGGCGTGGGGAGAACCTACAGGAGGAAAGTGAGGCTGGGAAAATGAGGGGCCACAGAGGGTCCTCAATGCCCCATAGGGGTTGGGAGCTGATGAGACTTCTCTATTTAGTATGAATATAGATATGTTTATTTAGTTTGAAGTCCTGGGATGTGAGGTGGAAAACTAGGCTAGGAGCTTAGAAGGGAGGTCTTAGACTACAAATATTATCTGATATTCTTCTATGTGGAGGTGGAGGTTAAAAGATATTGGTGGGAATGACAAGTGTCAAGGGAGAAAGATTGACAGACAAAACAAGAGGGACAAAAACATCTTCAGAACATCTACATTTCAAGGCTGGGAAGAGGAACCAGCAAAAGATACAGAAGAATAGCTTGAGAAAAAAAAAACAAATCTCAGTAGAAGTGTGTGATAATTTTGAAGTCAAGGGAAGGAAAGGTATCTGGCAGGCAAGAAGGAAGGTAATAACCACAGAAAGTATAACAAAGGAGGATAACAAGTTTAAAAGGCTCCTGGGAGTCAGATTGAAGTAGATGAATAGGGAGCAAGGAAGTAGAGACATGCTATTGTATATACATTGTATATGCATGAAGTTCATCAGTGAAAGGCATGAAGATGAAGGGTCAAGGGAAATCTTTTTTTAAGGACCAGGAGACCAGAGCACATTTATAAAAAGATGGGAAGGTGATAGTAAAATGAATCAAACTAATAGTATTTTCTCTTTATCGTCACATATTTTAGTCCCCTTGAGTAAGAAAGTGGTTATCTTATAGACTTAGTTCTAATATCTCCCTATATCCTGCCAGGTGTCCATGACTCAAAATTATTTTAAGGTTGCATTTAGAGTTAATAATTAAGAAAAAGGCTGCCTTTGGGCTATTTGAATAACAACAATAATAAATAATAATAACAATAATAAAAAATAATAAAAATAATAATATAATAGTTAACTAAGAGTGCTCATTAGGTGCCAGACACGTGCAAAACATTTTCCAATGATTATTTCTCATCTAACCCTACAATCATCCTGCAAAGGAGGTACTACTGACATGTCAGTAAATAAAATGCAAACAGATGAGTGACTTGCCCAGGGTCAGATAGCCACTAAGTCACTGAGACCAAATCTGAACTCAGGTCTTCTTCCTGACTCCACTGAGCTACCGTTTTGATGGGCAATGCCATTTTATATTTGCATAGAAGGTGAGAGTCTGATAAGAATTTATCTTAACTATACTACTGTCTGACTTGCATCTCTATTTCACAAGAACAGCATGAAACATTTTTAAATGGTTTGCTAACATCTCAGTAAACTACCAATAGCAACACCTTGTTCAACTAGTTAAGGGACCCTATTGAAAAAGGAGCTAAAGTTTACTTTGTGTTTGATAAATTATTCTGGCTCTTTGTTATTCAGGAGATAGTTAATAACTAGCTTTTGAAAGCTGTACCATATATTTCAGGAAAACAAGATATTAGAGAAATTCTAGATTATTCCATATAGTTTTTTTGTTTGTTTCCTTCAGTGCATTTGAATCCCTCATATCTAGGACAGTCCCTGGTACACACTTGGTGATCAATAAATGCATATAGTTGATCGCTGTGCAATAATTTTAGACCTGTGTCTCTGATGGATGAAGATAGAACAAGGTAAAAACAAAATTCAAACCTAGACTGATTCAGGACAGCTGGCCTGGGTGTGGCAGAATTTTAACTGAATTTTAACAACTGCCTATTCATTTTTAGATGCTTAGACACACAATGTGTGTCACTGCAAAATAGTCCCTTAGGTCTTCTAATAATCATAAAACAGATGACATGTATATCTGTTCCAAAAAATAAATTATAAACCAAAACACTGGCTTTTGAAATGTCATTTCAGTTTTTTGTATCAAAAAGTAGTTAGCTAGAATCCTATGCCTGGCACAAACCCTTCAAGCCAATTTTTTCTATTCTGAACAATAACTCAGAAGGATAAAAATAAGAACAAATTTTATTTCATCGATCCACTAAAATATTCAGGCTGATGTCCCTGTCTCATATATCATAATCTTTATATCAATGACCTAATTGTTCCATTTTTTTATAGTTTTCTGTGTATTACTGCCAAAGGAACTTTTATTAGCTATCAAGACACATTACTCCACTTTTCACACAAAGAGAATCAGAACTAATAGTTGAGGTTAGGTGAATGCTAAAGAAAAAAAAATTACATATATAATCTTCCTATTTTCTTACTTCTCCAAAAGTCACAGAATAATTATAGGGAGACTCTTCCTCATACCTTCCTAATTAGACACATGTTTATGTATGTAGACTATTTAGTAGCTAAGTCAGGACAAGTCTCCACAAACTGTTTCCTAACTGAATTTTTCTTTTTGTATTAATGGCTACAATTTTATTACTGAAGGGATACATTGACTGTCACTGTGGGTATTACATTATTCTGATGTAAAGTAGCATTACAGAAAAAAAGGACCTTTCTCTGAACAAGATCCTTTCTTCAGGTCCTGTGGAGGAATGTAGAATGTTAAATTACCCTACCATGCTCACAGGGATTGCCCCAGAGTGAAAGGATGCATTGTTCTTTTACATT
The DNA here is from genome assembly GCF_037893015.1 of Macrotis lagotis. NCBI lineage: Eukaryota > Metazoa > Chordata > Mammalia > Peramelemorphia > Peramelidae > Macrotis > Macrotis lagotis. The sequence goes on from NC_133662.1 coordinate 223,355,451, forward strand.
TAGTTCCACTAAACAGGCTTTGTTCATTCTCAGGTGAGTGCCATCTTAGGCAAATCATCTCTCTGGCCTTCCTTTATTCATGTAGTATGAGGGATTGAAGCAGAGACTTTCCTAGGTTCCTTCAAGCTCTAATATTCTCAGCCAAGAGTGAGCTGATTAGGAATTATAGCTGAAGTTTAGGTATGTAACTCAGAAACCAGCTTCTGAAAAATAAAGAAGTCAGAAATATCACAGACTTTTGGGGTGGCAAGAGAGCCTCTATTACCTGTGAACTCAGTCACTGAGAATGAAAATGGGATTAACAGTTCTTTATGTACTTGGCTAGAACAAAGGCTATAGTCTAGTGAGAGACTACAATGGTTGTAGAAAGTAATCAATCACAAATGAGATGAAGAGCTCTCATTTCTGACTGGGTATTATTTGGCAATTCTTTATTCATATGAACTCAATCTTCATAAATTTGGGGGGAGGGTAGGGAAAGGATGAAGAAGTATACTTAGTGGTCAATGACTGGTTCTAAAATTCCTAATTAGTCTTATCCCTTTACTACAGACTAAGATCATTCAAGAGAGATTTTCTATAATGAGAACTGGGTTTAGAGACTTCAAAATAGGGTATTGAGGACTTCTAACATAATAAAATGAGACACTTATATTTTTAACCCAGATCAAACTATAAGCTTTCCCTTGGTACTGTCAGAATATTTTGTAAATGTTTCTGATGACCTTTCACACTCTGCTGTATATTTATTTATAAAAATCTTTACAAAAATACATTATTCTTTTATATACGTAAACACATATATAATTCATGTTTGTTTTCCCTGTAGAGTCTAGTACAGTAACTTGCAAATGGAAAGCACTCAATAAATATCTGCTGCACTGGATACTTATTTATTGTTTTTATGTATTTTAATGTAATTAATTTTTTTTAGGTTTTTGTAAGGCAAACGGGGTTAAGTGGAATGTAATTAATTTTTAAACTTTATAACTAGAAATAATGGTTTAAAATCAACTATGTATACTTTAATTATTAATTTTAACAATGGATGTAGTTCCAAAGAATTGAACATAGAAATTTTGTTTTTTTCTGTAACTATTGTAAAAATAATATGGAAACTTCAAATGCAAATCACTTTCATTAAAGATAAAACCAAAACAAACCAAATCCAAAATGAATACGGCAGATCCTCATGCAGGTAAGAATTCACCTTTCATTACCATCAAGCAATAATTCAAATGTATCTATAAACTGTAGCTAACAGTTTTGATAAAAATCTTTTAAGTATAAACCCTAAAGGCATTAAATAAAATTTTGAAAATAGGCCTTTCAACACAAAAAAAAAGACTGCCAAGTTGCATCATTTAAATTACCATGAGTACTGGAAACAGACTAGAAATTATTCTGGTTGTAGTTCTAGGTAGATAACATAAAAATAAATTGCTCCATTTAAAATTCAATTCTTTTCAATAAGAATTGTCTAAAATGTTCAAAGCACTGTACTATGCACTACGAATATTGAGACGAAAAGAAAATATTCCCTTCTCTAAGGAACTAGATTCTACGAGACATTTTAACTCAAGTGTGGCCACTGGACCTAGGTGCTTTGGGGAAAGTTGTAAATAGTAATAGTCATTTTAGCTTAACGTAGTATGTAAACTATGTAAAAAAGTACAATTACATACTTTATATCAGTGTATCTTCAGAAGAGTCTTGGGAGATATATGCATTACTTATTATCTCCATTTTAGCAAGTGATTAAACTGAGATCCAAAGAAATTAGAGACTTGCTCAACCTCACATAGCTAACTAAACAGCAACACTAGGCCTGCAATTCCTTCCCTCCTCTTTCATATGTTGAGGGGGTCCTCTCTAAATGCTTAAATGATCTAATTACATCTCATTTTCTCCAACTGTTTGCTGTCATTCCACTCCCTCAGTGCCCTTCAATCTCTAACACTCCTTGAGAAGGCCATCTACAATAGGTACCTCATCTCTCTTTCTCCCTCTTAAATCTATGTCTACTTCTGACCTTATCATTTAACCAAAACTGCCAAGGAGCTCTTAATTGCCAAATCTCAGTCCTCATCCTTCATGACTTCTCTGGAGAATGACCCTGTTGATCACTTTCTCTCTCCTCCTTGACACTCACTTCCTTGTAGGTTTTCAGGATAAGACTGTGACTTTCTTCTCTGGCTCCCTTGCTGAATCATGTCTCTGAGTGTTCCACAGGGCTCTGTTCTAGACTCTCTTCTCCCTTTATACAATTTCAGTTAGCACAGTTAGCACAGCTCCAGTGGATTCGATCATTACTGCTCTGCTGATGATTTTCATACTTACTTATCCAGTCCTAACCTCTTTGCTGACCTCCCAATTCGGGTCTCCAACTTTCTATTAGACATCATGAAACAAATATCCTATAAGACATCTTAAACTCTACATGTCCAAAACTGAATTCTGTTTTTTCCCTCAAATACTCCCCTTCCAAATTTCCTTATCACTGACCAAGGCACTACCATCCCCACAGTTACCTAGGCTCACAACTTACTTGTCAACTTTGATACCTATTCTCCTCCTGTCCCATTCAATCTGTTGCCAAGGCTTTCAAAATATTTCTCTCCTCTTGACAGTCTCCACTGACACAGGCCCTCATTATCTCACCCTTGTGTTATTTGTAGTGGGCCTGCCTTCCTCAAGCCTCTTTCCACCCTATTCTATCTTCTATTCAGCTGTCAGTGACCTTTCTATGTGAAGGTCAATGTTACTCAATAAATTCAAGCGGTTCCCTGTTACTCCAGGATCAAATATAAAATCCTCCATTTGGTCTTTGAAGCCTTTCATAAAGTTGATCCCTACCTTTTCAGTCTTCTTATACCTTGCCCAGCCCTCCCCAATTCCATCAACCATCAGGCCAAAGAAAATCAATTACTAGCTGTCCCTCTGGTATTTTCACTGTCTGTCACCTATGCCTGGAATGCTCTGCCTCCTCACTTTTTCTTTTTAAAGGTTTTTGCAAGGCAAATGGGGTTAAGTGGCTTGCCCAAGGCCACACAGCTAGGTAATTATTAAGTGTCTGAGACTGGATTTGAACCCAGGTACTCCTGACTCCAGGGTCGGTGCTCTATCCATTGCTCCACCTAGCCGCCCCTTGCCTCCTCATTTCTGTTGAGGGTTTCTAATTTATCCTGCATGTTGTCTGTACATAATAGGCATGTGCCTGTTGTCTTTCTCTTTTGACGATGAGTGCCTTCAAAGCAGGAATGATTCTTAGCCCCTTTTTGTTTGTTTTGTTTTTTCACAAGGCAATGGGGTTAAGTGACTTGCCCAATGTCACACAGCTAGGCAATTAAGTGTCTGAGGTCAAATTTGAACTCAGGTCCTCCTGACTACAGGGCCAGTGCTCTATTCACTGCGCCACCTAGCTGCCCTTCTTAGCCTAATTTTGAATCTCCATCACCAAGCACAGTGACTGGTGCTTTGAAGGTTCTTAATTCTGACACTGCCCTAATAAGACCAACAACTGGCCCTGCTCACTATTACCAAAAGATTCTCCATGAAAATATGTATTTTAATAAATCATAGTATAGAAGAAATAAATTATTTCAATTACATAAAAAAAGCTTTTGCTGAAATAAAAGCAATATAGCTGGAGGAAGCACAGAAGAAAAAATACAAAATAGGCATTTAACAGTTCTGATTAAAGATAAACAAATCCATAAGATTAAGAGCCATTCCTCAAAGGTAAAGTGGTCAAATGATTTATACAAGTAGTTTTCAAAAGAACAATCAACAATCATCTGAGAGTGTTCCAAATGCTAATCCTAAAAATTTAAATTAAAATCTTTATTACCTGACATGCAAAAATGAACAAATATTATAAAAGGAAAAATTCAATGTTGGCAGGGCTATGGGGAAATGCACGCTAACAATTCATTGCTAGTGGAGCTAGAAATTGTTAAATTTTGTATGGCAACATATAAATCAAATATTACAAAAAATATTTGTTACTTTTGGCCAGTGGTTCCAATATTAGGTTAAAGGTTCAAAGTAGTTCTACAAAAGGGGCAAGGGAGGAAACTATTCATATAAAAATGCTCAAAGTACAGCATTTGGAATCATGCCCAAAGGGCACTATAAAACTGCATACCCTTTGGGTCAACAACACCACTCTATAGCCCCAGGAAGATCATCAAAAAGGGAAAAGATCTACCTGTACAAAAATGTTTTTAGAACCACTTTCTGTGGTGGCAAAGAACTGGAAATTGAGTGGATATCATCAATTGGGAAATGATTGAACAAATTATGAATGTGATGGAGTTTTATTGTTCGATAAGAAATCATGACCAGGCAGACTTTGGAAAGACTTGCATGAACCGTTGCTGGGTAAAGTGAGCAGACTCAGTAGAACATAGTCCACATTGCTGTGTACAGTTACTGTGAGATGACTCAGCTATTCTCAGCAGTTCAGTGATCAAGGGCAATCTTTAAACGACTTGTGATGGAAAGTGCCATCCACAGAGACTACAGAGTCTGAATACAGAGCAAAATATACAATATTCACTTTTAAAAACTTCTTTTATGCTTTCCCCCCTTTAATTCTGATTCTTCTTTTACAACATAACTGATATGGAAATGTTAAACACAATTTTACATGAACAACCTCTATCAGACTGTTTGCTGCCATGGGGAGTGGGGAGGAAAGGGAGGGTGGTTGAAAAATGTGGAACTCAAAAGCTTATAAAAGAAAAACATATATACTATCTACACAATACAAAATGAAGACAATATACAGTGATACCACTGTCTTATTAAAGTTAAAGCCTTTCATTCTTTAAAAAACAAAATATAGGGTAAAAGCAATAAAAAAAGTCACTCAGACTCCTTAATTTTAGTTAATGGTTTGCAAGAACTTATTTTAGTTTAATTTATCAAGTAAGAAAAAGAAATATATATGAAAGGGCCTCCTTCTGGAAAAGAAACCTTAAGGAGGCATCAAATATGTCCTAAAAATAACCCATTTGCCGTAATAACGTTCTATGATGAATGAAGAAAAAAAGCATTAACTAAGTATTTACTGAGTAAAGCAGAGGTGCTGAGTTGGCAATAGAAATAAAAAAAAATAAAGTGTTCTTCTCAGCTAAGCAATGCAATAATTAAAATGGCATTGAAATGTCTTCATACCTTGGCTCCTACAGACTTCTCCATCTGATTCCAATCTCTTCCTTCTAAACAAGCTACAATCCTGCTGCTCTGGAGTACTGGCAGCACTGCCTACCAGACCTGTGCCTCTGTCCTGGCTATTGCCTATGAAGCCTTCATGTTCCCCTCTGACTCTCAAGACTCACTGGCTTACTGCACTTAAGCTCAAGCACTACCTTATGCAGCAGCCCTTCCCAGACCTTCGTTCCCCACTTCTCCCGCTACTCCTAACCTTCCCTCTCAATGGTTCTAATTCAAGAGGTTCTCTTGGGAAAGCCATTTAATCTCTCTGCGCCTCATTTTGTCTTGTATGGAAAGTAAAGGACTTGAATTCAAATTCTTCGAGGATAAAAAAAAATTCTCTAACTTCTTACCCTGGCATCATATTCAAGAACAAAGGGTGGGAAGTCGATCTGCTCTGGGGATATGGCAGCAAAGAGCTGGTGCAGGCTGTCCACATGGTGGATTTTGTCCTTTAGTCCTGAGACAGAAAAGGTGGTGAAAAACCACGTTGAGACCTGTTTGATAAGGAAGAAAAAATAATTTAAATTAGTAACATGGCCTTTTTAGGACATCAGGTAAAAACAATCTTAATAAAGATGAAAATTTTAGAAAGATAAAACCAGGTCTGATTTTGAAAATTGTATCAAGGTAAGTTAGGTTTAAAACAAAATCGAGGATCTCCTAAAATTGAGGATATTAGGACTGAGCCATAGTTCTAGAAGAGGTAACCATAATCAGTCGATCAACAAGCACTTCTAAGGCATTTACTACACACTAGGTCTGTGCAAAACATGGGATACAAAGAAAAGGTTGAAAACATGGGCTCTGTTCTTAAAACATCTCACATTTTGATGGTGGAAAACATGCAAATATCTATCTCTATCTAAATACATATATATTTTATACATACACACACACACACACACACACACACACAAAGTAAATAATCTTAGAAGGATGGGAATAATAATAGGGGAGGGAAGGGTTAAAAAGGCCTCCAAAAGGGGATCTGAAATGAGTCTTGAAGGATGCAAGGGAAACTAGGAGTTGGGGATGAGGAATTGAAGTAGGAGAGAACTCCAGACATTATGTACAGCCAGAGAAAATGCAGTAAGAGACTGAGTCCCAACTCTGGATATAATCAGTAGTGTCTCTCAGCATGCAACCCTAAACAAAAATCACTTTACTTGTTATATACCCTTTCGGCAAATGGATAGAACACACTTTCTAACATTGTTAAATTTATTTTTAAATTCTGGATGTAGGGGCAGCTAGGTGGCACAGTGGATAGAGCACCATCCTTGGAGTCAGGAGGATGAGTTTAAATCCAGCCTCAGACACTTAATCTGTGTGACTGTAACAAGCTGTGACCTTGGGCAAGTCACTTAACCCCATTGCCTTGTAAAAAAAAACCCCAAAAACCAAAAACCAGATTCTGGATGTCTGTTGTTTTTTGAATTTACAATGCTGGAAGTGTTGCTGTAACTATTTTGGTAATGGAGACTTTCTTTTTATTGATTTACTTGGGGTATGAACCCAAATAACAGTCTTGCATGGACATTTCAGTCATTTTATTTGCATAATTCCAGGATCCTTTATCATTTCATAGTTTCACCAAAAATGTGATAGTGTACCTATCATACAATTAACATCTCCAACACTAACCACTGTCATTTTGCAGCATGTACAGTGAAACTTAGAATTCATTTTGATTTGGATTTCTCTTATTATTAGTGACTTGGTTCTGAAGAATGCTGCTTATAACATAGTTTGAAGTTAGGAAGTGTTATTTTTCATTTTCCCTGTTTACTTTTCCTTTTAAAATATAGTTTAAATTATTTGGATAAATATTTCAAAATTACATTTCAAAAAGCTTTTATTTAGAAAAATTCTGAATTCCAAATTCTTTCCCTCTCTCATCCATTGAAAAGGCAAACAAGATGACACTGATTATAATGTGAAAGTCATGCAAAATAGTTGTCCATATTAGCCAAGTTGCAAAAGAAAACAGTCACAAACACACACACACACAAAGTGAAAAAGGTATGCTGCAACAAGCACTTGGGAGTTCATCAGTACTCTTTGGAGGTGGAGGGCATTTTTCATCATGGGTTTTTTGAAATTGGATCATCATTACAATACTGCTGTTACTGCTGTACAATGCTCACCAGGTACTGCAAGATTACTTTTCATAAATTCACATAGGATTTCTCAAATTTTTTCTGAAACCACAATATTCTATCACAGTAATATACCACAACTTGTTCAGTCATTTCCTAATTGATGGGGAATCCTTCAATTTGCAATTCTTTGTCACCACAAAAGGAGCTGTTCTATTTTTGTACAAATAGGTCTTTTCCCTTTGATATCTTTGGGAGACTGATGGAATAGTGGTGTTGCTGGGTCAAAGTATGCCCAGGTTTATAACCTGTTGGGTCACATTTCTAAATTGTTTTCCAGAATGAACAAAACAGTTTCCAACTCCACCAACAATGCATTACCATCCCTAGTTTTTCATATCCCTTCCAGCATTTATCATTTTCCATTTTTATCAAGTTAATCAATCTGATAGGTATGAGGTGATAGCTCAGAGTTGTTTTAATTTGAATTTCTAATCAGTGGTATAAAATATTTTTTCCATGACTGATAGTTTTGCTTTCTTCTTCTGAAAACAGCTTGTTCATATCCTTTGACCATTATTAATTGGGAAATGGCTTTTATTTTCTAAATATGTCTGTTCCTTGTATATTTGAGAAATGAGGTCTTTATTTATTAGAGACCTGCTATAAATTGCTCCCTTGTCCACCCCCCCCCCCACTTTCTTGCTTTCCTTCTAATTTTGGCTACATTAGCTTTTTTAAATTCCATGTAATCAGAATTATCCATTTTACTTCCACTTCCCATATCCTCTCTGTCTCATGATTCTAACTCTTCTTGTCATAGATCTGGCAGGTACTTTTTCTATGCTCCCTTAATTTTCTTTTCCTGTTTTTTTGCAAGGCAATGGGGTTAAGTGACTTGTCCAAGGTCACACAGCTAGGTAATTATTAAGTGTCTGAGGCCGGATTTGAACTCAAGGTACTCCTGACTCCAGGGCCAGTGCTCTATTCACTACACCACCTAGCTGCCCCTCCCCTAATTTCCTCATGATATCACTCTTTATATCCAAATCATATATGTATTTTGACTTTATATTGGCATAGTGTGAAATGTTCTGCCCAGCTGTTTTCCAGTTTTTTCAGATGGTGAGTTCTTGCCCCAGAGCTTAGATCTTCGGGTTTATCAAAAGCTACATTACTCTGGTCATTTACTATTATAAACAGTATTCTTAATCCATTCCACTGAACCACAACTCTGTTTCTCAGCCAGTACCAGATTATTTTCAAGATTATAGTTTTGTAATATCATTTGAAATTTAGTACTGGTAGGTCACCTTCCTTCACAATTTTTTTTCATTAATTCCTTTGATATTCTTGAATTTGTTCTTTTTTGATAGATGAATTTTGCTATAATTTTTTTAGCTCTAAAAATAATTCTTTAATAGTTTTACTGGTATGGCACTGAATAAGTAAATTAATTTGGTTAGATTTCTTATTATATTGGTTTGGTTTAGCCATTTCTCCAGTTACTTAGCTCTGTCTTCATTTGTGTGAAAAGTGTTTTGTATTTTTGCCTTTGGGCTTATTTTGGTGAGTAGATTTCTGGATAGAATTCCAGGTATTTTATGTTACCTGCAGTTATTTTAACTGGAATCACTCTAACTTTTCCTATTAGGTTTTGTTGATATATACAGAAATGTTGATAATTAATGTGGATTTTATATCCTACGTTACTTAAGTTAATTATTTCAGCTAGTCTTTTAGTTGATTCTCTAGTATCCTCTAAGTTTACCTTCATATCACATGCAGAGTGATAGATAGCTTTTGTTTCTTCATTGTCTATTCCTTCAATTTATTTTTCTTATTGGTATAGTTAGCATTTCTGATACGATACTGAATAATAGTGGTAATAATAGAAATTCTTGCTCCACTGCTGATCTTACTGAGAAGCCTCCTAGTTTATCCCCAATAGTTACTCTTAATTTTAGAAAAAAACTACTTATTTTAAGAATGGTTCCATTTGTTCCTATGCTTTCTCAATTTTAATAGAAATGTGTGTTGTATTTTGTCAAAAGCTTTTTCTACAGCTCTTGATGTAATCAGATGACTTTTGTTTTTTCTTATTCATAGATCAATTATGCTTATAGTTTTCCTAATATTGAACCTTCCTGGCATAAGTCCCACTAGTATTTTATTATTTTAATAGGGAAAGTGATCTACAGTCTTGTTTTCCTATTTTTTTCCTTTACTCTTATTTAGTTTAAGGACCCACCAGGAGCTGAAGGAATTCTCAGCTGGTCAGGCTTTTCGTACCACAAGAGGATGTCTGCTGCCTCCATGTTCTCAATGGAGCTCCAGAGTCAGCTGGCTACCAAACTATCTCCCTATAGCTTAGAATGTCCAGCATCACTGTTAGCTTCCCTTCTTCCTGTTAGCGGTACATGCTGCCCCTGGCATCACTTTTCCTTTTTCTGTCCCTTCTGAACTTTTCAGTACTTTTGATTCTCCCTAGTTCAAAGTCCTGCCATCTGAGGACTTACTTTCTATTCCTCCCATGAGGCCCAGGTTGAAATCCCTGTTAGAGGATGCAATCTGCCAATATCCTCTGCCTTTTTTCAATAGACATTCAGTATTTCCATCTCCTTATCTTAACTAAGGCCTAGATTGAATTAGACATATTGTCTTTGAGATAAAATTTCTTTTGGGGGAGAGTTCATTGGAGATAAGAAAAGAATTAAAATGACAAGGTGTTTACTACTTTATTGACCTTCTGTCCCTTATATCTTTTTCTAAGGATTCTGAATTGCTAAAAATTCCAGTCTCTGATGAAGAGTTGGGTCTTTTTTAAAAAAAAATTATTTAAGGCAATGATTAAGTGTTTGAGGTCGAATTTGAACTCAAGTCCTCCTGACTCTAGGGCTGGTGCTCTAACCACTGCACCAACTAGTTGCCCTATCTTTTCACTAAGATTACTCACTCTTCATATATATTTATACTTCCACCTTCTCAAGCAAATTGCCTCAACTAACATCTCCCACTCCCCCACCCCCTTTTGTTCCTTTTCAACTTCACACAAACCTGCCAAAGTCTCTCCAACCCTGAAAATAACCTTCACTCCATCCAGCAATTATCCTACATCTCTAGACAAATTCCTCTGTACCCACCACTCTCTTGCCTCTCACTCCCTTCTAAACCATCTGCAGTTGAACTTTCAACCTCATTACTCCACTGAAGTTGTCCCCTTCAAAGCTACAAATAATGACTGAGTTAGCTTACCCAGTGGCCTCTTAACAGTCTTCATCCTTCATGACCTCTGCAGTATCTGACACTAATGACTCCCCCTCCTTCTCTACTCTCTGCACTCAGACCTTAGTGCAAACAAACTTTCCTTGTTCTTCTCCTACCTGGTTGCTCTTCATTGTCTTCTGTTAGTTCATTATGCATTCAAATGTCCTGACAATTAACTAGTATACTCCATGGCTCTGTCCCAGGGTCTCTTTTCTTTTACATTCTCTCAATTGGGGACATGATCATCTTCCCTGAGTTCAATATCGATGTATGTTGATGACTAGCAGATCTAGATAGTCAATGCTTTCATGTCAGGGGAGCATTACTAACTATTGGACATTTCAGAGTGGACATAACTAGATGTCCTGTGTTTAACCAAAGTCAACAGTCCATCATAAAATTCATCATTTTTGTGCCCAACTCTTTCAAATTTTCTTATTAATATGAAGGGCACCATCATCCATGTCACTCGTATTTACTTCGATGTTATTCTTGACCTTGGTATTCTACATATATATAATCAGATGCCAAATTTTGTTTCTTCTTTGATAAAATGTGTCCTGTGTCAGCTTCTCTCTACTCTAACAGCTCTACCCTAATTGAGGACATCATTACCTTTTGCCTAGATTACTGAAGTGGCCCCTTGCTTGGTTGCTCTGTCTGAAGAATCTCCCCATTTCAATCCATTCTACAAAGAATCAACAAGATGATTTTTCCAACAGCACAGGCCTGACCCCCAGCACCACTTTCCACTCAACAAACTCTACCAGTTCCTTATTGCCTCACTAATAAAAACATAAACTCTCACATCTGATATTTAACATTTTTGACAGACCAACCCCTTCCTACATTTCAAGTCCCTACATGTTTCTCCCCTCCATCATCTATGAACATGTCATAAGGGTCTAAATTGCTTTTCTTTACACATTATACTCCTCCATTTTCTGCTTTTTGCCCTGACTGCCCTACCTGCCTAGAAATATTCAGTTTATCTCTGCGCCTCAGGGAATTCCTGGTTTTATTCAGGATTCAGCTCAAACTTTATGACTGTATCAATTCCTTCTTGACACAAAACTACTAGTCAGTCAGTCAACATGTATTTCTTAAGTGCTTACTATGGTCCTGAGAAGGTAGGACTTATTGGAAAAGATCCTGCTGTTGAGAAAGACTGAAGGCAAAAGGAAAAGAGATGGCAGGGGATGAGATGAATAGAGAGTGTCAGAGAAGCAACAAACATGAACTTGGACAGATTCTGCGAGATAGTGGAGGATAGAAGGGCCTGTGGGCCAGGGTCTAGAGTCTGAAAAACTGGACTCAACTGAACAGTAACAACCATGCTCCCCCCTAAGTGTGGGGAAACAAAGAAAAGCAAAAATAAAACAAAAAAAACAGCCCCTCTCCATGGGGCATATATTCTAAACATGTATTCTACAACATATAAAGAAGGCACATGAAAGATATAAACAAAACTGAATAAAGATAATCTGAAAGAAAGCATTAGTAGTTTGGGGAACAGTTCCTGCAAAAAGTGGGGCTTCTCTAAATCTTGAAAAAAGCCAGGGAAATTATGAGGCACAAGCATCTCAAGTCTGGGGAACAGCCAGGGCAAACATACAAAGATGAAGGAAGAAATTGTCATGCGAGGAACTCTAAGTAGGCTTATGAAGCTGGGACAAAGGATATGCGAAAGAGAATAAGATGAAGGAAGAACTGAAAGGAAGGAGGAGAGGGGGCTAGGTTGTGAAAAGTTTTAAACATCAAAATGAAGGTTTGGGAGAAAATAATGATAATATTTATATACATAGCTTATTATTTTGATAATGAACTCCAGGGTTTAAGGCTAAATTTAATGTTAAATTTAATGTTCCCCCCCAATTCTGATTCTCTTTAATCTCTATTTTTGAGTTGGTCACCATCTACCTAGATATTTGCTTCTCTCGGGGTCCTGCCTACATCCCCTTCTCTTCACTCTATACTATCTCACTTGGTGATCATCACTTCCCATGGGTTCAATTATTATCTCTATCCATCCATCCATCACTCTAGTCTCTCTTCTGAGAGACAATCATGCATCTCCAACTCCTTTCTGAATATCTTAAATGAATAACTCAACCCAGATGGTCCAATAGACATCTCAAACTCAATAAATCCAAAAGAGAATACCTAGGTAGCACAGTATGTAGAATGTTGAACTTGAAATGAGAAAGATTCAAGTTCAAATCCTGCTTCAGGCACATATAGGTTATGAAACCTGGGGGAAAACATTTTGCTTCTATGCCTTTCTTCATTTGTGAAGTGGGGATGCTAATAGTACCTACTCTCACAGGGTTGTTGTATGGATGAAGAGAGAATTTAGGTTGAGTGCTATGCAAACCTTAAAGCCCTACATAATGCTACTAGTTGTTTCTATTAGGGAGGAAGCATGGCATAGTGGATGGAGAGGCTGGCCTCAAGAATCAGAAAGACCTGAGTTCAAGTCCCACATCAGACATGCAAGCTGAGAGACCCTGGACCAAACAATGACCTTTCAGAATCCTTGGCAACTCTCTAAGAAAAGAAACTTCTGATCTACATTAGCACAGGAGCTTTTTCCACCCGGGAGTTACTGATACAAATGCAATTACAGGTCCCATTCCATCCCAATTCCTATTAACTGAAAGTTGAATAACTTTAAGATATATTAAAATAGGAACATATGAAGGCTCTCTAATGTGTGGTTATATATCCTCACAGTGTGAAAGACAATGAAAAGTAGGCAAGAGTATCAAATTCTATTTTACATTTATTATTGCCTGGGTCAAAATGAAATGGTGGCTAGCCATTACATATTCACCATGCTAGACAATATTCCTCCTATTAGACTGTGAGGTCCTTGAGAGCAGGGACTGGTTTTGCATTTCTTTGCATCCTTAATACTTAACAACAATGCTTGTTGACAGATTGAAGGAATATCTTTTCTTTTTCTTCCTTTGGCTTTTTACAAGACAATGGGGTTAAGAGACTTGTCCAAGGTCATATAGCTAGGTAATTATTAAATGTTTGAGGCTGGATTTGAATTTAAGTCCTGTCTCCAGGGATGGTATTATAGTCACTGTACCACCTAAGCTTCCCAGATCTAAAGAATATCATGGAGCTACAACAAATCTTTTAAATCATTTTTAAAAATCTAACTTCATAAACATCTCAGAAAGATTTGAAGTAAGCCTTTTAATTCTTTTTAAGATAAGAAACAGCCTATCCTAGGAAGCCATTTCTCCCTCTATGTGGAGTCTCCTCCATCAACTCCTTGAGGAAAGGAACTATTTCACCTGGCCAGTACTGATTCACAGATGTTCATTCAGGTAAGAACAGGATATGATGCTAAAGTGAATTTTTTTTTTTTTTTTAGGTTTTTGCAAGGCAAATGGGGTTAAGTGGCTTGCCCAAGGCCACACACAGCTAGGTAATTATTAAGTGTCTTGAGAATGGATTTGAACCCAGATACTCCTGACTACAGGGCTGGTGCTTTATCTACTGCTTCACCTAGCCGCCCCCCTAAAGTGACTATTTTTGCCAAACAATACAGTGCATGGATTCAGGAAGTCCTAAACTTAAACCCAACCAATAACCTCATATTGTTAATGTATTAAAGTGTCTTGAGCTCACTGACATCAGGTCCCTCTTTTGGGGATAAAACCTGCAGCATTTACTTCAAAGGGATGTTATAAAATTTTTATAGTCCTTAAAAACACAATTATCAATGTGAATTACTAAGTCTCCTAACACCCTTCATAAATGGCCACTTTATAAAAAATAAAAATTACTAAAAAAGAAATGAACACAAATTATATTGAACATAATTCAATCTTTCATTAGTACATTTGAGTAAGATTCAGAATTTCTCAGAGTTTTCATCATGAGCCTATTGACCTTTTCTCTTGAATCAGTGTTGTGATCAGTGTAAGAGTCCCAGGGAGGAATTTCTTCTATTAGCACAGGTCAGCATCTTCCCTGTGACTTTTAGTCTTAACAAGTTGTGTAGACAGAAGATGAAGGGGGCAATGAAAAGCTGGTGTGTTTTCTCTCTCTCTCTCTCTCCTCTAACTGTTCAGAATTATTAAAAAAATCTAGCTGTTTAAATTTGATAATGACTTGAGTTTCTGATACACAGAATGCTGTGGGTGTGGGCATGCAGACACACATGTAGGTTAGTGTGAGGGGAGTTAATTTTTCAACTGTTTTTGTAAAGGTTAAGTTAAAATCAATTTACATTTCAAAGGCCCATATCAATTAGCTTTTTCTTTGGCTAAAGTCATGAAAAGGCATGTTTGTTAACTATGAAGATGACACAAAACTGGCAAGGAAAGCGACTATGATTGATGGCAGAAGCAGGATTCAGAATTATGTTAATAAGTTGGATCACTAGACCAAAACCAATGAGATGAAATTTAATTGGCACAAATGTATAGTCCTGCATTTGATTTCAAATAAATTAACTGAACAAATTAAAGAAAGGGGTTTGTAGGAATTCTTGTGAAGAAAAAAACAAAACTAGAGAGTTTAGTTGATCAGAAGCACAATAATTGAAGAGTGGATGTTGGCTATTAATAAAACTAATATGAATACAGAGTTCAGATAATAATAATTAACATTCTAACTGTACTCTGAATTGGTCAGATCACAACTATTTTGTGCAATTAAATGTCATTTCTTGTCTGACAAGATACTGTTACTGAGGGGAATTTTAGGTGAATCAGCTGTGTAAACTCAGATCACTGACTTGTTAGAGCAAGAATAAGCATCATTATGAACTTATAAGAATAAAAATGAGAAAGTAAGGAACAAGTTAAATGAACTGTTCATGCTGAAAAAATGGGAATTGGATAAAAGAACAGACATTGATACAAAAATATCACCATTTATCAAAGAAGTTTAACTAATCAAACATCACTATGTTGAGACTAAAAAGTCTAGAAGCTGCCTTAGCTAGCAAATACTTTATCTCCTTACCAGATGGAGGGATATGACAGTCAACAGCAATGCCAGTTCAGTATATAAATCTGTTTACAAAATTTTAAGAACGGTTGAAGATTTTACAGTACTGCTTTATAAAATAATGAGAAACAGCAGAGGATAAAACAAGTTTATGAAAAGCAGAATGAAAAACTCAATTGAACCAGATCATTCCAAGTAGACTTAAAGGCTGAAATTAGAAGCCTAATGAACACATGGAAAATGAAAAATATTTTTCAAGACCTGTAACAAACTCTTTTCATCAAACAAATTTGGCCTCTAACATCATAGTTCCTGATGTGCTACATGAAGCAGCTTAAGTGGAACTAAAGAAAATAAAAATGGCTCAACAAAATTAAGTCAAGGATACATAGAAATAGTCTGCAGTGGTTCTGTTTCCTCATCTAGAAGGGGGCTTAGGCTAGACTTGTTTTGGTCATTGATCTCTTTGCAGCTTGCTGAAGCCTATGAATGCTTAATATTTTTTTTTAAAAATACATAATACAAAGAAAATCAATACTGAAATCCAGTTGTCAAAACTTTTTTCTTTTACAAGTTTATGGACATTCAGTTACGAATACTTCAACCAACTCATTTCTAAAATTATTTCCAGTTCTAAATCTGTCATTATAATAAGACATCTAAAAAAGGAAGAGAAGCAAAAGCTTGGAAAAAAATTTTTAAAAGGAGTACCTAAAGAAAAAATTAAAGCTTTCCTCACATAGCTATTTTCCCAATATTGCAAAATTTTATGAGAATAATCTTTACCTATTTTAATTTACATATTATTTGAAAATAAAGGTTTAAGAAGGTACAGGCAGTCTTTTGAAAATCAGTCAATAGCACATCTTCATAGTCATATAACTGACTGAAAAGAGTAGAGAATATAACATTCCTCTGTGCTATTTGTTGAATGTTTTTAAAAAAAAGCATTTGAGTAGGCAGAACAAAATGATACTATAAAGGTTCTCCTCCAATAAAAGTATTTCCTATGCACATATCAAAATCATACCAGATTCCTTGTAGGATGTAAAGGATAATTTTGTTTGACAATCTTTACTGACATTAATATCAGGTAAGACACAAAACAGGGAAGGTGGAAAGTGCAAAAGTTGTTTACTCTCATCATCAAAGAAGTTTGGTGCAAAATACAAACTGAAATTGGGGCCTAAAGCTCTAAAGATGATGGATTCTTCTGAGTGCTCTGATTTGTGGATAATGCAGTATTCATCAAGTCCTACACCATGGCAGAGACTTCTAAAAAAAGAGTCAGAATCAGAAGAAAAATAAAAAAGTAGAAGTCTGACTTCAATAAATGTTTCTGAAGTACAGGGTTAGATTTCTAAAAGTATAGATAATTCCAGTTTAGTGGATTAAATAAATCTAAGAGTTGACTGGTTCTCTGCTATTACAATATTTTTCAATATTGCATGGTATTGCAATTGACAGTTGACAAATAAGTACCTGAATGTTTGTGAGTGAAAATCAAGTAAAGACATTGTGTTTTTCATATTACGAACCTAAAACTGGAAATAATATCTCTAGTAAAACTTACAGATTTACAAAGGCCTTAAGATACATCATTTAATTCCTGTGTGAGATAGATGATATTATCCTCATTTTATAATAAGAAATCCCAGGCTCATAAATATTAATGACCTGATATTAACTGAACCTTCCCCCCAAATCATTTCTATGATATAGTAATAACATAGTCTACATTGTATAATGCACGCAGAGCAATGGGAGAAATTAACATTATATATGCTATAATATTACATAGCACATAAGATATGTACTATATAAATATTATAAAGGTAGTTTAATAAAATCTAATTTGAGAAAGAGGATACTACTTGTTGGACAAAGAAAATAGGAAATCTGAGATTCAGATTCCTTTCTGTAAATAAAAATACATATATATATATTTTTTTTAAACACAAATACACAAAGTAATTAAATAAAATGTAGTTGGGAAAAGACGATACTTCCTTCCAAATGTGTGTTCATGTAAATAAACATACATGCACATGCACAGGCATGTATGTATATAAATGTGTGCACACATATGTATTTCATACCGGTACAAAAAATACCACTGCATCTGTGTGTGTGCGCATCATACATATACACATATATGTATACATACACATACCTGGATGTGTATACTTCCATATCTACCCAATTATATAAAAGCTCTTTGCAAACAAGGACTCTTTCATTCATTGTACTTAACAACCCATGATATTGCTCCTAGAAGAAAGTTATGTACTTAATCCATGCTTGTTGATGGACTATTGACTTACCCAGGGTCACAGAATTACTAAGTGTAAGAAGTGAATTTATTTATTTATTTTTTGGGGTTTTTTTATGTTTTTGCAAGGCAAATGGGGTTAAGTGGCTTGCCTAAGGCCACACAGCTAGGTAAGAAGTGAATTTAAATGAGTCTTCCTAACTCCAAGCTCACAATTCTATGGGCATTTTCACACTGCCTAACACTTGTCAGTGTCTACAATCTTGAAATTAATCTCACAAACTCTTATGTATTTCCAGATTCAGGTTCATGAGATGGAAAATAGAATGTCATTACTAGATTTTCACTAACAAATGCACAGGTACTCATATGGATGCCAACTGGTACACTATACAATAATGAAAAATAGAGTAATAAAACAAAAATTTACTTAAGAAGCAAAGGAAAACAAAGTGCTAATTACAATAGCAATAATGAGAAATTTTTCAGTGTTCAAAATAGGCAGTTGACATGCTTATTATTATTAATATGCCCAATTTAATCAATTGACAAATATATATATATATATATATATATGTATGGATGTATACTCCACCTTTGATCGAAATGTTGGATGGACAAAGTAAACTGCTTTCAAGTTCCTCTTGTATCTGATTTAAAAAGAGAAAAGGACCACTGAGTCAGATAAAAATGTTAACCATTTTTTTGAATATCTAAAGACATTTAAACACTGAAAGAAATGATTTTACATAGCTTTGGCTTATGTCATTGAGATTCAAGCCAAGGCTCTCAAAACTAATGATATGGAGGGATGTTTTCTGATTTTTTTCATGCCTCTTTTATAGTACAATATTAGATATAATTTCCAGCTGTTTTAGCCCCAACTTTGGATAGGACAAACTATACTGTGGAATCTACTGTTAAAAAAAAAAAATTAAACCCCGAAATAACACAGGCAAAAATGAAAAGATTGAGGAGAGAGAAAGAAGATAGGGGTGGGGGCTGCATGGATGTGTTTATTATTCACTAATCCTACAAGACCATCAAGTGTAGAGACTTTCCAGGCATCTGGGGCCTCTGTGGCATATTAAAGCTGAGGATATGCTAAGATACAAAGATGGCCAGGGGGCTTTAGTCACTTCACAGTAGTACAAGACCCAGAATTCAGGTTCATGAAGGTTTGTGACCAGCTCTTGGCTGCATCTGGATGTCTCCTTTTATTACTTCAGTTTAAATGCTTAGATCAAGATCAATAATAATCAAAAAACATTTATGAAGCTCCTACTCTGTGGTTTTTCACTGTGCTAAGAGCTGTGGAAACAAAGAGGCAAAAGACAACTCCTGCCTTTGAGGAGTTCACTGTTTAATGAGGGAGACAATATGCAAACAAATAGATTCAAACTATACAAGACAGTCAAGATATAATTAAGAGAGGGAAAGCACTAGAATTAAAAAGTGTTTGAGAAGGTCCCTTTGAGACTTCACTTGGGACTGAAAGGAAGCCAAGGAGGCCAGTAGAAGGAGACAAAGAGAGAGACAGTATTTGGAGACCTGGGGGGAAACCAGACCAAACACATGGAGCCAAGAGATAAAGTCTTAATTCATGGAAGAGCCAGGAGAGGTCAGTACCACTGGACTAAAGAGTACTTGTTGGGAAGTAAGGGCTAACAGAGCATAAAGTAGGAGGGTACTAGATTATGAAGGGTTATAAATGTCAAATAGAGCATTTTGTAGATATTCCTAAAAACAACAGGGAGACACTCTCTTTTTCTGAGTAGGGGTGTGATATGATTGTACCAACAATTTAGGAAATTCACTCTAATAGTTGGAGTATGGATTGGCATGGGGAGAAACTTGGGGCAGACAGACCCTCCTTTTTCAATAGTCTGTATTAATATTAAATATTAGTCTCTTCAGTTTCATAGATGAAATATTAGGTCTGAAACCAAGATGGAATGTCAGAAATTTGTAAGTTTTATACCTTTTCCTACTGGCATGCTTATGTTTTTTTCAAAGTAACTTAGTTTTTTGGTGTACATCTGCAAAATGGGTTGAAAATATTAAGAAAAGCACTTAATGTTATCTAAGCACTAATGGCATTCCTTATGTGATCTCATTAATGTGTAGACTCCCTCCAACAAGCAGATCTCAGTTCATTCATGCTAACTCAGCCTGTTCAGCTTTTTTTCACGTTCACCAGATCCCTACAGTAGATTACTATCTACTAAACATGCTAGTCACAATGTTAAGAGAAAACAAGGTACTAAACATGCTAGTCATGTTTAGTTCCTTGTTTTCTCTTAACATTGTGAAGCTCCCAATGGAGCACACAGTGTGTTCATTATTTATCATTTGCAGTTGCAATGTGACCAGATAATCTTTGTTGCTTCCAGATTCTGCACTTCAATGCGGCCATTTGTGGTCAGCTAACATGCAGAACTTTTTTTTTTATATATATAATCTAGGCCACAAAATGGATTATGTTTATCCCTTAAACTATTTACATTCACTCATCTCTTTCAGCAGATACCCCCAAGCACAGTCATATACTCTCTTCTACTTTACTTTGTCAGACACTAGTGAGAATGTTGTGACACCTCAAGAGTTGCAAGGGTTCCAATACCCTGCCAAGGCAGGAATCCTCTCTACAACAAGACTGCCCAGTGGTCACTTGCTTCACCATTTTGAGTGGTGGAGATATAGACTTGTTTCAAAGCAGGACTCTATTTTTTTCACAGTTCCATTGCATAAAATTTCCTCCATAAACTTAGTTAACAACATGTCTCCATGAAATCAGTATGGCTTGTTTGCATATAACTGTTTTCAATTTGTCTTCCCATTGTCTCTGCTCCTTGAGAGTAAGCAGCGACTTCAGTCTTTCATTGTAGCTACAGGGCTGAACACAGTTTAAAACAGGCACCCTGTAGGCACAAAATAAATACATATTCACCGACTAATGCCAGACATAAACAATTAATAAAAATTATACATGATTTCTAAATGTATTTTTAATTTTTAGTAAAAATTCTGAATTCTATTTCATACTGAGTTTATGTTGGGAAAAGGATCTCACGTTAAGGGAGGTTAATGCAGTCTATGAATATATACGTGTGTGTGTGTGTGTGTGTGTGTGTGTGTGTGTGTGTCCATAATCATACCAACATATATACAAATAAAGGTAGCTAGATCTACATTTATCTAATTCAAGAATATTTCTTTCTTATCACATGGAAGAAATAAAGTATTTTTTAAACTACAGAATAATATAAAAGATCATTTCATGAGAGAGAGAGAGAGAGAGGACCACTGTCCTACTATTCCTCCTTCATTAAAAACAAAATGAGACTAACTTGATATCAACGACATCATAGAGTTTCTTCAGGAAGTCAGAGTCCAGGTGATTGTACTCGCTAGTAAGTGTGTGAAAGTACACTAAGACATATTCTTTTACAGCAATGTGATCCATTACGTGGATAAAATATAAAAGAGCCTGAAAAAGATAGAAGGGGGAAATATAAAGGTCATTTTTGGAACAGTCTTTCATTTTTTCCTTAAAAATGTTTTTAATTATTATTTTACTTTTCCAATTATATATATATATAAAGATAGTTTTCAACCTTCATCTTCTTGAAAGCTTTTGAGTTGAACAGTCCATTTCAAACAATCCCATGTACTTAAAAGCCTTGAGGTATTACCTAATATGTATCTCCTGTCATCCAATCAAGTCAACAGGACTCAAGCTTACTTTTAAAGAATAAAAAACATTTTAATGTTTAACAACTCTCATATATATACTACCACAATGTACTTCTTTTAACTCTCTTATGGTGTTAAAATAACAATTCCACACATTTGAAAAGTTAACTAACTGGTCTCTAAACCATGTTTCTCTTATCTAAGCTAAATAGTTTTATTCTTGCTATTTTCCTCCAATGTATTATTTTCCTAATCCTTTACTATCTTTTAAACTTTCTACATTCTAGCAAGTGTCCATATGACTCTTATGTGACCAGTTCCTATCATAAAAGAATATACTGACATCCGCTCATTTCAGAGTTGGTTTTTACTTCCTATTTTCAATAAAGACATTGAAATCAACTTGACCCTGTAGATGCTGAGTTGATTTGAAGTCAAAGAGCTAAATTAAGACAAAAATTCCATCACAAACTGGATTAAATTTAAAAGACACTTGAAAATCTAAAATAAGTTCAAAGACAAGATAGGTGGGCACAGAATATATATATTCACTAAAGAAAAAGTCATTGAATTGGATACTGACTAGTTCTATTTATGCTGGCCTTTTGTAACAAGAGGAAAAAGTCAAAAAGCCAGCTTAGTATAGGGAAGCTAGACAGCTTTTAAATTCCTATTAACAGAGCAGAATATTGTATGTTGTCAGATATAAACATTGCATCAGCTATATTTGCTTCTATTTCAAAAAGGAGAATTTATTCTGGAGAGCATAGAAAAAGATTATTTTATGTAAAGATAAAATGCATCAATAACAATTTTAAAAGTTTCCATGAAATTGAGTTGTCAACTTATGTATTTAATTCTGAGTGAATTTTCATCAGAAATTCAAAATTATATATTTTAGATTATATGTCTAGTTAGTTCCCTTCTCTGAATGATCAAGAATTGGCCATGATCTGAATAGATGACAAAATTACAAACCAAATAAGAATCTAAAATAGATGTGTTATCTCATTTCAGTAACAAGTAGTTGCATTTTTATATATACAATAGCAAAGCTCTTTATATCAATTTTCAGTATAATGTCAAGTTGACATTTTTACACACACTAAGAACTTAGACTATTCTTCAGAGACAAACAAATCTGCCTTCTAAGTATTACAACTAATGAACACGTAATTTATGAGTATAGGTATATATTCTCCATAACATCACTTAAAAGGTAGGATTATTTTGTAGCTTACCTTGTCCATATCTATTAATGTCACAGGAATGTTTCTTCCCACCACCACCATCACTGTGCGACCACAATTATCTACACCTAAAAATGGGGAATATGCATTAACAACAACAGAAACAAGTTAATATTTATATAGGCCTTTAAAATTTGCAAGGCATTTTACATGTTAACTCACATCAATCCTATGAGGTGGGTCTATATATAACTTGCTTGTACACAGTTGTTTTTATGTTGTGTTACCCATGGGATTTTATGCTCCTTAAGAACAGGGATTGAACGTTGTCCTTGGAATCCTCAGCCCATTTTATACATGGGAAAACTGAGGATGAGAGCAAGCAATTCATTTGCCAGTATCACACAACTTGTATGTTCCAATGCTGTATTCTATCCACTCTGCCTCAAGAACTACCCCAGTAGCCTATTTTCAGCTCATTCTTGGGTTTAAGATGCATTTTTAGATGTGGAGGTGGTCCTGAGCTCCCAAAGGTCAGAGTAGCAGGACCCTAGTTTGCTCAAGTCTGACAGAAGCCAAGTTTGTTGTCCATGAGGTCAGACTCACTAAATCTTGAGATGCTCATCACCCACTTCAACATAATTCATTTTTTGGCCACTCACAAGGATCACCTATAATTTTTTGTTTTTTAGAAGGAGTGCAGTTGTGATCTGCATTTGATAGAAAGACTACCTTAAAGTCAAAGACTGCATTCCATCAACTGTTAATTGTATTTCCAGGTCGAATTCAAAAGTACGTAACTTAATGGACCCTCTTCATTCTAGTGATCCTCTTCCAATAATTTATATTCTTTAGACCAAAGTGTTTAGGAACCAAATTCATTAGGAAGAAAAGGGCTCAAACATCATGTCAAATATTACAGGATTTTTTGGACATTTAGATTGTTTATGTAATCATAGATTCTGAGTTGTAAGAGATCTCAGCAGTCATCTAGTCATTCATTTCCAAAGAATCCTTTCCTTATCATCTAAGTAGTCACGCAGCCTCTGAAGACCTCCAAGGAGAGGGCACCCACTAGTTCTCAAATCAATAATCTGCATTTTGGAATAGCTCTAATATTTAGGAAATTTTTCCTTATCTCAACCACAAATTTCCCTTGTTACAATTTACACCATTTTCTCTGGGTTCCTTCTTCTAGGGACAAACAAAATTCCTCTTCTTCACAATGAACATCCTCATTTCCTTTAACCAATCCTCACATGGTATGAACTTGATGTTCATATAAACCAGATTGCTCTCCTCTGAACATTCCCCAACATACCAATGTCCTAAATATGGGGGCACTCAGAAACAAAAAACAAACATTCCAGATCTGATCAGATAGGTCTGTGCATGGCAGAACATTCATCTTTACCCAAAGGTGGTTGTTTAGTCAAGTTCTACTCTTCATGACCTGTCCATCCATCAGGTTTTTTGGTAGATACTGCAGTGGTTGTCATTTCTTTCTCCAGCTCATTTTACAGATGAGGAAACTGAGACAAATAGTGATGTGCCCAAGGTCACACTGCTAGTAAGTGTCTGAGGCCAGATATGAACTCAGGAAAAAGCATCTTGCCGACTCCAGGCCTGGCTCTGGATCCACTGGACTACCTAGCTGCCCTTTATTTTAGACTTCTTATTTATTGCTACTAAATTCCATCTTACTAGAGCAGGTCCAAAGTTCTGGCCTGTCTATAATTTTTTGGATCTAGATTTTATCATATAGAGCATAAATATTCCCACCAGCTTCATGATGTCTGCAAGATTAACCAGCAGAAGGGGCAACTAGGTGGTGCAGTGGATGGAGTGCCAGCCCCGGAGTCAGGAGGACCTGAGTTCCAATCCAGCCTCAGACACTTAATAATTGCCTAGCTCTGTGACTTTGGGCAAGTCACTTTGCCTTGTAAAAAACAAAAGATTAACCAGCAGCCATGGATACTTTCATCCTGTCTAAAATGTGACACTGCTCCGAATTCCCTCAGACTCGCTGTGGCCTTTCAAGCCGCCATCAAACCATTATCCACCACTCTTTGCATTTAGGCAACTATTTCTAAACCTATCTTAATTGTATCATTTACACTCCCCATTTCTCTGTCTTCTCTACAAGAATAACATGAGACTCTTTCAAAGGCTTTGTTAAAATGTAGGGAAGCTTCATCTGTAGAAGTCCCCTGACTTACCAATTTAGTGACCCTGTTAAGTAAGAAATAAGTTCAATCTACTATAAACTGTTTTTGATGAATCTTTCCTGGATGTTTGTGATCAAAACTGTCTTTTCCAGATGATGATTATTTATGTCTTTAATAGTATGTACTTAAAATTTTACCAGGAATCAAAATTAATCTCTTGTCCTAAAGTCTGGAGACTTCTTTTTCCCATTCTACAATGTCTAAACATTGGCCCTCCAGCTTGTGGGCACCTCTTTTGTTCTCCATGGGCTTTCACAGACCAGTGACAATGGATGGAACTCATCTGGGTCAGGTGCTGAACTCCAAGGGAGAGCAGGGAGGACTCTCATTATTTCCCCACTTATCAGTCACTTTTGTTCTATTCTTTCCAATTCAAATCAGTCACCAAGGGAGAGAAAACAGAAACCAAACAAGAAGTACAGAGCACCCCGGGTGCCATAAGCCAAAGACATTCCTTGCATTTCTTGCTCTCTGAACTAAGTTTTATCTGCCTGTTATTTTAGTGAACTACTCTACCTTGCCCTGCCTCAATCTTCTGAACTTTTAAAATCTAAACTGGGGAAAAACAAAGTTGTGATGACTGGGGAGGTCCCCACCTGACAACACTGGTTTCTTCATCTCTATTCCTCTTATGCCTCACTGGAATTCTCTCTATGATCTCTATTCTGGTTTTCTGAAATATTCTGAATCAGACAGGGATTCTAAAGATAGACTTGAAGATCATCAGTGGTATTCTATTCAAAAGGACTACTCCAATATAACTTAGCAGTCTAAAATTCCTGTTTGTGACCTAAGAGAAGCTTAGTACTTTAAAGCAGATAATGTGATAATTATTAAATGCTGTTATCATCAAGGACAACCAAAAGTTATCAAGAAGGTAAAACAATGTTTTTCTGATTCTGCTTATCTTGCTTAGCATCAGTTCATGCAAACCTTCCAAGTTTTCCTAAATTTCCCTGAATTCTCATCCCTCCTGGTTTCTAACTTTTCTATCTCTTATACTTTATTTGTCTTCCTTAAGGATATGATTTCTCTCTCATCACATTTGATTGAAATCAATGTATACCATGGAAACAATGTAAAGACTAATAGAATGCCTTCTGTGGGGGGAGGGAAACAAGAATGGGGGAAATAATGTAAAATTGAAAATAAGTAAAATCTTTCTTAAAAAAAGGAAGGTAAAACAAAACAAGGATTGGAAGAATATAAAATCTGAATGATGCAAATGAATATACTTGAATATTAAAAAAACAAAAGTTACAATACATATAGAAAAATCTCAATCACAGAAAAGGTAAAAGAAAGAAAACTGAAAGTATTGTGATGGTAAAAATGTTTAATATTTTAAAAACAGAAGGGTCATAGAGTCATTGTATAAGAGAATTCTATAATATTTTTCAGAGGCCCCAGGGAGAAAATGTTTTGAATTTATTTATTTTTTTATTCAGGACCTGTATGTATGATGTAGGGAACTTCCAGTGAGGGAAAGTCATCCACCATTGCTCATCTGCATTATTCTCTACAACCTCTAGAATGTTTCTTGAGTTTTCAGCAAGTCTCATTCAAGTGGTGTAGCATATACAGGGCTGGGCTTAAAGTCAGAAGACCTGACCTCAGATACACATTATACACTGGCCTCAGGCAAGTCACTGACCCTGTTTCTTCAATTATAAAATGGGAATAACATCAGTAACCCCTTCCCATAGTTGTTGCAGGAATGAAATGCAATGTTCATAAAACACTTAGCACAATGTTCAGCACATTAGAGAAGCTATAAAAATGCTAGCTATGATGATGACAATGATGCCAAAGGCTGAATTAAAAAAGGAGTCCAGATGTTTTTCACTCCAAGGTTGACTATTTACTATACAATGCTACCTTTCATATCTCGAATAGTGTTCTATTTAAGGGCATTATTTTCCTTAAAAATAAGAAAAGTCACCAAAAATATGGATTGGTCCCAGATGGTAAATGTAAGCATTAAAAGGGAACTTTAATCTAACACCAATTTTCTTAGAAGAAACTAATGGCCAGAGAGGTCCAATAATGTATCCAACAACATAGAGCTTGTATGAAGCAGAACTGAGATTTGAATCTGCATCTTCTGACTTTAAATATTCTGCTCTTTTCAACTCCATCACAATTTCTAAAGACAGTGAGTCTTTTCTGTGTAGTATATTTGTTATCTTATTATTTATTTCATAAGAATCTGAGCATACAATGTAATCACAGACACAGGTACATATTTCCAAGCCCAAATCCTATGATTCTATGAATAAGAGAACAAACAAGAGAATCATATGGGGCTTAAGAGGGTAAATACTGGTACCACCAGTAACCACTGACTTGATTAAAGTACATTTTGCAGGTCAAATCTGATTTTAAGGTCAAAATGATAGAAAAAAAATTAAGCATAAGGTTTAAACACCATACGGAAAAACTGGAGGAAGTTCTGAAAAAAGTTACTCACATAACATGCATGACAGGATCTGAACAATTCACTGTAGAACTAATCTTACCTGTTTGATATAAGGCTTTTAAAGAAGCAATATCAGATAGATCTTCAGCTCTTGCTTGACATAGCCAGCGATTATAACTAGAGAAATAACAGATATATATTTCTGTTAGTTTGAAAATACCATTAAGAACACATACAAAATTTACAAATATTTCCCTTAAGCAAATACTTTCCCTTACATTGCAAAAACCTACTAATAAAATGTGTGTGTGTGTGTGTGTGTGTGTGTTTTCCTTGGGAAAAAACCCCCAAAACTCTGATGTTTCATTTAAAAGATTATGGTGTAAAATTATGGTATCAGAGGATTGGAGGAGGAAGAGATCTGACATGTCATATGTTCAACATTCTCATTTTACAAATGAGGAAATGAGTCAGAGAAGTGTGACTTTTATCCCAAGTCACAAAGGTTCAAACTTCAATCCAGGTCCTCTGACTACAATTACAACATTCCTCCCTCTCTACCAAAAGTAAGCATTCTATATAAAAGAAAAATGTTATAAGTCTTTTCAATAAGACTATGGAAAGTCAAGGAAATCCTATTTAATACCAGTGCTGTGTAACCTAGAACTAGAAATGTTAGGCATAATAATAAGACAAGAAAAAGAAACTGAGGGAATAAACAGAGGTAAGGAGAAAACAAAATTATCACTTTCTTCAGATAATATGATGGTATACTTAGAGAAAACATCAACTAAAATATTAATTGAAATAATAACTTCAGTAAAGTTGTGGAATATAAGTTAAATCCACACCAATTATCAGCATTCTTATATCATAATCAAGATTATCCAGAAAAAGAACTAGAAAAAAATCCCATTTAAAATGAATGCAGAAGCTTTAAAATATCTAGGAGTGTATTTTCCTAGAATCAAACAGGGATTATAAGAATTTACTATTTTTATGCAGAAATAAAGATAGACCTACGTTACTGGAGAAACAGTAACTGCTCATCTGTACGTTGAGCATTAAGTTTACAAGTAGTACCAATCTTTAACAAAAGATCATTTTTTTAAATGTGTGGTCCAATCTAGTCCTGTTTAAAAAAATATATTCTTGGGACAGCTAGGTTACAGTGGACAGAGCACCAGCCCTGGAGTCAGGAGGACCTGAGTCCAAATCTGGTCTCAGACACTAAAAAATTACCTAGTTGTGTGGCTTTGGGCAAGCCACTTAACCCCATTGCCTAGCAAAAACGAAAAAACATATATTCTTCTAAAAATATTACTGAGGGGCAGCTAGATGGTGCAGTGGATAGAGTATTGGCCTTAGAATTAGGAGGATGGCAGTTCCAATCCAGTCTCTGATACTTAGTAGCTATGTGACCTTGGGCAAGTCACTTAACTCTGACTGCCTCACATCCAGGACCATCTGCAGTCATCCAGATTCATATTTGGCCACTGGATCCAGATGGCTCTAGAGGAGAAAATGAGGCTGAAACTTAAAACAGCCACCTCCTGACTCAAATCCAACACATGTGCTTGTCAAAGCATCATGTCCCTTGTCTTCTTTGAGAATGAAGGACAAAAATCATTGCTGAGGATCCTTTTACTTCAGAGATGGTAAGTTTTTCATTTTAGGAAATCAGAAATTAGGAAATACACATATGAATATGCATACATGTATGGGTATGCATATATTTGTATGCACACAAACACATATACATACACACACACACATAAAATTGTATTAGGGATTTAGTTTGAGGTTTTGAAAAAAAATTGCTTAATGGACTAAAGAGAAAGGAAATTTTTTTAAAGCTACTAAAAAAACAGAGGAGGGAGCAGGAAGGGCAATGGAGAGATGTAGTCCAGGCACAAAAAGGTTAAACACTTCACTAGTAATAAAGTAAAAATGACCACATAGGAAATGTCTGATTAGGTAATGATAGAGACAATCCAAGTACTACTATAGTACCCCAGAAGATGAAAGGTCTAGAAAAAGATCTGAGAGGACCTGAGAAGAAGACCACAGCCTAGCTTCTGTCAATTCAACTCCACCAGACACTATACATAGAGACAGGAACTGGTAAAGAACTTTGAAGGGGGAGATGTGGATGAGCAGCGCTGAACACTATTTCTCAAAGTGATAGAAGGAATGATACTATTTACATTTATAATAATGCAATATTAGCTCATTTCTTCTAGTTGTTATGAGGCCACTGACAAAAAGTGAAAAATTAAAAGGTGGAGAAACAAAATGATTTTAAAATAAATTGCTTGCTAGGCTAAAGGTCTAGGGACAAGCTCTGGCTAAAGGATTGTTCCTCTGGCATGTTGCTAGGTTCTAAAGTGACAAATGATATAAACCAGAGCCATCAGGCTCTTGAACTGCCAAGAAGTGTCAACAGAAAGGAAAAATGATGGCATAAAATATATTTCAACCAAGATTCTAAAAATTCTATTATCAAGAAAAATGATTTCTACTTTGCTGATAGAGAAATTAAGTGCTGGGAAGTAACTAAATTTTGCCCCAAATCATGCACTTAATCAGTGGTATAAATGGATAAAACCTCTGAGAACTTAAGATTTATTCACTATGAATTTATAGATAACATGCCTAATTCTATCAGTTGTTGAAAAGAAATGTGCTTAGTAAAGTATTGTGGAGAAATACATATGATACATTACAAAGTGTGATTTGTGATGTTGTGAACTTAAATGTCATTAAGTTTAATAGGAGTGAAGCAAACCTATTACTTCCAGTCTTTGACAAAAGGATCATTTTTTTTTGTGAGGCCCAATCTAGTTCTGTTAATGATAAAATACATTCATTTCTTCTAAGAATATTACTATTCAAAAATCCATTTAATTAAGAGATAGAAAAATGTAAGATTTAGAAAATATTTGAGATAATCTACTCAGATATAGTCAACATCAAATGTCATTATTATTCAAATCTGACATTTATTAAGCCCCTATTACAGCAGTATCTTGACTAGCATGAAGCCCTATTTGAAGTCATAATTATATAAAATATGATAACTGTTTCCAGGCCAATGGAAATATAAAATGTGGATTCAAATACTTTAGAAGATTCCTTATTTGCACAAATGGGACCCAGCTGGAGATGCAAGGCAAGAGGTAGCTGGGTCTTTGTGAACAGAGAGCCAGGCTCAGAGGGAGGAGGATATACTGGTTATGTTTCTTGGACAAGTCATTTATCTCCAAAGGGCTTCAGGCAAAGCAAAAACTAACTTATACTGATAAAAAGGAGTATCCTTATTAGGAGTTACTAATACCAATGGCATTTTTAAACCAGTTTTTTAAGAGTAAAACATAATGCTTAGCATGAGAAATTCTGGCTTCTCTTTAAGTGACTAAGTGATACTGAACACAGGAGGTAGGGTCATCTGACTCAGCCTTGTCATTTTATAGAAGATGGAGCTGAAGCTCAGAGAAGCTGTCAGACAATAAGTCCAGAAGCCTTTAATAAACATCTCTTACTATGATCCCAGGTACTAGCAGTGGGACTGGAAAGGCAAAAAATAGTCTCTGTTCTCAAGGAGCTCCCAGTCTAATGGAAGGGACCAATGCAAACAATAAATAAACTAGAGAACTGGCCTTAGAATCAAGAGGATAGGAGTTCAAATAATCTGGAGGTAATCTGGGAAAGAAGGCACTAAGATTAAGGATGGCTGGGAAAGGATACTTATAGAAGATAGGAACCAAGGAGAAAGAGATGAGGGAGAAGGGACAGTCAGCTATTCACTTAAATTAGCATATAAAAATAATAAATGTTAATTTATAATATAGACATTATAAGATCTCAAAACTTTGAAAAAAGGAAAAATGTACAAGCAGAAGACCAGAAATTTACCTTAACTATTATATTAACTTTTAGGTTAAAGATGGTAACAAGTTTTCCTATTTTTGAGGCTTTCAAAGAACTCAAAAATAATGATGGGGCATTACATGAAGCTAGTGCCATCTAGAGGCTTTAAAGTTTCTGTATGACTAAAGCACACTGAAAATACAAACACCAAAGTGAAGACAGAACTAAGGATTTTTATATGAACAAAACCATTTGGTAAAACATATTGTTGACTAGAAAGTCGACTGAATTTAAGTGGAAGTTAGAGAAGTGGCTGGTTATGTTCAAAATTATGTAAAAAGCTGCATGCAATAGTGAAATTCTAGTGAAACATAACTTAGTAAAGGAATAGCATTCATATTTTTTAAAGCAAGTACTTTGTTGGATGCACAAACAGAAATATTGTACACAAAGAACTATGAGGGTTATTTTTCCATTTGCATCATGAAGTTATAAAAATTTTGGAAAACTGGGAGATTCAGAAATATAAAAAATGGCTGGAGTCAAAAAGTAGCAACTATAATGATCATGTCATATAGAGAAAAGAAAGTTGAGAGTTCACTCAACTGTTTTTAAAATGTATATGAAATTTGTGTCATAGGAAAGGCAGTAACATTTGCTTTAGGCAATAATTTTAACTATTATACAACAAAGGGAACAAAGAAGGGTAAGACGAGATAGTTTTCCTATTCTAAGATCATCTCAGCAAATTGATTTAAGCAACCTATTAATACTAGGACTTTCAACTGAATAACACAATTAACTAAGGCACATATTTATATAAATAAGAAGGTGATCTGATAGAGCCAAACACCATCTCAAAGGTTTTCCTGTCCAACTCATTTTCTCCCATACATATGGCAAAATTATGAGATTGTGGAAAGAGAACAGATAACCTTGCTCAACAATCCCTCTAACTGTTAATGTCAGATGAATCATTAAACAGAAATATGTATTTTCATGCAAAAGTATGTAAAGTTTCTGTATTTAAAGTGATTGCTTGCAGATGATTGTTCAATGATTCCCTTCATGGATGACAGTAATATTGGTTGCATCAAGTCCTAGAATAATATGGAGTTTGATGGATTAAATTCAGAATCATTCAAGAAAGTATGTCATGAGAAAAACCAAGAGGATTAAGATAGCCATTGTTCATATCGTGACATGCAGTTGTATGGACAACAGCTGTATATAGAGCTGGTCCATAATTATATCTGCTTGGGTACAAACCAAAAAATTTGACAATGAATTGGGCATAAAATTAAACAGGAAGTGGAGGGAGGGGCTGGAGCACTTCTGGGAAATGTTAATGGTGGTGCAGAGCACTGGCCTTGGAGTCAGGAGTACCTGAGTTCAAATCTGGCCTTAGACACTTACTAATTACCTAGCTGTGTGGCCTTTGGCAAGCCACTTTAACCCCATTTGCCTTGCAAAACCTAAAAAAAAAAATTCTATCAGTACTGCATAACGGTGAGTTACTAAACATTATGGTCTACAACCAATCATGTATTAAGGGTTTACTATGCTATAAGTTTTGTTAAGCAATGGGGTCACAAATACAAAAAAATGAAACAATACTCACCCTTATGGAGTTTACCTTCATTACTAATAAGAGAGACAGCAAAGACATGTATTTATGTACAGAACATAAAGATAAATACAAATGCACATGAAACAGACAAATATTGAGCTGATGGAAGAGAGTTCTAAGAGCTGGGAACACCAGATAAAGCTTTAGGCTGTGCATGGACTGAGTTTTGAAGAAAAGGGATCCTAGGAGGAAAGAACATGTGAGATATGAAGCACAGCTTTTGCAAAGGCAGAGAAAGAATAAAGAAAAGAAACAAAGAGAAGGCCTGGTCGGTTCTATTATGGAGCATAAGAAGGGAATTTTATTTCCAATGAAGTTAAAAAGATAAGACTGGAGCTAAAGGAAGCATATTTTATCCTATAGATAATAGAAGCTTCTAGAGCTGACTAGATGAACCTAATCAGATAGGAAGAAAACACAAGGAATAAGTCATGTCATAAGAATTCTGAATAGAGTAAGAAGAAGGTCAGCAGTGTCACAAAGAGCAGACAGATCAAAAAGAGGACATATTTGGCATTGAGGACATATTTGGTAATGTGAGACTGTTGTCAACTTTTTAAAGAGTTTCTGCTGAGGTAAGAAGTCATTTTTTTTTAAGGTTTTAGCAAGGCAATGGGGTTAAGTGATTTGCCCAAAGTCACACAGTTAGGTAATTATTAAGTGTCTGAGGCCGGATCTGAACTCAGGTACTCCTGACTCCAGGGCTGGTGCTCTATCTACTGCGCCACCTAGCCACCCAAGAAGTCATATTTCAAAAGACTGAGGAGTAAGAGAGAGCAAAAAGGTAAAGGAGGTAATCAGTACAGACTGCTTTATCAAGGAGAATGACTGAGAAAGGGAGGAGAAATAGAAAATAAAAGTGAATGTTATTTTTAATGATAAGAGAAGCTTAGTCATATTTAGAATTAGGAAGAAAGGGTCCAAGAGAGGGAAACTGAGTATTCCCCCCATTAATTAATTGAATTGAACTCAGAGAGCAAAAAAGAATGTATTGGAATAGGGGGCAAGGAAAGGTTGAACTGCGAGTAGGTTGTAATATACTACAAAAGATGAAAGAGAAGCAGAGTAAAGGAGTCACCAAAAAAAGTATGATTAAAAAAAATGAGTTGGTTGTATGACGCTAGAGACAGAGAGCCCAAAGTGAGCCATAAGTCATTCAAGCAAGGAAGGCACCAAACCCACTGGGGGCACCTTCTATAAGGAATATATAGAAGGTTGTACAGAATAGATAGACCTGGAGGGACTTGCTGCATTACAATGCTGAAAGGAATATTTACATTGATGAAGTCACAGATCCAAATGACTATCTGATTATGCATATGTTAAAATATGCAGGATCACCACAAATAAGTCTTCAGTTTTCTAAAACTATCTTTCCACATACTCCCATGCAAAGAAGAGTTAACAGCCTATATTGCAATTCAAAATCCAAAAAAGGTGATTTTATTATTTTTATTGTAATGTAAATTCTGATTTACATCAATACTCTCAGAATTGATCAAAAATACATTTTGTATTAATTGCCTTGTTTCATCTGTAACAATGGGTATCATCATATGAAGGGTATTAGTCTATAAATCAATTACTCAAATAAAAGCATTTTTGCAGGAAATTCTAAAGAGAATAACATCTCTTTGTTCCAAAAAAGATTTAGTTGAAGCCTCTTCAGAAACAAATCTGTGACCCAGATCCAAAGAATTCCACTCTATGCTTTTAGTTTAAAACATCAAATCGACCCAGACTTGACTGAGATTTATAAGATGCTTCAACAGATCCATAGTGTAAGTGAAAAATGTGTAATATAATACCAGTGGATCTTTGGCAAATCAATCTCTCAGTTTCAGTTTCTTTATCTATAAAATTAAGAGATAGACTGGCTATCTCTTAGGGGCCCTACCAGCTTTAGATATAGAGGTCTATGTCTTGGTATAAGTACTTTCTCTACTTCTACAGTTTGCATCTTTTTTTGTAACAGTCAACTGACCAGCATTTATTAAAGGCCTACTACATTTGTGCTAAGTGCTGAGGATACAAAGCAAAAATAAAAAAGCAAAACAAAACCAGTTACTGCTCTCAAGGAGCTCACAATCCTCCAGGAACCACTTAATGAGTTTTAGATCTTCTGATTTTTTTTTTGATATTTTGTGGACACTCAAGGCTTTACTAGTCATACACATCCTTATCCACTTTACTAATGTTAGCTATTATTTGTCAAGTAAACACCCCTCTGTAAGATGTAGATTAGTTTAGTCTTTTTTTTTTTTTTGCAAGGCAAACAGGGTTAAGCGGCCTGCCCAAGGCCACACAGCTAGGTAATTATTAAGTGTCTGAGACTGGACTTGAACCCAGTTACTTCTGACTTCAGGTCCGGTGCTTTATTCACTACGCCACTTAGCCACCCCATAGTTTAAGTCTAAATGTGTTTTTGGTAACTCTTTTGGGAAATTAACAACTCACATTTATATGATACTCCAATGGTTACAAAGCCTTTTACTTTAAAAAGTAGTTGCAAGTATAATAATCATTGTACAAATTAAGGAAGTTGAAGTTGATTTGTCACACAGATGCATGTCTAGGGTGGGACTCAAATCCTTAAGCCTCATAGGTCAAGTTTAGACCTCTTTCCACTCCACAATGCTGCTAGAGAAGATTCACTTGTATGAAAGAAATGAAGAAACAATTCTCTACTTTTCAGTTTATTGGGAAATCAGGAAGAATGAAAGAATGGAAGAAGTGCTTAAATAAAAAAACAAGGAAAAAGGATGTGAAAAGGAAGAGGATTCAGAATGATATCAGGAATTGGTAGGGTAGAAAAATACAACACAAAGAACGACCATTGAATCTTTGAAGGAAATAAAAAGGGTGGACCTGGACCCTCTGAGGAAATGATGTCTAATGATATTTAGAGATAATAAGGCAGAGGAACAGGTTCAGCAAGGGAACACCTGGAGGATGGAAGAAGATGTATGATGATTGGTGTTCTCCTGCTGAAAGAGAACACAAAAGTCATGTTGCCCAGTAACATGCAATAGGGATGGATACTATTTTCTCAGAGTAAACCTTTATAGGTGATGTGACAGAGCTTCCAGAAATTCATCAAATTTAAACCCCCACCAAAAATATCCATTTTCTGGTGATACACTGTAGAGAAAAATTGTCCTGCCTAAGGATGATTTAGAGAAAATTTCTTGAGGCTTATGAAGATTTGAGTAGAAAAATAAAACCTAAAGTTCACAGGGTGGTATTTATCTCTGCTGTTGATTGCCAGGTACAGGCTTCAGAAGTCAGGTATCAAAAGTAATAGCAAGTTAAGAAGTTGGTGTCAGTGAATAGCATTTAGATTTCTGGGCCAAAGATAAAAAGAAAGGAAGATGGTCAGAGATAGTGTGCATTTAAAAAAAGTCAGGAAAAATATTTTACTTGTACAGAGAAAGTAATTTTGCATGCTTTACATTGAATGATGAAGAGAATTCACAGATTCTATCAAAAGAGAAGATAACTAATATTTGGGTTTCCTTTTCATTTTACTACACTTCCTAACCACTTACAATTTGGCTTTCATTTCCATCATTCAACTAAAACTGAGCTCCTAGGTGACAAAACTCCTGACTTCTCTGACAGTGTTCAATATCTACTTTCTTTCTCATTAATAGTAAATCTAAACAAAAATAAGCAACATATGTATAAATCTTTGAGATGTCCCCCAAGTCACATATGATGAAAGTCTTACTTTCTTTGATGCTGTTTCTGCAGAGCTGCCTCTGAGAGCTGTCCCTGAAGGATCAGTCGTCTCTGTTTATCAACATCTCCCTCCATTCGAGCAAAAGCATGAGATCCAATGAAAGAGAGATCAGCTCCCAAGCCTTCGTCTTCTTCTTCTA
This sequence comes from Macrotis lagotis, assembly GCF_037893015.1. Classification (NCBI taxonomy): domain Eukaryota; kingdom Metazoa; phylum Chordata; class Mammalia; order Peramelemorphia; family Peramelidae; genus Macrotis; species Macrotis lagotis. The sequence goes on from NC_133662.1 coordinate 223,392,200, forward strand.
AGTTGTCTGTAACAGCAATATTTGTATTGACAAAATGATTGGGACAGAAAGCAGGATAAAAGAAGAAATTTTAAAACTAGCATACTCTGCATGATAAAAGGAAATCCTGTTTACTACAGCTCCCAGATGACAACAGTAATGCAATCAGTCTAATAACCAAGACAGATTCACCAGATAGGCCTAAGTCACAAAGATTCAAGAAGCTTAGTATGACACCATAAGTTAGCCCCTCAGAGCTGATGGTGGTCTTTCTGATTCAATTTTAATTCTTTGTTGATTCATAGATACCAGATGCTCCCAAGGTAGAGCTAAATTGTTCAACTCACCATCCAGAGCTCCCGGTTTTTCACTGATCCTAATCTGTCGCTCTGGTACTACTGGCTCCCCTTCTGCATTTCCAATATCTGCAGGAATGTATGGCAAAGACTGGCTTTCTTCCTTTAATGACCTTGGAAAATATAAAGGCAGTAACTTTCTGTAGGTAGCCTGTGAATAGGAAGGAAAGCAGTTTGTGACAAAAAATAACTTCTTTTAAAGCAGACATGGGCAATGTTTTCATATTATGTCAAGTCAATTGGGGTGGGAGGTAATGGGGAAAATCAACATACACTCACATATGGCTATATTCTGTGTGCATGTATATTATATATGATGGCAGGGACCTGAAACAAACTGGTAATTAAGCAAAAGTGATAATTAGTTATGCTATTCTGCTGAACTTTGAACTGATCCAAAACCAAATAATTTTTAACTCTAAAAGCATAATTTAACCCCCACAAAAGAAACCCAACAAAAAAACTAATAAATCAGTTCAAACTAAAATCATTGAACTAAAATGTCAGCATGTTACCCAAACATTATTTCAGTTTCAATAAATATTTTATAGTTCCATTCAGTTGACACAATAAAGATATTCAGAATGGATCTGTTATCAGTAATTTAAATTCATTTCAATAAGACAAACACTATCTCAAGACAGTAATTTATTTTCTTAAGAGTTCTGATTATATGACACAATTAGTAAAATACCTCTTCAAGCTCAGAGACAGCAAATACTACTTTTTCAATGGACTCCCCATGAATTTCTAGGAATCTTCTCACTGTGCCTATAAGAAAGAATTAGAAAGACTATACTAAGCAAGAAACCATAACATGGAACTCAACTCTAAAAAAGGTTATAGTCTTTATAGAGCACTAGACACTTAATTACTACCTAGCTGTATCACCTTGGGCAAGTCACTTAACCCTTAAAAAAGTTTCACAAAGAAAGAAACTCAAGGTCTTTGTGAGTAGAAAAATGATAAAATTTCGGGGGGGGGGGGGGATGGATAGCCAATGAAACAGAATCCTTTCAAGGATTCTTTTGAAAAGATGAGAACAGATCAGAAAATCTGACTTTAAATAAAGATTTAAGAAGACACACAAAAAGGCAAACAGAAAAAGAGAAATCATAAGATTCAATAAGGTTAAACTGTTTACATTGCTACATGTGACAATATACTAACTCCTAAAAACTCTCATTATTAGGGCAACTAGGAGGAATATACTTAGACACTGGGCATGATGGAATGATATTCAAAATAAATAACTAAAGGGATGAGAAGAGAGATGTATTGGGAGACAGAATCAAAGACCAAACAATAGAAACAATAATATCATTAAATCAAAGGACAACAATGAGACAGTAAACCAAAATTTATAGGATGCAGTCAAAGCAATACTAGGGAAATATATATCTAAACACTTACATCAATAAAACAGAGAAAGAGCAGATTAATGAATTAAGCATGCAATGAAAAACAACAAAACAACCTAAAAAAACCAAATCAAAACTATCCAATTAAGCACTAATTTGGAAATCCTGAAAACTCAAGAGATTACTAATATTAAAAATAAGAAAACAATTGAATGAATAAAACAAGAGTTGGTTTTATGAAAAAAATGAAATGAAGCATTGGTTCATTTGATAAAAAAAAACACACCAAATTACCAGAATCAAAAACGAAATGGGTGAATTTACCACCAATGAAAATGAAATTAAAGGAATTATTCAGAGCTATACTGCTCAAATATAGGCCAATAAATATGACAATCTCAGTGAAAATCTCAGTGAAATGAATGAATATTTACAAAATATTAATTTCCCAGATTAACAGAAGAGAAAAGAGAAAAAAAAATTGAACAAGTCAACAGTAAGATCCCTAAGAATCCCCAAGATCAGATGTATTCACAAGTGAATACTACAAACATTTAAACAACAATTAACTTCAATACAAATAGGCAAAAAAGTTCTATCAAATTCCTTTTATGATGTCTAAATCAGGAAAAGCAAAAAACTAGAAAAAGTATAGATTGATTTCCCTAATGAATATTAATGCAAAGATTTTAAATAAATCAATATACATCAATAAATTACAAATAATATATTCTACATATCTGGGTGGGATTTATACCAGGAATGCAAGGATGGCTCAATATTAGGAAAATATCAAAATTAACTGGGGGCAGCAAGGTGATACTATGAAAAAAGTTTTGGGTTTTTTTTAGGTTTTTGCAAGGCAATGGGGTTAAGTGGCTTGCCCAAGGTCACACAGCTAGGTAATTCTTAAGTGTCTTGAGGCCAGATTTGAACTCAGGTACTCCTGACTCCAGGGCCGGTGATCTATCCACTGGGCCACCTAGCTGCCCTGTGAATAAAGTTTTGAGTCAAGAAGACCCATCTAGTTGTGCGACCTTGGGCAAATCCCTTAACTGTTTGCTTCAGTTTTACCATCTGTAAAATGAGCTGGAAAAAGAAATGGAAAACACCACTTTGCCAAGAAAACCCTAATAAGGTCACTAACAATAAGACAAAACTGAACAACGAAATCAGCATAACTGACCATTTCAACAACAAAATGAAGAAAATATTTGACAAACTACAATTCTCATTCCTATTAAATACACTAGAAGAGTATAGGAATAAATAGAGCCTTTCCTAAAATGATAAATAGTACCTAAAACCATCATCAACAAGCATTATCTGTAATGGGGATAAGCTAGAAGCCTTCCTAAAAAGATCAAAAGAGAAAGCAGAGAAGGAAGAATGCCCATTGTCAATGCTATTATTTAATATTGTACAGAAAATGCTAGCTATAGAAATGAGAAAAAAGAAATTGAAGGAATTAGGAATAGTCAATAAGGAAACAAAACTATCACTCTTTGCAGGTGTTGTGATGTTAAACTTAGAGAATCAACTTAAATATGGTAAAATAATTAACACTAACAAAAATGAAGGATATAAAATAAATTCATATAAATCATCAGCAATTCTATATATTGACAACAAAATCCAACAGCAAAAATAGAAAGAGGAGATTCCATTTAAAATAATGCAGATAATATAAAATACCTGTCAAGTAAAACCCAGGAACTATATATGAACAGTTACAAAATACTTTTCACCCAAATAAGACAGATCTAAACAAATGGAAAAATATTAATTATTCATGGACAGACTGAGTTAATATAAAAATGATAATTGTACTTAAATTAACTTATTCAGTGCATACCAAACTATAAAAATTTATAGACCTAGAAAAAATCATAACAAAAATTCATCTCGAAGAATAAAAAGTCACGAGTTATCAAGGGAATCAACAAACAAATACTGAAGGAAGGTGGCCTTACCATATAGATCCCAAACTGTATTATAAAATGGTAATCATAAAAACAATCTGATACTGGTTTAAAAAAAAATCTTCTGGAACCATAACTGGTCACTGTTTCAGAGCTATACTGCTCAAATATAGGCCAATAAATATGACAATCTCAGTGAAATGAATGAATATTTACAAAATATTAATTTCCCAGATTAACAGAAGAGAAAAGAGAAAAAGAAATCGAACAAGTCAACAGTAAGATCCCTAAGAATCCCCAAGATCAGATGAGAATTGCAGTTGTTTTTCAGGGATGTAAACTGCAGTACTTTTAAAAATTCTCTTTTCTACTCATTTTGTTCTATACATCAGATAAGTCTTTCCAGATTTATTTGAATTCATTCTTTTAGTCATTTCTTATGGGGCAATAATATTCCATCACACACACACACACACACACACACACGTTAATTTGTGGAACAATTCCTTAATTGATGGATTGTGAACACTTTGCCTAGTACTTTGTAATAATAAAAAAGTGCTGCTATAAATACTTTTGTATGGGTCCTTTCCTCCTATTTTTGGTTATCTTTGGGGACATATGCCTAAATACTAGTAGGTCAAAGGAAAAGTATCACTAGATGACTTTTGGGTTATTTTTCAGAATGCCTAAATCTACTCCTAGCTACACTGATAGTTCAATAATATGCCTGTCTTTCCACAATCCTTTGCAAACTGTTTTCCTTTTTTGTCAAGTCAACAAACACTTAATAAGCATTTAACATATACTACACTGTGATAAATGTGGGATATGGAAAGGTTAAAAAAAATCATCTGAAAATCTGTAGGTGTGATGTAGGATTTGAATTGTTTTATATATTTTTAAAAATTATTAATGACTTTGGAACATTTTTCATAATTCCATTTCTTTTTTTTAAGGAATGCTAGTTCATATCCCTTTTGCATTTATATAATGGGGAATGGCTCTTATTCTTAAATCAACTCCTTTATATCTTATATATCAGTCTACTATGAAACAAATTTTCTGGAAATAACTTGCTTTTCTTTTAACTGAAGATGTACTTATAAAGTTTTTTAATTTTTTTGTAATCAAAATTGCCCCTCTATTTCCTGTCATCCTCTCCATCTATTACTTGGTTAAGACTTTTTCCCTTATCCATAACTGAAAGGTTAGTTTATTTGGCTGTTCTTCATTCCTGAAGAGGACCACTGTTAGAATCAAGGCAGTGTTGTCCTGTGGCTGATCATATCTCTTTGCCTACTCCTCTATTTTAGCTTATCATTTGACATTTTATGTTTGAAAGATTATATATACATTTGGAACTTTATTTTATGGTTGGGCTGTTTAACTACCCTAAACCTTGTTTCTGCCAAGCTGATTTTCATTTTTCTCAAAGGTTATTGTTGAATAATGAGACTTCCCCAGGAATTGGATATTTTGGTTTAAAGAATACCATGCTACTGTATTTGATTGCTTCTAGGTCTTGTGTACCTATTTTATTTCATTGACCAACTTTTGTGTTTTTTAACAACTATCAATCAGTTATGATTATGACTGTCATATTATTTGAAATCTAGTATTGCTTTCTCTTGAGATTCTTTGATCTTTCTTTCCTACAGATTAATTTGATACAGCAGTGAATAAGCAAATTTACTTATTTTTAGATATTGACATTTTAATGGTACTAAACTAGCTCAGCTTTGCATAAATAACAACTCTCCAATTATTTAGGTCAGTTTTTATTTTTTTAGAGTATTTTGTAGCAGCATTTCTATGTGACTTTGTAGATGTATTCAAAGTTTTATATATTCCAATTATTTAGAATGAAATTTCCCTTTCTGTTTTTTCTATGGAGTTTTGTTGGTAATATAAAGGTTGATGATATATGTGGATTTATTTTATATCTTATTGCTTTACTGAAGCTTTTTCAATTTTTATATGAAATCTCTAGAGTTCCCTAAGTATATATTATTTGCAAAAGTGATGATTTTATTTATTCCTAGTCAATATTTAGCCCAATTTCTTTTCCTCATTTTATGCTATAGCTAGCATTTATAGTGTTATATCAAATGAAATGGCAACAATGACAATTCTAGCTTTACCCTTGATATTATTAGAAAGGCCTACAGAATTACTCTATTGCAGATAATTCTAATTCTTAGAATTTATAGACATTGTTTTCCTTATTAAGAAAAAGTTCATTATTCTCATTCAGTAACTGCCAGAAAACTACTAAATCTAGCTCTTTAAAAAATCTACACAGGTTCTTAACATTAAAAATATATATATTTGGTTAAGGTCTAAAGGGGGTAAAATTGAGGTCTGTTAAATTTTGCAGTTTATTCCCTATAATTCAATTAGTTTTTCCTTTAAATGTTATATGCTTTACCATTCACTTTCTACATATAAAGTATCGATGTTATGTATTATCTAGTTTTGTAGCTTATCTTTTAACTGTATCTGTATTTCTGTTTCTATGCTGGAGATCATAACTGCTGGTCTTTTTTTTTTTAATTTACTTGAAACAAAATTTGTTTCAGCTCAATTTTAATTCTGTGAATTTTTATGTTTCTTGTAAACAACATTGTTGGACCCTGTTTTCTAATCCATTCAAAATGCTTTCCTTCCAGTCTCTGGATGAAAATCCCATTCACAATTATGGTTAGGATTGATAATTGTGTTTTCTTCCTCTTAGATCAATCTGTCTCTTTTTCTTGCTCCCTCTCCCTTCGTGTGTGTGTGTGTGTGTGTGTGTGTGTGCACTATTAAATTTTTTCTTCATTTTCTTCCTCCCCTTTTAAAGAAGTTGGTGAAAGTAATGGAATAGGGTCAATGTCCACAGTCTTTCATTGGAGCCCCTTTTCTTGTACATCTCAGCTAATATCCACACCCTTTACAGGAAAGCTTTCTTAGCATAACTTTGTCTGTACTGAGGTGTGGAGGAGCTGTCTCTCCATGAGCCTGGGAGCTCCCTGTGAGAAGGACCTGCTATTTGCTGTGCTTTGCACCCCTGATGCTTAGCACATTGCCTCACACATATTCAGAGCTTAATAAAGGTTTGTTGGCTGAATGACTGATTAGTTGGATAGCCTCCATCATGTTACTCAATCTTCTCATCTGTGAAGTTGGCAACAATGTCATGAGAGCATTAATACATTTAAAATACTTAATAAGCCATAAAAAGACAAATGAAAACACATATTAAATATTACTTATGATGTTATTAAACAGATTCGATTAATTTCCACAGGAGCGTTAACGTTGTATATTATAAAATATTTTCAGTTAAAGATCATTACATCGATTTTACATATAGCAAAGTCCATCCTGACTTACGGAGTGCTATATGGGTAGCATCCTCCAAAGGATATCCTCTTTTTGCAGAATTAATGACACAAAATCCCACTGAGGACATTGCCTGCTCTCTGTAGACAAGAAAAAACAAAAATTGAGTCACAAAAATTACATTTCAAAATTCTGTACCATCTTCAAAGTTTAAGTCACCCATTCCTTTTTTTATATATAATATGTTTGGCAGGGTGATATTGCACTGTTTTATATATTTACTAAACACAAGTAAAATTCTAATAGTAAATAGTTTTGTGACCCCAACATTTTCCTTATTGTTGAATTTTTCAAATTCCCTATCTCTCAAGTTTTTAAGAAGATAATTCAACCTATATGGTAGTATCCTTCTGAATTATCTAATTGCTTTGGCGTTTGCTTCTCATATGTCACTGAGCTGCATATACAAAAAAGTGGAACCTATATCTAGAAACATAAACTCACGTTGCCAATTGCAGCACATTTCTATAACAGCTATATAGGGAGCTTTCAGCTGCTGTGCGATAGCGGCTCTTGTATTTAGGTCCCACCGTGTGAATGATGAAACGGGCAGCCAGATTGAATCCTTTCGTAAGTTTTGCTTCCCCTGTTCGGCAACCTAAGGGACCAATGCAGTATAAACAAGGCAAAGATGTATTACCAAGCAGAATGGAAATAAAGTACCTGGGTAGGAAGTCTCTTCATTAAAGAAATCTAAAATACCAATGGGTCCCTAGTCATGACTGAGATATAAGGCTGAGCTTAAAAGCTTTGGCAGTGGCAAAAAGACCACTCCCTTCCCTTCTATAGCCGGTCATAAAAACTACAGCAGTTTTAACAGCTAATGAATATATTGTGATTCTGATTCTCAGCATTCTGATTAGGATTCCTAACCCCAGTTTCTTCCTTCTCTATAGGGTATTGTTGGGCAGCTAGGTGGCATAGTGGATAAAGCACCGGCCTTGGAGTCAGAAGTACCTGGGTTCAAATCTGGTCTCAGATACTTTATAATTACCTAGCTGTGTGGCCTTGGGCAAGCCACTTAACCTCATTTGCCTTGCAAAAACCCTAAAAAATAAAAATAAAAATAAATATAGGGTATTGTTAAAATCTTTTCCTGTAAATATTGTTTTCCTACTTTTGCTTACTTCACTGCATTAGTTCATATGGGAGTTCCCAAGTTTCTCTGAACTCTTCATATCCATCATTTGTTTTGAAGAGGTAGTATCTCATTACATCGTTGAATCACTTCATAATCAATAAAGTTACTTTGCACTTCCAATTCTTTGCTATGACTTCCTACCCCAAAAAAGCGCTGCTATAAATATCAATATCTCTCTCTCTCTCTCTCTCTCTATATATATATATATATATACATATATATATTATTTATGATACCTCACCTCCTGCCTTTGATCTCCTAGGGTGTATTTCCAGTTGTGGTTATCACTCAGTCGTGGAATAATGTGTACAGTCAGTGACTTTTCTAGTAAATTAAAATTATTTTTTTCAGAATGGTTGAACTAACCTAGACTCACAGGACATTAGAATTGACTGTCCTCCCTGGGCTAGGAAACCCAATCATTTTTGCCTTTTGTCATCTTTTGCTTTTATTTAATCATTAGAGATTAAGAACCTATTCTTATGCCCAACAATCTTAAGGGTGGCTCCCCATTCATGACTTTTATTCTCTTATCATGGCTATGCCTAGGCTCTCCTCCAGGTTTACAAGGTTCTTTTCTGCTTTTGCCTCTTGGAATCCTCAACTCCCTCTCTTCCAAAGTCACCCATTGCAAGACTCTTTCCCCAGCCACCAACCCTTATCAATTGTTAAGACTTCTCTTGTTACTTCCTTTCTTTAGAAATAACTTGTATTTTTCCATATATAAGTTGTTTCCCCCTAGAAGAATGTAAGGACCTAGAGGACAGAGATCATTAATTTTCATCTTCATAGCCCTAGTCAAGCAGACTTACACATAGCAGACACTTAAGAAAGCCTTAATGAAATAATTATAATTCTAGACAATTAATTCACATTGAGACTGCAGTTCATTAAAAATTCAAGATTTTTTCCAAAGAAGTTACTATCGAGCCCTATCTCACTAAAATGAACTTTTAAAGTTGATTTGATGAATCCAAGGATAAAATACTTTATACACTTATTCCTATGAAAATGTATCTTATTATGTCATTTATAAATTCCATATTGAGTTTATAAGCTATTTCTCCCAGTTTGGTGCTAACTTTAAAGTTAATAAACATGTCTTAGGGTTGAAGTAGGGGAAATATTGGACAGAGGAATGTTTTATAATTAATCTATACCCTCTATACTGACCATGTATCTCTAATCCTGGCCCCCTTACCATCCCAATGACAAAATTATAAGAGAGGCTAATGAACTTTTAGTAAAGTACCTTGCCCTTCCAGGCAAAGGACAAGCCTCTAACAACAAAACAATGGATACCTCCCTTAGCCACAAGTCTGTTCTCTAAGCTACCACTCCTCATCTCCATATCTTTGCCCCCACTTTTATCCTCCTGAAAAGCTCAACTCATTCCTCAGCTGAGTTGTTCCTCTTTGGATGGCAGCCAGTTCTGAATCCCAAGGGAACTGTCCTCCCTTAAGTTCTCCTACCCTTTGCCCTTCTCTAATATTTATCTCCAGCTTGCTTATCTTCTTATGGGATGTCAGCCCATTCTGGGGGAGCCTGATCCCCAAACTCTTACTGTCTTCTTACTTCTTTTGAAACTCACTATCCTGCTGCTTCTCCAAATAAACCTGACCTGTGAACTTTTGTAGTAAACTGTAAACTGTTTGTGCAATGTTTGAATTAAAGTCTGAGCCTTTCTGAGTCAAAATGCTGAGTTTTTCACCCCAAACAAACCTAATCTTTAAGCCTCCTTTTTCTGAGAACATTTTTCTGTCCTCAGGGTCATCTAATTTAGAGGTCATTTAGTTCATCACCTTCATTTTATAGTAGAATAATGTTCTCTAACAAACAAGAATGTTGGAAAACTATCTATTAACGTACCTTTGAGTTTCTGGAGTTCTTCTTTCAAGTCAGGCCCTGCAAGCATGAAGATGCTTTCAGACACTGGATTCTTATCAGTCAGACTCTCATTGCTGGTATTGACTATAGCTGTACAGTTCAGTAATGCTACATCTCCTTTCCTAAGGAAACAAAAGAAATTCAAAGAAGTTTACAAATAAGCTCAGAAAGCAGAATAAGTGGTGCTCTTCATATTTTCTTATAGTTTTATTCTGCTAAATTTGCCCTCTCAAAATCCAATACTTTGTTAAAAGAAATAATTAAAAAATGGTTTGGGGCAACTAGGTGGTGTAGTGGAGAAAGCACCAGTCCTAGAGTCCGGAGAACCTGATCTAGCCTCAGAAACTAGCTGTATGACCCTGATCTTAACTTGGATTGTCTCCAAAAAATTGTTGCAGCAGGTTTTTCCCTTAATTTTTTGTTCTCTTTATATATCTAAATACTCGGACTTTTTGAAGGAAGATAAATTAAAATGCATTAATTGGGCAAGGATCTTCCATCACTTTTTGGTTCTACCAGTTCATTTTATTTTTTTTTCAAGGCAACAGGGGTGAGTTGCCCAAGGTCACAAAGCTAGGTAATTAAGTGTCTGAGGGAGGATTTGAACTCAGGTCCTCTGGACTCCAGGTCCACTGCTCTCCACTGAGCTACCTCACTGCCCCCAACCAGCTCATTTTAAAAGACAGAATAGAGAAAGAATAGCTGTTTTGGAAAGTTACATCTAGAAATAACATAAATAACACAAAATACAGTGAAATGTATAAAATGTTTTTTGCTTCTGAAATATCTATTTGTCCTGCAACACATATCTATATTACACCCCCTATACAATCTGTTATTTATCTCTATTTTATCTCTCTATCCAGAGCTGGATCTTGTTCATTTAAATTAGATTTATTATTAAAAATTATTAAAATTGCTACTGCTGGTCATCTATATTACTTAAACTTACCAAAGAATCACTTTTCCACTGAGTGCTTTATTGAAGGGAAAAGGTGATCTAATGACTTCATCCTGGAAGTTTTCAGTTAATGTTTCTGAGGAATTGACATCAGCTGCTTCATACCATTCAAACCAGCTGGTCAAAGTGTCAATATCCACAAACTGGGAAGGAGCACCCAAAGGATCCATGGTATGAAACTGGACTCTTAACTTCTTAGCAATTTAGCTTTTAATGGAACTCCTATAAGCTTGAAAGATACAAAAACTTTCAGAAAGTACTTTAAATAGTGCAAGAATACTTCAGTCCAAAAAATAACATAAGCTTGTTTTAATTACTTAAAGCATATAAACAAAAAAATACAAGATTACCACCTCCAGTCATTAACAAGAACAATCAAGTGCCTTTTCATTTCCATTATTTTTCAAGGGCACTTAAAAATCACTTAATATAACCCTAAGTAAAAGGATAAATGCTACAAGTATGATCTTTTATTCTAGCAGCCTACAAATCCACTCCATGGAAGTCTTATGATCCAAATACGACAATGCACCAAACCCAGTCTCTGTGGATTTGCACTGGCTATCCCCCACTCCTAGAATACTCCCCCTGCCCCCAACCTACACTTTTTTGAGTGCCTAGAATGCAGCTCAAATGACCATTTCTGCAGGGTTTCTACAATTTGTTGTCAGAGCTTTTGTTTTTATCTAATTTGTTTCTATAATCCAGTTGTCAGTTTTCCATCTATGCCATTTGCATCTTTGTTTTCTCCTCTTTTAGAATTTTTTTTTTTAGGTTTTTGCAAGGCAAATGGGGTTAAGTGGCTTGCCCAAGGCCACACAGCTAGGTAATTATTAAGTGTCTGAGGTTGGATTTGAACTCAGGTACTGCTGACTCCAGGGCTGGTCACCTAGCTGCCCCAGAATATAAATTCTTGAAGGATAGGACTATTTTGGCCTTGACATCTCACATAGCATTTACTACAATAGTTCTTAGTGACTGATTGACCCCAACTCTGACACTATGGGACTTTAAACCCATTATTTTGCTTTGGGGGGCACGGCTGCCTCATCTGTAGAATCAAGAGTCTGGACTAGATGATCCCTAACATCTACTGGGGCTCTAATTCTATAATCATGGGATGGGGAGAAGAGTCACTGAAAATCTGCCCAAGAAGGTGGCCCTTGACTGAATTGGATCATGCACGAAGAGAAGGATTTCAAAAACTGGAGGTAAGTAGGCACAGGACAGGGAAGGTGCAAAGACGGGAAAGAACAGATAGTCCCCTCTGGGCTAGAATGCCACGAATGTATACGGAGGTTGGAGCTGGACTAGAACGGCTGGGCTGTATTTAGTTCTTCCATGAATCAGCCCGATCATCGAGAGCCAGAAGGAACTTCGGAAGGGGCATTCACCACCTTGGCACAAGTCGCGCGGCTGGAGATGGGCTTCTTTCCTCGGTCTAAGGCGGCGCAGCCGGCACTCCGTGAATGGGGGGTTATTATACTCAGCCGAGGCAGGAGGGGGCCGTGGCGGGGCCGCCGAGGCATAAGGACCGGAGGCCTGGGCGCAGTTCGGGTCTGGCCCACCTCAAGGAAGGGGCTGGAAGGCCGGCCTGGGCATCCCAGCAGCCCCGCCTCGGGCCCGGCGTGTGGGCCTCGGGCCCGGCGTGTGGGCCGCGGCCTCCGTCACCCCCGCCCCCGGGGAGGCTGGACCCCTCCGGCGCGGAATCGCCGCGTCCGCTGCGCGGCCCCCGGCGCTTTCCTTCCCTCCCAGGCCCAGCCCCGGCTCTCACCGCGCTTCCGCTTCTCCATTCGGGCAGTAGCAGCGGGGCCCAGGGGTTGGGACGGGGCCGGGGCGGGCAGCTCCGGAAAGAAGCGGATGGAAGGCGAACGGAAGAGTCCCGAGACTCCGACTTCCGCTCGGCGCCGCGAGGGCCAATCAGCGCGCGGCGCCCTGCGTCACGTCCGGCCGGACTCGGATGCGGCGGAAGCGGCGCCGGAGGGGGCGGGACCGGCCGCGGCCAAACCCCCGGCGACCCGCGTGGCGGCCTCTGTGGTGCATCTCGCTGTGCCCCGGACGGGTGAGTGGACTCTGGGGCAGTTTGGGGCATTTTCTTCTCACACCCTCCCCGTCCTCTCCGTCAGCCGCCCTTGCGGCCCCGCACCCCCCTGCGGCGGCTCCCCTGGGGCGCGGGCATGGACCCCTCCCCCACGCCAGTCCGAGCCCAGCGCCCTGGCACCTTGTCGGACCTTTGGGGATGGTTGGCGGGAACTGAATTGTGAAGACCTGGGCCGCCTGCATTAGGGGACTTGTGTGTCTTCCGTACGTTTTATGTTGTTTCAAGCGCATGAAGACTGAGGGAGACGAGGCCGGGCACACCCAGCTAGAGCGGTATTTTATTTCTCAAGGCCGTGCTTTTTCATTAATCCCATCCAGTACTCTTCATTGAGCAAATCTTTAAAAAACAGGCTTTAAAAAGAGCAGCTGGGGTGGCTAGGTGGCGCCGGCCCTGGAGTCAGGAGGACCTGGGTTCGAATCCGACCTCAGACATTTAATGTTTACCTAGCTGTGTGGCCTTGGGCAAGCCACGTAGCCCCATTGCCTCGCAAAAACAACAACAAAAAAAGCAACTAGACATCCCCCAGTTGTTATCTTTATCCATCAGCAAGCTAAATTCCATAGGAACCATGTCCAAAACACGTCTTCACTTTAAATTCATCAACTCAAAGGGTGATTGGCCTGTTTCACCTTAATTTTTCAAGTCTTTCAAAATGGCATTTCTCTGTAACATTATAATTGTATAAATTGTTTATTTCAGATGATTTTGCTTTGCTTTCAGTTCATAAACTCCACGGTGTCCTCTAAAATTGTTCATTTCATCATTTCATCATATTTTATTAGATGTATAGATCACAACCCATTTTACAATGGGCACTTTCCCTTAGTTTTCAAATTTGGGCCATGACTAAAAGAACTGCCAAAAATATTTTCATATGGGGCGGCTAGGTGGTAGAGTGGATGGAGCACAGTCTGGGCTCTGGAGTCAGGAGGATCTGAGTTCAAATCCGGCCTCAGACACTTAATAATTTACCTAGCTGTGTGGCCTTGGGAAGTCACTTAACTCTATTGCCTTGCAAAAACCTAAAAAAAAGAAAAAATGTTTTCATATCCATAAATCTTTTCCAACTCTTTTATTTCTTTAGGGCCTAGACCTGTATAGGTAGGTCAAAGGATTTGCACACTTTGGAAACTTAATTGGGCACTTTCAGCTAGTTTTCAATTTTGAACCCTTAATAAAAGAACTGTTACAAATATTTTAACATGCATAGTTCTTTTTCCTTATTTATTTCTTTGGGGCATAGACCTTGTAGTAATAATGTTTGTCCTTCATGTTGGAAGAAGACCACAACATCACAGAGGTAATGCTACAACTAGTACATGAATTAGATTTCAGTGAGGGGCTGCTGTGCTAAGTCACCAGCCTCAGGATCCAGTGACCAGGACAACTGGAGATGGCCCTAGATGGGAGACAAAGTTAAGTGACTTGCCCAAGGTCATACAGTTAGTAGATGGCAAGTGTCTGAGACCAGATTCAAACTCCTGTCCTCTTTACTCTAAGGCCAGTGCTCTATTCACTGTACCACCTAGCAGGACTTAGACCATGTGGTGGTATATTAGGTGGGTCTAAGGGTTTGGATACTTTGGTAACTCTTATTTGTTTATTTATTTGTTTGTTTGTTTGTTTATTAGTTTCTTTTGCAAGGCAATGGGGTTAAGTGGCTTGCCCAAGGCCAGGCAACTAGGTAATTAATTAATTATTAAGTGTCTGAGGCCAGATTTCAACTCAGGTACTCCTGACTCCTGGGCCTGTGCTCTTATCTACTGTGCTGCCTAGCTGCCCCTCTTTGGTAACTTTTAAAGTATAATTCCCAATTGCTTTCCAAAATGACTAGATCAGGTCACAGCTTCACAGGAGTTCCTCCAACTCTTTCTCCAACATTTGTCATTTTTCCTCTTCTTAATAATAATTATGAGATGAAACCTCCAAGTTACTTTAATTTGCATTTTTCTAATTATTAGCAATTTAGACCACTTTTTCAAATGATTGGTGAAAGTTTGGATTTCTTCCTTTGAAAACTGCCTATTAATCCTTAGACCATTTAGAGCTTGGGGAATGGTTCTTCTTCTGCCTTAGAATTGAGATCTTTTATCATCAAAACCTTTTGTCAGAAATTTATTACAAGTACTTTTCCCCAGTTACCTGTTTACCTTCTAATCCTTGACTACATAGATTTTTTTGTGCAAGAATTTTTTAACTTTTTATAATCAAAGTTGTCCATTTTGTGTAATCCTCTAGAATTTATTTAGTCATGACCTCTTCCCTTGTCCATAGGTCCTTAAGATACTTTTTTCCTTGCTCCTTTCATTTGTTTATGATCTCATCTTGTATAGCTTATTTTGGTGTGTGGTATAAGAACTAGCTTCCCTTAGTTTTACAGATTGGGAAAGTTAAGTAACTGTTGAGGTTCACACAGGTAGTGAGCATCAGCGATAGGCTAGTAGGTTTTCTGACTATATGCATATATAGTCTTTCCACTGTACCGGGGTGTCTGTACAGGACTGAATTTTGTGCTTCAGAATATAATGCAAGAAAAATTTCATAGAAGAGGTGGAATGGAACCTGGGTTTTGAGAGTGAGTGGAGAGCAAAGAAGAAACTCTTTTTAAAGGAGGCTTCATTTGAATTAGGACACAGACAAGAATGAAAGATGTCAGAATCAAAGGAATATGAGAAAATCTAAGCATAAGTGAAGGTATGCATTGAGAAGGAGTTGGGGTAAAATTACCTTGATTATTTGAGTTGGGGTTATTTTACTGATTCTATTTAAAGTCAGACAGAGAAAGCTTGCAATCATTGAATGTTTACCCCTCTGGGCTTGCTGGGATGAAAAGTGTAGTATTTAGGAAGTATTGTTAGTCCTAACTGTTGGATTGCTGCTGGGAGAACCAGGAATCTGGGAAGCTAGCCAGGAAACTGTTGTCAATTTAGAATGAGAAAGTTAGTAAAAGTAAATAAAGAATAGGTACAAAAGATAGCAATAGAGTCTTCTTTGAACTACCCTCTAAATTTCAATCCTGATTGAAGGAGTTCCTAGAAGGAAGGTGTACGGAGAGAAGAGCAGAAGACCAGACTTTTTAGGAATTCCAGTGACAGTTGAGATTCAAACCTAGGGCATGAATTGGATCCAGGGAATAAGAGGATGGGAAGAGCTACAAATGACTTTAAAGTTTTTTGCCAGAGTGATTGGGAGGCTAATAGGGACTATAATAGAAATTGATAGAGGGATAGGATTTTAAGGAATAGGATTAGTTTGATTTTGAACAAAATGAGTTTGAAATAACAATAAAGGTCCCTCAGTGATAGCTAAAGAAATGTAGATAGAAAATTGCCCCTGTAGAGAAATGTGAGAACCATTTAAACTGTGGTAATAGCAAAACCATGGGAATGAATGCAGACACCAGGGGAGGAAAATGGAAAGATGGAAAAGCTCCCAGAACTCAATCTTGAGTGGAAAAAATAAAATAAGCAAAATTCAGCATAACTAATATCTAACTGGGCAGAAGTATGACTAAATTATTCAGTATGTTGAGACTTGAATGTCACAGATCTGATTTAGGTGCACAAAATATGCTATCACTAGTTTGAAGTTAGAGCAGTGTTAGTCAAGAGTGAATAGAAAATGAAGACCAAAGATGAATAATGTGGATAACTTTGTGTTAAAAGAAGTAATTTAGTGTAATTTAATATAAAAGGCAACTACATGCTTTCTATTGTTAACTTTTTTGGCTAATCAGTAACTATCTAACAGCACAGGGATCCAAAAGAATTAAATTATTTATTTGCTTTCAGAAGGTTTGCTTTCTGTGGAATTAAATGGTGTACCATGGGACTCACCAAGCAGTACCTGCGTTATGCTGCCAGTGCTGTCTTTGGCTTGATTGGCAGCCAGAAGGGCAACATTGTCTTTGTAACTCTGCGTGGTGAGAAGGGGCGCTATGTGGCAGTGCCAGCCTGTGAGCATGTCTTCATCTGGGATATACGGAAAGGAGAGAAGGTAAAGTAGCTATCCACTAATGACTTTTCCATTTATATTAGATTAAATAGGAGAGAGATGCTAGAGGGCAAGCTATCTCTGACTTCACCCACCCTCATGTAACAGGGATCCTCTCTCTCTCTTTGGGAACAATCAGTTTACATCAAGTCTAAACCATGGGCGCTAATATTACCACAATCCCAGGGACTCCTCCTCAGTATCTTTGGGGTGCCCAGAACAAATTTATCTGGTGTCCTTTTGCTTTGTCTCTCAGCTCTGCTTTTGTACTCCTCGGCCTTAACTTTCTACTTCTTACATCTTATCAGCAAATTGTAGGTTTAAAGCAAAAATGTCTTCTTATGTTGAAGAAGAAAAAGAATAGATAAGCTTTGGAAGAGTTTTTGATTCCCTTTTTAAGGAGAGAAGAAAGCCCGAAAGAATGATTGAGGGGCGGCTAGGTGGAGCAGTAGATAGAGCACTGGACCTGGAGTCAGGAGTACCCAAGTTCAAATCCAGCTTCAGATACTTAATAATTACCTAGCTGTGTGGCCTTGGGCAAGCCACTTAACCCCATTGCCTTGCAAAAAAAACCTAAAAAAAAAAGAATGATTGGTTTATATAATCCTTCATCTTTCCTCAGTTAAGTACTTGAGATGTCCTAAGAAACTAATTCCCTTTCAGATAGAATGTGGAAATATTCTGATGGCCTGAAAATTGGGTCTTTTGAATATTGTATTAGGTTATACTTTTAACCCTTAATTACCCAAAATCAAAATGTTTTTGCTAGCATTTGCATTAAGTTAAAATTTGATGGTTCATTCTTCATACCTAGCAGACTTACTTTGTTGTTTTGATGAGTCACCTTACTTATTTTTGTAATTTCTGTCCCAAAAGACCCAACGTATAATTTCTATTTTTAAACATAATTTGAAGAAATAATGTTAAAGTGTACAAATATATCCCTGCCTTTGCCAGAAAGAAAATCTTAGCTCCTACATAGCTCATGTTTCAGTGTTCTTGTTTTTTGTGATTTCAGATTCTTATTCTTCAGGGACTTAAACATGAAGTTACCTGTTTATGTCCCTCACCAGATGGATTACATTTATCTGTTGGCTATGAGGATGGATCTATTCACATCTTCAGTCTTCTGAGTGGTGAAGGGAATGTAACCTTCAATGGACATAAGGCAGCTGTCACTGCCCTAAATTATGATCAACTTGGGGGAAGACTAGTGTCTGGCTCCAAGGTAGGAATTGTGAAGGAAGATTCGGGGCATGTCCTCAACCTTTGATAAAATAAAGATAGGGTAATGTATTCAAACAGATTTTTTTTTATAACTGGAAAGCTTTGCACTCTCAGTGGTATGAAACTTCAGTTGCCTGAGGGGGGATTAGGATTTGGAAGTGAGTTTGGAAGTAAGATTTGGAAGTTAGTTCCCCAGATTTAGATTCTTTTAAACCTTCCAAGGTAGCTTTGCACAGCATTAGAAAAACAGGTTACTCAAGCCTAGATTAGATAAGAACAACAGTGAAGGTATGATTGGTGTCTTGCTGTATGACATGTTCTTATTTTTGCCAAATCTGTTTTCTTGAAAGGATACCGATGTTATTGTTTGGGATGTAATCAATGAGAGCGGTCTCTACCGTCTGAAGGGACATAAAGATGCTGTCACACAGACATTGTTCCTACGGGAGAAAAACCTGCTGATTACCAGGTAATAACCTAATTGGTAACCTACTAGATCTTCCTCACTTCTCTTTCACAGGGACCACTTGGAATTGAATGAATGAACAAATGAATTAATGAAAGAAAACAATTATTGGCTTATTTTGTAAAAGTAAAAATTGACTTAGTTTGTAAAAAGAATTATACTAAGTAATGAGATGCAAATAGAAAAATGAGACAAAATAGTTCTTGCTCCAAAGGAGCTCACATTCTGATAGGGTATAGTAGCAAATTAGATGGTGTAATGCATCTTTAATATCATCAAAGAAAAAAATTAATTGTGAACTGAAAGAACATAAATCATTTCCATACACATAACAGAACAGGATAAAGATGCTACATGGAACTATGAGCCTTCATTTAATACTACATTCATAGCTGTATATATGCGCATATATATATATATATATTCTTGCATTTATAAATTCTGCATGTTACTTTTAAATTGCCTTCCTTCTGTACATTTGAAAAAATTGTGCTGGCTTTCTTTTTTTAGGACTCATATTTCCTTTTGCTCTCCCTTCTCCATCTCTCAATTAAAAACTGAGAAAAAGGAAGAAGGGACAATCCCTATTGTAACAAATATGTATGGTCTAACAAAATGAATCCCTGAAGTACTCAAATCTAAAAATGTATATGTATTTCTGCATCTTGTATCCATCACCTCTTTATATGTCTTGCCATGTTTTCTGAAACCACCCCCTCATCATTTCTTAAAGCACAATATTATTCCATTGCGGTCATGTGCATAACTTGTCCCAGATTGAGGAGCATACCCTCATTTCCCAACTCATTGCCACCACAAATAGAGCTGCTATTAGTATTTTCTTATATATAGGTCCTGTTACCTTCTTTTATCATTGTTTCTTCAATCATTTCTTAGTTGTCTAGGAGATAATACTCCCCTAGATTCTAGTTCTTTGTTTTTCTTTTTTCTTTTTCCCCTTTTAATTTCTCCCTCAGTGTCAGGAAATTTGTTTAGCTTACAAATATTTTCTTTCCTTCCTGATATTCTTCCTCTTAGGCCTCATCTCCATATCTAAAATGGTTTACCTTTAGAGTTTAATGTATTCTATGTGTTTTTGTGTGCGTTGTGTGTGCGTGTGTGTGTGTGTGTGTGTGTTCAACACTCCTTAATTCTTTTCAGATAATGGGATCATCTGATGCCCAATCACCCCTTCTTTATATAAATTTTTTCTAGTGTACGTAGATTACATTAAATAGCAAGTACTACCCCCTTCCTCCTCGCTATACCTTCCTTTTCTTTCTCTTCAGATTCTCAGAACAGGAGCTACTTTTTTGTTGTTTTTAAATTCTTTTTAAGGACATTGAGGTTCCAAAAGAACAATTGTTTCTTTTCCCTCTATTTGAGTGCTAGTACTACATCATCCTACAGTTTGTTCTAATTGCTTGAGTCAATTTATCTTCCTAGGTTTCTTTGAATTCTTTGAATTCATATTTTATTTCAGTTCTTATTGAGCTCTGGTCTTTCCATCAGAAATGCTTGAAAATCCTTTATTCCATTAAAGACCCTTTTTCCTCCATGTAATATATATTCACTTTTGCAGGGTAATTTAGATTTTACCTTTTAGAATATAGTATTCTAAGATTTCCTTTTAAGAAACTTTTTTTAAGGACCTTTCTTTTTCCATGTTTTTGGCCATAGCTTCAGATCATTTTTAATTTTAGGTTCCTTATGCTATTACTGGATTGTACCTGGGCTGCTGTAGGTTGATTCTTTGTAAAACAATAGTGGGTCATTGATTTTCCAGTTAGTGTGACATTGTTGTGTAAATGATCTTTCTCTTTTTATTTTCAGTGGCAAAGACACTGTGGTGAAATGGTGGGACCTGGATACACAGCATTGCTTCAAAACAATGGTTGGCCACCGAACTGAGGTAACTGCAGTGTGAAGACAAGTCATTTGGGCATTGGGGAAGAGTGACCTGAGTCAGATCGGGTTAAGTCTTTGTATCATTGCTCGCTGGCTTCCTCGTGAGAACAGGGTTCATGTTCTCTATACCTATATCTCCTCCTCAGAGGCTTCCCCCTAAGGTGGATTTGGTAAAGGTTGGCCAAAGAAATGGAGGGAAAAAAAGAACTTGAGTCTTTGGAGCCATCACCTCTTCCCCATTATCATAACTTTTGTGGGAAGTCTGGAAGCTGAACATTTGTTCTGTGGGCAATGTATTGTGAGGGAAGCAAAGGAAGAGCATCTGTTAAGACTGACAGTAAGTCACATTTTAGGAATGTGAAACCAGTGAGAATTTTTTTCCTTCCAGTCAAAATTAGGGTAATTTTCCTCATTTCTCAAGGAGAAATGGGCGATGCCTTATTCTCCTCTCAGCTTCTGCCTTTATGCTAGGGAGGTGATTCAGGCAGGTGATTCTCCTGTATCTACTTACTAGGTATGTTACTAGTTTACGTTATCCAGCCTCAGCTAGAACCTCACTAAGTCAGTCTTTTTAATTCCTTTCTAATGGATTCACTACCTCACTCACCACAGGAACTTTTCCAAACTTAATTGCCCTAATCAAGCCCTTGTACCAACTTCACCCCCTGAAAAAAGCTGAAGACTTTGCCTAGCACTTCACCAAAAAAATGGAGATCATTTGATATGGGTTCCCTCTTCTCCCATTCTTTTCATTTCAGAACTCCTTGACATGTTCCTCTATTCTCTCCTCCTTTTCCTTTCATTCTCTGATAATGAAATGACCCTTCTCCTTGCCAAGACAAACCATTTACTTCAGCACCTGACCCAGATAATAAATATCTGTTGATTGATTCTGGGGCTGAAAAAACTTCCTATAAAGACCATAGGGTATTGGAATGGATTATTTTAGAAATCATGAATTCTAGCTGTCATATTTTGTGCAAGAAGTCATTGAAGCCCTCAGAGCTGTACTGTGGCCCAGGTCGCACAGGTGGCAGAACCAGTAACATGGGGCCCCCAATTATTCTCTTTCCAGTAGACTTCCAAAGTTAGTAGATTGGTCTCTTCTCCCCTAGAAAGGAGTAAATTTACTTTAAACTATGCTCTGAAAGGGCTCCTATTCAAAACACAAAAAAGCTAAGAAAATTCACTGTGAAAATACCTATACCAAGATGAGCCATCTTAACAAATGGAACTTCTTAAAAGTCGTGTTTTTTGTGTCTTTTGTTCTCTTCAGGTTTGGGGACTGGTGCTGGTGTCTGAAGAGAAGCGCCTTATCAGTGGAGCTGCTGACAGTGAGCTCAGGGCTTGGGACATCACATATCTAGAGGAGGTGATTATTTGACCACATCTTCCTCATGGAAATAATCAGATTCATAGTGTTTTGAAGACTTATGTTTCTCTTCAAAGACCAAAGTCTCACCTTCCTATCTTATCTGCCCCGAGAAAGAAAATTAAGTCAGCATCTGAGTGTAGGGTATTATGAAGTGCCTAAGTCCATACCTGAGGCTTTCCTGTTGCCCTTGTCCTCCCCCAAGTTCCTTGAGGACACGAACTGCCTAATTTTTGCTATCCCTAGCACATCTTGGACACTTAATAAAGTCCTGTTGAATTAAATTGAGGTGACGTTCTTGTAGGTTTCTCATTTACATTCTTCTTTTGGAAACCTTGTTCTATTGGATCATTCAGTTGAGGTGCTAGGATTAACATATAGTTCAGTGTGAGAGGGTCCCCCTCCTTTGGTTCAGGGGGAGATAGAGCAAAGCCTAGGTAGTTAGTGTAGAGGCTTCAGAGTCACAGTTGATGGTGATGCTTGTATTCCCTGATGGCAGAGTAGTCAGTGCTCTCCAAACCAGATTTATTAGAATGGTTCAGACCATGGAGAATACACGCTGCCAATATTCTCTGACCAGCTTTAAGGATGGTTATGTTCCATGTCATCAGGACAAAGATGGCAATCTCTCCTCTTTTTTTTTCTGTGTGCTTGAATAGATGAAAGACCTTGACGAACCCCACTCAAAGAAGAGCAGAGGATCTTCTCTTGGAATGCAGGGGAATCTAGGAACAGCGATTGAGGATCCCGAAGCAGATGAAGACCCTGAGGATGTAATCTTTCATTCTTAAAAATTATCTCTTTCCTGGGACTTTGGCTTAAAGAAGGAAGGACTGCAGAGTTTGGGGATGTATGTGTGCTGTACATTAGTCAGAGAATTCCAGTCATCCTTCTAAATCCCACTCTTCTGTTATTCTTCCTAAAGATGTAGCAGAGTCTTCCTTTCACCACTGTCTCTTCTCTTGCTTCTTTCCATAGCGTATTCTTTCATGTAGCAAAGTTGGTTCTATAATGCGGGAAGGAAGAGACCGAGTTGTAAATCTTGCTGTTGACCGAACAGGCAGGATTCTTGCTTGTCATGTAAGTAATAAACATCGTGGGGAATAGAAAACTTTTTTATAAAATGTGAAATGACATTTTTTTGTGGATCCTGTTAAGGCATTTCAGAATATTGTCTAGACATTTAAACCTTAAAGTCCCTGCTTTGTTATTAGATCCCTACGTGGTTGTTATTATTTAAAATGTATCCCTGTTTTATAGATAAGTTAACTGAGGCAGAAAGATTTTATAGGATCTTATAAAGAATCATAGGTTTAGAGTTCTAAGAAGCTATAGGAAATAAATGAATCATCTTTTCATTGATCCTTTACTCAACCTATCCTCTATATACAGACTTGCTTTATGTAAATTCATGTTGTATAAGTATGAGTTTGTGTAAGAAATTCTAAAAGCAATCCACATTCCCAAGAAAACACCTATGCAACCTAACCATACTATACTGTACAGTTGTTTGCTGCTTGTGCCCCTTGTGTTATTACTGCAGGAACGAAGACACACACACACACACACACACACACACACACACACACACACACACACACACACACACACACCCTCGGGGATGTGTATGTGTTCTGAGACCTCTGGAACTAAGAGAGGAGACTTTGACACTGCTCCTCCCACCTGCCTACATGTCCTGCTCTACCTGTCTGTACTTGGGTACTGAGTGTCTACTGCCAACCCCCCCCCCCCCCCCAAATGTATTCCTTCTCCTGCTCTCTTTTCTTTGTTCCTGGTCTCCACATGTCCTTGAACTGTGTTGTGATCACCTCCCTCCAGAGGAGACCCTCCATTCTTCCTTTGTTTCTTGCCATTTATGGACAAGTTCACATGATGCAAAAATTGCTTTACAAAGAAGCCTGCAAAAGTGAGAACTGTCTGTATGCATGTGATTTGGTAGCACCATTTAACTATGCCTTTTATTGCTTCAAATCTAAGGAGTTTAAAATGACCATAAGTGGAAATATCATTCAATCCAGTCCCCTCACTTAAAAGATAAGGAAATAGAGAAATGGAGGCCTCAGACATGGAATGTTTTGGCCCCAAATTACACTAGAGTGTGCAGCAGAGCCAGGATTTGAATCCAGTTCATCTGAGTCCCAGTCCAGTATCTTTGCTATCATATTTCAGCTCGATCTAATGGATCGAGTAGACTTCAATATTCTTTCCTAGTTTTTGAATGAATATCAATCTGTTTGCCTCTTGTAGGGAACTGATTCCATTCTGGAAGTGTTTTGTATTCTTTCCAAAGAGGAAATTCGGAAGAAAATGGATAAGAAAATTAAGAAAGCCAGGAAAAAAGCTAAGTAAGTTCTGTCAGCTTTTCAATTATGAATGTGTGGCAGCATCTATATTTTATTGATGGAAAAACTGAAATTTCATGTAGAGGAATGAGATTCCCTCACCTCCCCCTTTTAAGGGCAATAATTAGTGGCAAGAACTAAGCTGTCATCATAATTTCTCAAATAATAAATTATGAATAAATGATATTACCTTTATCTGAAGTCCAACTTATGAATTGCTAAGTTTTTACTGGGCAATAAATTTTCCATAAGGGACAGGAAAGGTGTCAAATGTTACTCCCTAGAAGCAGGTAAGATAACAACACATAATTTAGGTTCCTGAGGCTAATGGGACAATGCAATCTTGCATACAAGTTTTTGAAAGTATTAAGCAAATAGTTTCTAATTGGCTTTCTGTAACAACTCAATTCTTTTTCTCTTTTTTTATTTAAAAATTAAAAAAATATTTTAGTTCCAAATTCTCTTCATCCCTCACCCAGTACCCATTATGCAAAATCTTACTCTTAATGGATTTTTGAAGTTCCTGCTGGACCCTGTACAATAATAATTAAACTGCTCTAGCAAGCCATTGCATTAAATTACTTTCCTTAGAAAACTTGTTAGGATGTTTCATTTCCTTGAGAAATCATTTAATTTGATCTGTCTGCTTTAATGCTCATATTCTTTCTTTTTTTCCCCCATTGTAAACAGGGTGGATACACAAGAACTATTCCCACTCATTTCTGGCATGGTTTATATGCATGAGCAAATGTTAACATTTCCCTGAGTTCAGAAGAAATTCTTAAGAATGAATAAAAGCAGGGTGGCTAGGTGGTGCAGTGGATAGAGCACTGGCCCTGGAGTCAGGAGGACCTGAGTTCAAATCCAGTCTCAGACACTCAATAATTACATAGCTGTGTGGCCTTGGGCAAGCCACTTAAACCCCATTGCCTTGCAAAAAAAATTTTTTTAAAAATGAATAAAAGCACTTTTTTTCTGGTGTGATTATCTTAGATTGGCATTCTTTCAATGGAAGGAAACTAAGAAATGTAGAAGTCAGTTTATTTTAAGTGAAGAAGTTAAGACATTTATTAAGAAACATTTTAAGATACTTTTATTTTTTTTTCCTAGATTAAATTCTGGTGAGCAAGAGAATCTTGAAGTCAGTATGTCTCTGCAAGATGAGATCCAGCGGGTAGCTAACATCAAAGCTTCAGCGAAAATCAAGTAAGTGAATGTGATATTAACTCTCATAATGGATCTTTGCAATTACATTTTCATTTGATTCAAATGAGTGAAGGTGTCCTTGCTAGTCATATTCTAGCTTCCCTGCTGCAGCATTCTCCATGAGATTTACCTTAATCCCAGTAATTTTATATTATATTCTCCCTGCATCTCTTGCAGAGAATTTTGGTTTTATATCTAACACATTTATCATGTATTGTTTTAATTATCCGTGTGTGTTTTTTCCTCACTGCTAGAGTTCAAGTTTGATGAGGGCAGGGACTTTCTTATCTAAGTATTATTTTTATACTAACAGCTAGCATTCTACATTCTAGATGCTTAATTAATAAAGTAATTGAATTGGTCATTATACAGAGCTGAACAGAGCTTTTCTTCTCCTTTCTCACCCCCCCCCCCATAAAAACCAAACCAGGGGAGGGGGGGAATCCCAAAACAAAGTGTTTTTCCTGCCAGCTAGGCATAGAAAGTGATTTTTGATTTAGTCAGGTGACTCTTTGTAAAATAAATCCTTTGCTTTGATCACACTATCTTCATTGTGGCTTAGATTCAGTGGTACTCCTTTGTAGTAAAAAAAAGGAAATTGGTAACATGCTATTAAATGTTGTTCCTTGGAAAATAATTGTATTATTATTGCCGTTGTCAACAATGTGCAGACACGTCATTTCTTAATCTTGAAAATTATTTACAGTTGAATATACCATTGGTCAGAGTATTTTGAACACTGAGAAAAGAACATCTTTTGTGTTCAAATGTGACTAAGTTATAGTTGGAACCCATTTTGATGTTAATTTTATCCCACACAGGTCCTTTGACTTGATTCATTCTCCCCATGGAGTATTGAAAGCTGTCTTCCTGCTTCAAAACAACCTAGTGGAAGTGTATACACTGAATCCATCCACTCCTGCCCCCCAGCCCATCAGGACAGCCAGGATCACCATTGGGGGCCACCGCAGTGATGTCCGGACCTTGTCATTTAGTTCTGACAATATTGCTGTCCTTTCAGCAGCTGCTGAATCTGTCAAGATATGGAACAGGTTTGGGAATCTGCTTTTCTTAGCAACTGCTTTCTTTCCTTTGTTCTGTGATTTGACTTTAAAAACTTATTGATTGGGGCAGCTAGGTGGTGCAGTGGATAGAGCACCTGCCTTGGTGTCAGGAGTACCTGAGTTCAAATCAGGCCTCAGACACTTAATAATTACCTAGCTGTGTGGCCTTGGGCAAGCCTTGCAAAAACTAAAAAAACCAAGCAAACAAAAAAACTTATTGATTCCCCAAGCACCTAAATGCACTTTTGGTGCATTCTTAGGAATTCTTTTGCGGTGACATTTTTTTTAACTGTAATTTGAAACTGAGTTTATAAAGAGGTTGAACTGTGCTTTTACTCTATATTAAATAATCTTTAAATCTCAAGTTTTTAATATTCCTTTAAAATAAAATTTGGACCCTGAGTAATATACTTTTGAATTTTATTCAGTATAATTTGTGTTAATTATATTAATAAACATTGTAATTCTACTAATTATAATAATTTCAATTATTAATAGCAATGTTCTGTTATTTCAACAATAGCATGGCTAATAATTATTAATGATCATTAATTATATGATTAAATATTATTGGTAATGATATCTACATAATGGACTCTAATTTGTGAAACATTTTGCACACGTAACATCATTTCAGTCTTAGAACTTGTGAGGAAGGAATTACCAGTATCAATTAGAATTTAAGTGATGACCCGATCATAAATCAAGAGGAATTTGATTGCTCTCAGGCTGTCATCACTGACTTTTCATTGGTACCATGTTGTAGGATGAAATAGCCAGATGAATGTGAAGAATCTATTATGACACTTGGAGTGTTTGAAAATGTATAATTTTTTTTCTTTTTTATTAAGAAATTAACATCTTAAATGTTATCATAATTCACGAACTAATTTTGCTTTTGCTGTTCCCTCCATCCTGCTCCTTATATAGGATCCAACATAGGAAAACTTGCTTTGATAGCTCAAAAAAAGGTCTTTCTCGAGAGCACAGAATCCCTTTGTACTCTGTGTGGAGTACTAGGTCTTATTTTAAAAAAAAAAAGGTGTGTTTGAACCCTAAGGCTTTCCTTATTTTAATGCTGAGACTATTAGACCAACTCACATGTTGAAATGGTCTAATATGGAGCTTGGATATGAGGTTCCTTGAAGCTGTAGAGTCTCAAGATCAAGATAGCGGAATTTAGTAGGGATGAGTGATTCTTCCTTTGTAAGGGAGAAAAGTTTCTGTCTTTACTTTGGGAATTAGAAAAGGTGACCTCTAAGGTCTTTTGTCTAATCTCGGATCTTATGAACTTTTCTTTCTTCTCATAGGTCTACGTTGCAATGTATTCGGACAATGACTTGTGAATATGCTCTCTGTTCATTATTTGTTCCTGGAGATCGACAGGTGATCGTAGGAACAAAGGTAAGCAAAGATTTTGTTTTGGATTTCTTGAACTTTTCCAGATCATTTTGTGAAATGTCATCCTTTAAGAAATCAAGGGTCAACTTAACCCATTTTGGTTTAGTGGAAAGAATTGCAACTGACAAATGTTCAGTTATGCTGATCTTATACGCCTGTAGCACGGATCAAGTTAAACTATATAAAGTGATTTTAGCTTTTAAAGCAAAACATGAGTAACGTTACCTGAATTTGAGCTTCACAGTCACTATGAAGTGAATAGGGAATGGTATTATCCCTGTTTTATAGATAAGAAACAGATTTAACTGAGGTTAAATGATTTGCTTAGAGCCATAATTAGATTCATCTCTCATGACTCAGCTTGAATGCTCTTTCTAGTAAGGCAGGTTGGTGTTTCTGTCTTTTGCCTCAGCATCCAGTCAGTCAGCCAAACAAGATGTGCAGGCATGTAGTGGTGCTGGGGACAGGAAGACGAAATGAAACAAACCACTCTATTCACAATAAGTGAGTGCAGAAGACTCACAGGAGGTAGATGGGCAGTGTGAGATGGTACAGCTAGGTAAATTTGAGAGCATTCATTGGTCATATTTGAGAGTAGTCTGTTTAGTAATAAGATTGGAAGATAACTTGTAATCAGTTGAGAAATGAGTGAAGAGTAAGAGAATAAATTTTGTAGGATTTTAGTTGTCAAAGAGAAGATATAAAGGATAGTTGTGATAGCAAGTTTGGGAAACTGGATATAGATAAAAGTGTTGTCATCCAGCATGCCAGTAAGAAGGCTGATGACTAGAACTTGGGATCTGTTTCTTAATCCTCTCATTTACTTGGTCTGGTATATTCCAAGAGCTGTGTGATCAATAATGCTACTGGATCCCAGATTATTCATTGTTTATCTTTTTAGACAGGGAAGCTGCAGCTTTATGACTTGGCGTCTGGAAATTTGCTGGAGACAGTTGAGGCCCATGATGGTGCCTTATGGTCACTTTCACTCTCTCCAGATCAGGTAACGGCATAACAGATCATTTTCCTCTTATTTCCTGAGTTCCTATCTCTAGGATTATCTGATATCAAGGCAAAAAACTCCTACATAATAATGACTTTTTTAAAGCAAATGTTCCAGAACACAGATCACATAATTAGTGTCATCCTTTTCAAAATAATTAAGCTATATAGACTTCATCCGGTCATACTTAGACAGTTCAGAACATCGTAGGGCTCCTATGGGATTGGTGTCACTGCTGACAGCACATACTTTGGAATGTTGTCATTAATGGCCAGTCTTTGAATTTTGAGGTTCAGTGTGACTTGGTAATTTCAAAAAATCATTCAGAGCCATATCTGGTGAGTAAGATGGGTGATCAACTCCTAATCCAATTTTGAGAGCAAAAATGAGGTGTGATAAAGAATGGTTAGTTTTCTTTGTAGTTTTAAATTGAAATGCATTTTTTAAAGTGTTTTGAGGAATGCAAGCATTGTTGTCAAGCAAACCCAGTATTTTGAAAGACAGTAAATTCTTGTGTTGTTTTAAGATTATTCCTATTGCATTTAATTAAACTTTATATGTGACCTTTTTTGTTCAGACTAAGACCAAAAATAACTTCTGCCTGGGGTCAAATTATATGTGGCAGAATGTAAATTTCTGTAATTTATAAGTTCCCCTCTCTCTCTCTCTCTCTCTGTTAGTGTTTTTTGGTTAAAGAGAAATTTGGAATGGATGAGGTAGACCGGGGAGAGCAATGTAGCTGAAGAGAAACCTCTCTATACAAGATTAAATACACTCCCTGAAGAGTCTCTTTTTCTCAAAGCACAGTGCCCCAAGACATTTCACCAGTAATCATCTGTTACTATAGGGAATTTCTCAAGTTGTGTCCATAGGAGAATCCTGGAGGTTTTTTCCTCCCATAGTTTCCATATGGGAAGACACTCTTTGGTATCCCATGTTAGAGCCAGCTTTGAATTTCCTTCTAGGCTCAGAGATGCTTGGACTTCCAGTCATTTTTAGTCCTTTGTCTTTCAGCATGGCTTTGTAACTGGTGGAGCTGACAAGTCTGTCAAGTTCTGGGATTTTGAGTTGGTGAAAGATGAAAATTGTGCCCAGAAAAGGTGAGATTGTTCTGAGTACTGGTCTAGGATCTAGAAGAACACACACGCCCATTCACAAACATGTTTTTGTGTGTGTGTGTGTGTGTGTGTGTGTGTGTGTGTGTGTGTGTGTATTCAAATAATTTTTTTAATTTTTAAAAAATAATTTAAAAAATTTCAGAGATGTACGGTATCACCAAAGTCATTTGTTTTCTTCTTGTATGGTGCTAGGCTTTCTGTGAAGCAGACCCGTATATTGCAACTTGATGAGGAAGTTCTCTGTGTGCGCTATTCCCCCAATCAGAAGCTGCTAGCTGTGTCTTTGCTGGACTGTACAGTGAAAATCTTCTATATTGACACTTTGAAGGTACAGACTTAAGGGAAGACTTCCTCTGATTCTGTGGTGTGAACTGTGTTTTAGTGTTGCTTAGGACGATGGCCCACTGTAGGGTGGTCTGCCTGCAAAAGCTCTAAATGATTTCACATTTTCTTAGGTATCTCAATTATTTATTCAATTGAACAAACATTGAGGAAGCTCTTATGTGACCAAGAGACCAAGTAATTGTTTCTTCCCCCTTGTGGAAGGTGTTCCTCTGTTTGATAGCTATGGTTTCTGGAAAAGCTCATCTATAAAACAATTATTTGTTAATTTGAATAATTTTATTTGGGGATGAGATGGAGATCAAAATTTCTGTTTAATCATAAATTGATTAAGTGAATCACTCAAATTTCCTCTACTTTGTGAACTTGGTTTGTTATAAAGTAGGCTTGCCAAAGGCAAAGTGTACTTGTGTCATGTCATTAAGATCAGAACAAAGTCCCCCAGCTATGCTAGAGAGCAAGTCAATTTGTCAAGTAAACCACTATTAATTGATGCTATGTACTAGCATTGGGATTTGAAGAAAGTCAAAAAAACCCATCCCCTGCTGTTAAGAAACTCACAGGTTAATGGTGGAAACATCATGCAAATAATTGTGTACAAACTAGATAGAAAGAGAAGGCCCTAGTAATGAGGAGGATCAGGAAAGACTTCTTGTAGTGGAGAGGGTTTTAGCAGGGACTTGAAGGAAGTTGGGAGGTTGGGGGAGGGGAGGAACAGCTGATGAGAGAATGTACTTTATAATTAACTCTACAATAAGCAGGTATTAGGTCTTGTCGGCGAATTATTTATTTAGTGGCCTCAGGTTGGAGCTATCACAGTTAATTTTTCAGTGTTGCCTAGAATTATGGCTAACCATAAGGTGGTCTACTTACAAGATCTAAAATGATTTCAGATTTTATTAGGTGTCTCAATTATTTATTCAATTGAACAAACATTGAAGAAGCTGTTATGCAAAACACTCTGCTAGGTACGCAGTGGGTTTAAAACCATAATCTTAGGGTTGGTATTTAGTTATTGGTAAAAAGTAAGCATTGCATTGAATGTTACATTTAGATCTTAGGATGGTAAATTGTGTTTGTCTTTTGAAAATCTAAGTTAAATTACTGTCTGTCTTTCTCAGTTTTTTCTCTCCTTATATGGACACAAACTACCTGTTCTGTGCATGGACATCTCTTATGTAAGTAAAGCTTTAAAGGTTCTGAAAACCATCTGTTGTCTATAATCAGAGGATGACCATCCTAAGATGATGGTCAATTAAGGGGATTCATTGGTTTCTTCATATAAGATATGACTTTGAGCTACCTTGTCCCTCTCTGAACATCAGGAACTCTCTAAAAGGGAGTCTTGAATAACATAACCCACGAGGTTGTTATGGGAAAAGGGCTTTGTAAATCTTGTAGTACTATGGAAATTAATACTAACAATACCATTTTTGAACTTTCATCATAGGATGGGGCACTTATAGCAACTGGTTCTGCAGATAGGAATGTGAAAATCTGGGGCTTAGACTTTGGGGATTGCCATCGATCCCTCTTTGCCCATGATGACAGGTAAGTGGATGGTACTTTCACACAAAAGCAATTTCAGAATCACTTTTTGAGTCACCCCTCATGCTGGGCATAGTCTGTAGAAATTCATTTAGCCTCATGGGAACAGTGACATAGACATTGTGCTTTTCTGGGGACAACCACTCGTTGCTTTAGCTGTTCACATCTGGAAGACTTTTTATTCAAAGTTCTTTCATTATCTTGGGGCCTTACATGTGGATATTTATCTTATTTTCAGTGTCATGTATCTTCAGTTTGTACCCAAATCTCATCTCTTCTTCACTGCTGGGAAAGACCACAAGATTAAACAGTGGGATGCAGATAGGTTTGAACATGTCCAGACCTTGGAGGTAATTTGCTGACCAAATTATAACTAACTATAATATAAGCCATAATTTAGAGTGATTCTGAGCCTGAGCCTTGATTCCTCACTGTATTTTGTGTGAATGGTGAGGGATGACTGGTGCACTTCCCCACTTGCCTCCTCCATATTTTCCTCAGGGTCATCACCAGGAGGTATGGTGCTTGGCTGTTAGTCCTAATGGTGACTATATTGTATCTTCATCCCATGACAAATCCCTCAGACTGTGGGAGAGAACAAAAGAACCGCTCATCTTAGAGGAAGAGCAGGAGATGGTAAGACTGTCAGCTTCAGTTTCCGGCATCTTAGCAATAATGGGGCATGTCCAGAAGAAATCCAGTTGAAAGATTGTGGTAGCCTCTTAAATGGGAGAAAAACTCATAGAGGTTTAGAGCTGGTGCTGAGTGACCCAAATTTAGAGGCCATCTGTCCAGTGACAAAGGGCTAAGTGCTCACTTCACTTTTTATAAAGAACTTGTGTGTTCTCTTCTCATTGCCTACTTCATAGGGTAATCCATGCTATTTGGGCAGCTGGGTGACACAATGGATAGAGCACTGGCCTTGGAGGATGGGAGTTCAAATCTGGCTCAGATACTTGACTCTTACTGTGTGACCTTGGGCAAGTCATTTTACCCTGATTACCTCACATCCAGGGCCATCTCCAGTCGTCCTGATCCATATTTGGCCACTGGACCCAGATAGCTCTGGAGGAGAAAGTGAGGCTGATGACTTAGCATAGCCCCCTTCACTCAAATCTAATCCATGTGGTTTTCATGGCATCACCTCCCTGTTGTCATGGTCTTTGAAAATGAAAGACAAGCAGTATTTATTATTATTATTATTATTATTGTTATTGTTATTAATCCATATTACTTAAATTAATTTCTTCATATTTCATATCTTGGCAGCAAAGGGAAGCAGAGTATGAGGAGAGTGTGGCCAAAGAAGACCAGCCAGTAGTGAGTAAAGCTTTCTCTATCCACTAGAATTAGGGATTACATTGTATTTTAAAGTAACAAATTTCCAAACTTGTTTTGCAATTTTTTTCAGTCATAAACCAGTTGATTAGAGCATGTGGTATTGCTGTTTCCCTAAGTAATAGTATTTATTTTATTATTTATTATGTCATTATCTTCCACAAAGAGGCCTATGGCAATAGTTAAAATGGTATCTTGCAAGTGATTAACTGTTCAGTTTGACTGTTTGTTTTGGTATGTTAGCACTTGTGTGCTTGCACCTGTGTGACCCCTGGGGCTTACTTCTCTGATTTACAAAATGGAAATGTCATTTGTATTGCCTGAATACAGGTTTTTGTGAAGAGTAAGCTTTGAAAACTGTACAATTCTTCTGCATTATGAGAATTAGTATGAATAGTATAAATGTAGAGTTTGAATAATTCTAATACTACCTTTTAAACTTCAGGAGATTGTTGAGAATTTGATTTTACTTCTGATAGTGGGAAATATTTGAAAGCAACTTAAAAAATTGAATCTTTTAGA
Source organism: Macrotis lagotis (assembly GCF_037893015.1). Classification (NCBI taxonomy): domain Eukaryota; kingdom Metazoa; phylum Chordata; class Mammalia; order Peramelemorphia; family Peramelidae; genus Macrotis; species Macrotis lagotis. Next base: position 223,426,166 of record NC_133662.1, read on the forward strand.
TATTGAGGAAAAATTTTAAACAGTATTAAAAATCGGGGCGGCTAGGTGGCGTAGTGGATAAAGCACCGGCCCTGGAGTCAGGAGTACCTGGGTTCAAATCCTGTCTCAGACACTTTATAATCACCTAGCTGTGTGGCTTTGGGCAAGCCGCTTAATCCCATTTGCCTTACAAAAACCTTAAAAAAAATAATATTAAAAATCGTTTTAACGAATAATTGTGGGGGGGTGAGAAATCACATTTGAAAAAAAGAACCATTTGTTGTTAATGAGGAGGGGAATGGTCTTCTAGAAGAAATTAAATAATCAAATTTTTTGCCACTTTTGTGACAAGAACTTAAATTATCTTTTTTTTTTTTTCTTTATACAGGTTCCTGGAGAGGCTCAAGGTGACACTTACTTTCCTGGAAAGAAAACTATTGAAACTGTCAAAGCGGTAAGTTAGTATAGAAATTTATTTTATATTTATAGTATTTATTTTCTTGGTATGCTCCCAACTTTTTTACAAATCTGCTTCACAATTTATCAAATAAAAGATGCTTCTGTGGAAGAGGAATGGAATGAGGATGATGGTACTCTGATTATAGCCAACAGCATAGAGCAATCTCTCCTGAATGAACATTTCTGACAGCTACCTTGCTATAGATGTTGGTTAATGTAGCCTGATCCCTTCTCCTTAATCAAAGGGTCCCCCAGATTTGAGACCCTTGTGTCATGTTCATTTGGTTATCACCATGGGTCTGGATTTAACCCTTCAAATCAGACCTTCTGATTTTAGTGAAATTAGTTAACCTCTTTCTTGTATGTCCTGTGCAGGCTGAGAGGATCATGGAGGCCATCGTGCTCTACCGAGAAGAGACCGCAAAGATGAAAGAGCATGAAGCCATTTGTAAAGCTGCAGAGAAAGAGGTAGGGAGCCATTGTTTTCTTTGCATGAAGTAGCTTTATATGTTTCTTGAGTAGAGACAGTGGATCCTATGATGAGATTGTTGCTATATGATCAGTGGAGAGGAAGTAAATGTAGTAGGGGAATGCTTCTAATTTAAACATTAAGAAGATGACCTGAAGAGACTGAGAGGGGAGAGGATGAATGGAGGAAAGTCTGGTTTCATGAAGAAAGTAAGAATGAGAAATTTTGGTATGAGATGAGTAAAGTCTTCCTTTGATAAGCCCAACTTTAGTAGGTCATATACATTATAGAAGTCGCTGTCACCTTTTCCCTCACTATAGCTGAGCAAGATTTATTTCTGTGCTATCTTAGTTTTACAAAGTCTTCTTTCTGTATGGACTTTGATCTAGCAAAGGGCTCTGGTGAATAATTCTATTTAACCTTGTTTTCTCCACAGGTTCCTCTTCCAGTTAACCCCATCTTACTGGCTTACGGAAACATCTCAGTGCGTACTGTTTAAAGGCTTCCACCAGTCCCCTTTGTACTCCTGAGGAGTGCATTATATCCTCTCAGGGCCAAGATGGAAAAGGGCTTTGTGTCTGAGGGAGAAAACATTGTGACTTGAAAAATCTAGATTCATGTCTGCTTCTAAACATTTGTTGGACATTATGGACTCCTGGGTACTCACAGTCATTATTATACTGTTATTTCTGTTTAATATTTCATTTGGATGCATCCTCAGATATCTTTGGGGTCATGCCAATTTCTACACCCCCCCCCACCCCCCGTGGGAAGCTTTGGTAGCAGAAGAAAATGAGGACTTTTGTCAAAAACTTATTAGCCAAAGGACTACTGATCCTCTTTATGTTCATTTACAGCCTTCTGCATATGTACTGGAAGTATTTAAAGGAGTCAAGTCAAGGTGGGTGACAGGGAATTTTGTTCATAACATAACTTCTTAAAATTGTTACTTTGTAAGTCAGCACCTATTCTATGCAGAAGTCCATAGGTGAGCATCAGGAAGGATCCTAGTAAACAAACTGATGTGCCCAATGGGTGTTTCTTCATCAGGACTTTAGCACTCAAGAAAACTATTCATTGTGCTGGTGTTGACTCTTTGGCCATGAATAGTAACTTAATTGATTAGTACATGAGAAGCATGTCTGCATAGGCACCAACTGCTAATTTGCAATTTAAGCATTAATAGTGACATGATAGTAGTAGTTAGTTTTCAAAACATCTTTCTGAGTATCTTATCTGATGTCCCACAGCAGCCTTTTGAAAGCCTAGCATGCAACGTTAGCATGTTAGTGCTCAATCTAAGACAAGAGTCTTGACCCAGTGATTGTGGACATCTAGATTTTTATGGGAGAGTATGAAGGTATGTCAGTATGTATGTCTAAATGAATGAAAACAAGATATCCTTACTAACTGAAAGTTACTGACAGGCATAAAATCACAGACTTGAGCTGCTCCAGAAGCATCATAGTTGGTCTCATCGAGGACAGCTGATTGCTGCCCTGTTTGTCTTTTGTTCTGATCACCATCGCTACAACCGTGTTTATGCTTTTTCTTTTCCTTTTTGTTGTTGAAGTGAGTTGGAGGAGGCCCTCTTGGTGCTACCTTTCTCATATGTGCCAGACATTCTGAAGCTTTTTGATGAATTTTTCCAGCTGGGCTCTGACATTGAACTCCTCTGCCGGTGCCTCTTCTTCCTCCTCAGGTAACATGTCCTTTCCAAGGATTGCTAGGGTCTCCATACTGTAGGGATGTTCAAAGGTAGCATCATACTGCCCAGGGAAAGACCAGAGATTCTTAAGTCCTTCATTCACATTTCTAGACACTCTAAAAATGCCATGAAACGTGTGCTTACAACTTATTTTGCTGTGCTTAGAATTGACTTCATTTTAAAAATAAGAATAGTCATACTTGGAGTGATAGGATATAAATTATGGAAATGCTTAATCATAAGTATTCATAGTGGATTTTTATGGCCTAACTTGATACTTTGGGAATTTTTGTAACTGGGTCATATTTTCACTATATGAATGTCCTTTTTTTCCTTTGCTGAGGTCTTCATTGGAAATTCTGGCATACCTTTTCTAACTGACAAAACTTATGAAAATTATTTTAATCTATTTTGCTATACTTTATTCCCGTATCACCTGAAGATCTTCAGGTGGATTGTTACCTCAGCAGGTACAAATTAGAACTCCTTTTCTTCAGCCCCTAGAACACCCATTCTCTAAACTTCCCCTCTTTCTTTTGAGTTCACTACCATCTTTAATTACATACTTGTTGATTGATGTTAATCACTCAGGTTCACAACCTCCCATTCATACTTGACTATTGTCTGTCTGTCTCTCTCTCTCTCTCCACCTAAAATCCAATTAGTTGCCAAGAGCATTTCTCACCTCTGCCTACCTTTCTTACAGCCATTACCCTAGGTCTATTGCAGTGTCTTCTATATTGATTTCCCAACATGTGTTCTCTAATTTGTCCCCCACACAATTGCTATAATCATGTTCCTACAGCATAAGTCTGACTAACATACCCTTGCTGAATCCCAAGCTTTCTTCCCTCTTGCAAAAATCACAAACTCTAGCTTAACATTTAATGTATTCTTCACAATGTGAGCACAGCCTGTTTTTCCAGATTTATTTTACATTAATAATCTTCAGGCACTTAGCTTTCCAGTCTACCTGCTTTAGTGTTTTTCAGACTCATCATTCCTTCTCCAGAATGCCCTCCCTGTTTGCCTCTGCCTTTTAGAATTCTTAGGAATCAGCCTTCCCCTGTTCCCTAAATGACAGACAAGGAGTTAGAAAGATACAAAGTTAAAAACAATGGAGCTATCTGTTCCTCTTTGAGTTTTCCATGGACAAACACCAAAATAAATACAGAATAAATACCAGAGAATTTGGAAGGGTACGGACTAGCATTTGGGAGGATCAGCAGAATCTTAGGCATTGGAGGTTTTGCTTGGGATGTACCTTCAAGGAAGTGATTGGTGTATTCTGAAATAGAACTTAGGAGAGAACATCATCCAAACATGGCAAACCACCAAAGAGCCATGAGATAGGGGATGGAATGCTGGGTGTGGGATGGAGTGCTGGGTGAGGGTGGCCAGTTAGACAGGATTGAAGAGTGAGAAGAGAGTAATATGTATTGAGACCAGAGAAGTTGGGCTAGGTTGTGTTAGGAAAGTCTGTTTCCTGCTGCCTGAGATCAAACACAATACATTGTTTTGATGAGTTTTTGTTGGGGAGGAGGGGACCTGAGACCCCTAGTGACTGGATAGCCACTTGTCAAGACTATGGTCAAGGCACTTCAATGCTTCATGTTGAGGTTGAAATCTGTGTTAAGTTTCTTCTATGTGTGGACATCTTTTCATGTACTTATGAATATGTACAGCATACTTCTTCATAAACAATTTTTTCATTGTGCTTCAGGGAATTTTTAAGATTTTTAAGTGATGAAGCACTTTGTTTTGGAAGGGGATAAGATAAGCCTGACTTTCTGAAGCATCACTCTTTGCTTATTTGTAGGATTCACTTTGGGCAAATCAGTAGTAACCAAATGCTTGTACCGGTAATAGAGAAATTGAAGAAAACAACCATTTCAAAAGTCAGTGAAGTACGGGTAAGTGCTTTTACATTGTTATAGTGAATAGGTACCGGTGCCCCAGGGCATCTGTGAGTAGTGACTAACATTCACTATTGGATAAAAGTTCCTCTTGTGGAACTCTGAAGACCACACAAGTCTACAGAGTTCTTAGTAAGTGAGGGTGAGTTGGATTGGTTAGTTTTGCCATCCAGCAAATTAAGCTTCTTTTAACTTTGCATTTCTTTCCAGGATGTGATTGGATTCAATATGGCAGGCCTTGAGTTTCTCAAAAGGGAATTTGAGGAAAAGAGTGAAGTTGAATTTTTCTCTGACGCCACAAACAATTTGGAAGACAAGAAACGGAAGAGGAAGAAGAGGGAGAAGCTGATTCTGACACTGACTTAGAGCTCAAATACCTGAGCTGTTTTCTATCCACTACGCCACCTAGCCGCCCCTGTTCTTATAGTCTTAAGAAAGGTTCTTGGGGTCAGGTAAAACAGCTGTTTTCACCTTCCCATTAACTGTGCCTCTCAAAATAGAAGGAACAACAGTACGGGTACTGAGAGCATGTACAGGTCTCTAGCTTCCACTCTGCTGCTGACTAACTCTGTGATCTTGAACCACCCTGCTTTCATTTTTCTCATCTGTCCCATATGGTCCATCTTCAAAATGTTGAGTGTTGTGAACTTTCAAATACCAAATGATAAAGGAATCTTTGAACTGCTGAAGTACATTGGGAGAATCTGTCTCATAAGAGGGGAAGTTAACTAAGGAATCTTGTGTGGGGCCTTTTATTTTCCTTTTTGGCAAAATCTGGACAACATTCTTTGGCTTTCTTTTTCTCTTATTAATTAGCAGAGTGGCTCCTGAACCTTTAAACTTAAGGGTTGGAGTTAGCTGTTAAGGAATTTTATTTTCCTCTGTTGCTGGACATATGTGAATATTCCAAGTTATTATTTATTTTTGTATTTTGCATTTCCCTCACTTGGAAGCTTTTGTAAGGTGTATAATACTTTTTTTTCCTAATACATTATTGTTCTAAAAAAGCTTAGGTAGAGCAGGAATTCCTTGTGCCTTTTTCTCTGTAGACATTTTTTTGTACTTGTATGTAAAAAAGGTCTTGTTATATAACTATTTCTTTCAATGGAATAATTATTTTTAAGTAAAATAAGGTCAAGATGACTAATCTGGACTCTTGAATTTATAGTATAGAGATTTAGGAAATTGTTGCCTATTCAAATAATTCATTTCACTGAATGTACTCTCACTCCCTTCCCAAGCTCTGAACAAGTTTACTGAGCCATTCAAATTCCTGACAATGAATCTGCAGAAAAATCTCCCAAATAGGAAAGTGAGGCAACATGTGCAGGAATATGAGGGATCAATAAAAGCAGAAAAGTTCTGGCCATTATTTCTTAAGCTACAAAAAAGTATAAAAAATCAGCTTACTGCCACTTTTCCTTGAGGATGCTCTTGAATATTTTGAGTCAGCATGGCACAGGAAAATGAAACCTGCTTTTAGTACAATTAGGGGAGGTTCTCAGGCACATGAGTTAGATATTCAAAATGTCAAAACCTTTGGTGCCTTAAAATTACCTGTTTTCAGAAGACTGTCTGAGATCCTCCCATCCATAAAAATCTGACCCTGTTTTAGTCTTACATGCCAGTTATGGAATGGGGTGCTTTTTTCATGTAATTTCTAGTAGTTTTAATAGGATACCAAGACAAACTCCAGAAAACAAATTAGCCTGGGTTCTAAGAAGACTTCCTGCTATTTTTGTTTGCCCTTTGAACCATGTTATTCCTAATTAGCCCCTACTAGGAAAGATGGTATGTTTGTGGACAGCATGTGACAGAGGTAGTTTGAACAAGAATGAGATGAGTTGGGGCTCTTTGGTCAAAATACTTGGATGTATTTAAACCCAACATCCTCAGGAAGAAATGCAGCATGCTTAGTACAAAGGTGTTTTATTAAGTATTTTTTCTAGCAGACAGTAGGACAGCTTTCAGTAAGGCTATATCTGGATAGCCTTAGATGCTATATGGAAAAACTACATTTATGGTTTGAAAACAAAAAGAGAAGTGTCAGTGAACCCACTTCATCGATAAGTGACATTTCTGTGATGCTCAAGCTGGATGAAGGTTAGTTTTCTTTTTCCTCTGCAGCAGGTAGCCCGGTAATCACATCTGTAATAAAATTCATTGAAATTTACATTATTTTCATCTTGTTTGTGCCAACAACACTGTTTTTTAATCCCAAGAGAAATATGGCAAGCAACAAATAGATATAAAATATGGCAAGAAACAAATAGATATAAACAGATATAAAACCATGCATCTTTCATAAATTGGTGATGTCCAGTGTATCAAATTGCCATGCCACTTTTGTTATGAGCTCTTGCCACCACCACTGACATTGAGAAAGGAGAGGAAGTACTGGGGAAATAGTTACTTGGTTTTGAAGGCAATGATATTTGACTATAAAGACTAAGTTAATTAAAACATTTCATTCTGTAAGAATCTAAAACTAATACCTAATTTCCCAATAATAAATTAACAAGTGAAAATGAAATACTTGAAACCTATTTAAAGGCATTTGGAAGGTGACATCTGTCTAGCATAATTTCCACTCCTTTGTTCTTTGGTTCCCTACTGGCTACAGTGCATACAATTAGATATTTCTCGAAATGTTTTGCACTCTTGTTAACTTGAATATAAATGGTTAAAACTGCTGCTCACTGACATCCACTACAATTTCAGTTTAGCAGACTTTGCTGTTAAAATAAGAAATTAAAACTAAATTTGTTTCAAATGAAATTCCAAAATTTCTTCTGAAATTCCCTGGTATAAACATGATCATTTATCACTAGTGAAGAGCCACAAAAATTTACAGAAAGTTTAAACTTTTGACTCAATCTTTCTTGTATCCTTATGAGAGAGATATATATTCTTTTCCTTTTATAAATGAGTATATAAATTTTATTCTACTTTATAAATGGGAACATCAATGGAAACACAGGAACAGTTAATTGGCATGTCTATGGTCAAATCATTGATTATTATTTGCACCACAAAGCAAAGTGCCATTTATGACAACTCTCCTAAATGGATCCCTATAGTGTTACTATGTGAAAACTACTCATTAACTTGGGAGATGGTGAAATCTAAATTATTGGGATGAATTAGGAACTTAGAATGAATAAGTTTTGATGCAGTGTATTTGGCATGTCACAGGCATGTTGGATCTGAGGTCTCTGAATGTCGTAGGGTTGTAATAGTTCTGTAGCTAGGTGTGAACAGGGCCTAACAATAAATTACTACATGCTAGTAATCATCATTGCTGGTTTTTTAACATAATAGTTCAGTTCCTTCAAAAGTGTGGAACAAGATTGCAGAGTTTACAAACTTGAGTCTTATCGCCGTCAAAGTTAATTTTATACTTTATTTTTAGTCCCTTAAACATAGTGGTAGGCATTTAATACTAGTTGATTGATTGAGAAGTCCGAGCTAGAACTTGGAAGAATGGGTTGTATATATTGAGTACTAAGACCACAGGCAGATGTCCTAGTTATTACTCACTTGTGATAGTTTCTGAGACTTGGGGACTGCAGAAATATGACGGACTGAAGGATTTTCTTTTCCCGTGGGGAAATCCCTTGGTCTTGTGTCATAGGTCATAGGTGTTAAAACTGGTAAGATGCTTGTTAAGGATGCATTATTTTGTGGCACAACCTACCCATTTATCCAAATATTTGAACCCAAGTTTTCTGATCCTGCACCTGGAAATCTGTATCATGCCGCATTATCTGAGAAAAAATGGTTGGCAATAGTGTGGGTAAAGATAAAGGAATATTTTCAGAGTTTTTCTTTTTTACTGTTAAATCCCTGGTCCCAAGTAGAATGTAGTAAGTCTATAATTTATATAAGAAAAAAATTGAATAAATTCAGAGTAAAAGGAATGAAAAGCTTCATTGGTTCAAGTGATCATGTCAATAATGACCCATTGTGTCTGACCATATGAAATGGGGCTGTTAGAGCATGTTCAGTTCAATTGTCTAACAAACTAGTCCTATGTCAAGAGAAATCAATTTTGCTTTTGGGCAAAGAGGTAGCCCCCCTTTTTTTTGGTCATAGTAGAAGGTCCTTCACCCATTAGGTCTCAGCAGATGACCTTGTCTTTTTTTCACTATAAAGATCTGGGATAGCCTTAAACTTCCCTATAGAAATCCTTTCGATGCCATTCCTCTTTCTTGCATTCCCCAATCTCTTCTTGGGACCCCCTTTATACACCTTGTCTCTTGTTCTTGAAGAGGGTAATGACATCATGGAGTTGATGCCATGACATGTAAGTAAATTAGATTTAATTGAGGCAGGGTTGTGCAAAGTCACTAGCCTCACTTTCTCCTTGGGAGTTGTCACGAGTCCAGTGACCAGATATGAATCAAGACAAATGGGAAAAGCCCTAGATGCAGTGACCTCGGCTTTTTTAAGTTAAGGATTTTAACATCTCAGTTTGATTAAAGGCTAGATAAGAAATGATACAAAGAATAACCTATACCCAGTCAAAAAAAATCAGTCTGGAAGGAGAAAGACTAGGGGGAAAAAGGACTTTCATCTTAGTTTTAAAAATTAAATGTCCATTTGTATATCCATACATGTGCTCGTGTTTCTATGCATACACATATACATGCACGTACATATATGTGTATACTATATTTTATAGTGTCAATGTGAATACATAACATGATACAGAATGCATATGTATACACATATGCACATGTATAAATGTACCTACATATAAAAAAAACCTGGAGTTTTTTTTTTCTTCCATGGTCTGTTGGTTACAGACATAGGGCTATGTCTGACCTGGTGTATATTACAAAGCCTTAGAATAGAAAGATTCCTATTCCTTCCCACTCAAATCCTACCTACTACATTCCAACCAAAGGTCATTCAGACTTTTTGAAGACTCCCCATTAGGTAAACCATTGCATTGTTGGATTGGCCTAGATGTTAGGAAGTTGTTTTTTCTTTATGTTAAATCATGTCCAGAACACAAAATTGAACCTGGGTTTAAGGAAGTCCAACCTCTGACACTACCCCGAGCACAAAGGACCTCTGGATCTATATCCTCATTTCCTTGTAAAATGAGGAGGTTGTATTAGAAGGTCCCCCATGGTTCCTTTCAGTTCCAGAGCTGACCTTGGTCCTGGGCTTTGGGGTACTAGTGATAAACTTATGCTTGATAGGATTGCCTTACTGTTCTTCAAAGGATATTTGCCTCCACAGGTAGAAGTAGAACTTCATTTTCAGTTATAATTTCAATGTTGTAGGAAATGTTTCCTATTCCCTTGTTAGCATTCTCTCCAATAGCCATGGCAAAGATCTCCACCAGCAGTTCTACTTGCAATCCTGATGCTACCTAAACAAGAGGACCAGACAAATTAAGTTTGCTGTACAATACAGTTAGGATAACCTGGGCCTGGAATTGGAAGGTATCTCCACCAATGGAATAGCATCACATGATAATTTAAAGAAAGGGTTTTTAAGGAAAAGGTTTTTTAATACACAAACTCAAATCAAGCATCTCGAGTGCTTCACTTAATAACAGGAATAATTACAGAAATGATAATAGGATACATTCCAAAATGGGCAACAAGAACAGATGACTTCAAGTAAGCAAAACTCACAAGCCTCTTTACTTCTCCCTAGAGAAAGTGCTGAGACTGTTAAATCTCAGTTTTTGGACATATAAATGTATCTATCAAACATTAGATAGCCTGTGCTACACAATGAATAGAGAACTAGAAAGTCAGAGCAACTTTAAGACCTGCATTTGACCCAAATTAGTTTTGTGACCTGGAACAATTCACTTAATCTCACAGTAACCTAGGAAAACTCTTGAACACTATAAACTGCAGATTCAGAGATTTTCATTGGGAAAGGTATCTAGGAAATCACTTATCCAAACAAAATAATACTGTACTCCTCCCCCAGTTGACTTAATAGAATTCTACTCTTATGCCAGAAGAGGGTCCCTAACCTCAGAAAGAAGTGTTTGAGACATGGACAAGAGTCACACCAAATTAGAACAGAATCATGGCCTCTTAGATGTAGAGGAGTTCTCATTGCAAAGGGATGGAACTGAGATCTGGCTCATGGATCCAGGGCAGAGTGAGAAGGGGACTTGCCCATGGTGGGTGCAGAGATGGCCCCAGAGGATAGTTTATCAGAAAGGAGGAAGTTCAGAAGCCAGCAGCAAGTGGTGCATCTTAGACCCCAAGGTTAGAGTGGGACCTCACATTCAGCAACAACTTGAGTCTACAAAGCAAGAATCAAGGCAGGAAACCCAAAGTTGAGCTTATGATTCTGCCACTTTGAACCAACAGAGCTTTCCTGCAGGGTACTAAAAGAGTGGAGTGGAGCAGAATATGAGACTTGCACAATTCCACATTTAAGTAAGGGACTTGCCAAGCTGTTGAACCATAGCCCTTTGGAAGCATTGAAAGCTTACGAGATCCCAAGCCTGTCTCTGAGATGCTGAATTACATTACAATGTCCCAAGAAAGCAGCACCAGATCAATCTTCTCTCCAGAAATGTGGCCCCATCAGCCCCACATCAATTTCAGAGTCAGGAAATGAGAATGGGGGGGCAATAAAGAACCCCACTATGATGTGTTTTCCTAGTGAGAAGAGTGACTAAAAAACATCTACGGTCAATGACGTAGAGGAAAACATGAGTTGGGCATAAACTCAACTAGAATTTTTAGAAAAGATAAAGGAGGAAACCCTTTCTAATAAATGGAATGAGAAGGCTTAAGGGAAAAAAAATTGGAAAAGAAGTGAGAAACCATGGAGGAAAAAATACTGGAAAAGGAATTAACACCTTGGCACAAGAGGTACAAAACTTTGCCTAAATAACAAACTCCATGACCAAATAAAAGTCAATGACTTCAATGAGGTAAACAGAAATAGTAAAGCAAAGCCAAAAGCCTGAAAAAAAATTGGAAAAAATATAAAGTACCCCCATAGCAAAATGTCTGATTTGGAAAACATCAGGGAGGAAAAAAATGAAGAATCATTGCAAACATGATCACCAAAAAAGCCTTGATATCTTATTTCAGGGAATCTTAGAACTGCCCAGCTGTCTTAGAACCAGAGAACAAAGTAGAAATGTAATCCATTGTTTTACCTCCTTAAAGAAATCATGAAATGAAAACTCCCAGGAACTTTATACTCAAAACTCAGAACTTCCAGGTTGAGGAATAAATATTGCAAGCAGCCAGAAAGAACTGATTCCAGTATTGAGAAGATAGTCAGGATCACAACTAAGTTGGCAGCCACCACTGTAAAGCAGTGAAGAATTCAGAACATGGCATTTCAGGAGGCAAAGGAATAGGAATGAAACCAAGAACAATTTACCCAGCAAAAATGAATCTAGACTATAGGGAGAAAGTGAATCTGGTGGCAGAGTGAGTACAGTTTTGGGCATGATGTTAGGGAGACTCAATCTTCATGAATTCAAATCTGACCTTAAGACACTAGCTGGGTGACACTGCTTCAGTTCCTCATCTGTTAAATGGACTGGAGAAAGAAATGGCCAACCATTCCAGTAACTTTACAAAGAAAACCCCAAATGAGGTTACAAAGAGTCAGACACAACTGAAAAATTACTGACAAATTAAATTGAGAACTTCCAAGCATTTCTGGTGAAAAGACCAGAGTTGCAGAGAAACTTCCCTGTTCAAATCCAGAAGTAAAGAGAAGTATATAAAGGACTAAGCTTGAATAAATTGCTCACATTCAAACATGGGAAGATGATACATGTGTTTTCTCTGAACATATCATCAGGATTCATAGAGGAAATCCAATTAGACAAGACCTGGGAATGGTTCTGTTGTGTCTTGATGATCTTAAGAATGGAAAGACAGGAATAAGAAATAAAATATGGAGGGGTGGTGGTTGAAGAAGAGAAAGGAAGGTGAGGGAAACATCTCGTAATGAGAGTGTACCAATAGACAAACTAAGAGAAGGGGTTTGGGGTAAACATGTGAACTTTGCTTTCATGTGAATTGGACAAAAGAAGGAAGAATATGCATATAAAAGCAGAGTTGGGTAGAGCAATACATTTCATTTTAAATAGAAATAGAGAAAGGGGAAGGGAAGTAGGGGAGGGTAGATTTAAGAGAGTTCTAAGTAAAATAAACTAAGGATTCACACAAATATTTGTAGTTCTTTTTGAGATGGCAAAGAATAAAACTCTAAGGGGGTACCCATAAGTTGGGGGATGGATAAACAAATTATGGTATATAAATGGAATGGATGGAATAATAATGTGCTGTACTCTTTTATCAGCAAAATGACTAACCAGAATTTCAGATGATAAAACATGCTACCCATTTCTTGATAGAGAGGTGAAGAACTCAGAATGCAGAACAAGACACATTTTTTGAATACAAACAATGTGGAAACTTACTTTGATTGACTATTACCTACATGTTTGTAATAGGATTTGTTTTTCCTTGAGGAAGTAGAAAACGGCTTGGAGAAAGGGTAAAAAGGGAAATCTTGGCTAATTAAAACAAATGCAATCATTTTACAAAAAAAATTGTTCAGTATCCATTTTCTGGTAGCATTATACTGGGCATTTGTATTAGTTATACCTTGAGCAAAATTTCCCTAATCAAACACAATAATGTCATCTGAAACTATCCAAATAGCAACCTAATAGAGCAAATTTTCATAGTAATATTCCTTGCTTCAGTTTCTGAGATGTTCATCAGTTCTTCAATATCAACATGAACTAGAGTTTGAGATCCAGCCTATTTAATGTCTCAACTATAGCAGGTCTCCTCTCGAACTTACTTCCCCCTTTCACAATCATGTTTCATTTTTGGGGGGTTTGGGGTTTTTTTTGACAAGGCAATGGGGTGAAGTGACTCACTCAAGATCACAAAGGTAATTATTAAATGTCTGAGATCAGATTTGAATTCAGGTCCTTCTGATTCTATTCACTGCGCCACCTAGCTGCCCCCACAATCCTGTTTCATTTAACGGGTGTGTGTGTGTAGAAGCAATTCATGATGTTGACTGGCAGGGCAAGATATTCCTTTTTCTAAAGGGAAAAAAAATAGAAATAGGACCTCACTCCATTCAGTACTTGTCATTCTGAGATTTGAGATGAGAAAATAAATTGATGACAAAATAAAAATGCAGTAATATTGAGCACAGATTAAAGACTTAGAAATATAACATTTCTAGAATAAGCTTATACCTGATAAAAGAAGGAATTCTCTTCTAAAGGCTTCCTCCAATACCTCATTGGCAAGAATGAATTATTGAAAGCTATGTGGGACAACTCCTATCAAGCAAAGGAGGCTTCAACAATGTGCTAGGTGACAGGTTGTATGTAGTTGGAACCTAGCTAAATGTGGCAAGGTTTCTAAGCTCCACACTGCCCTAGCTAGCCTCTAGAGGAGGAGATATTCCAGGAAAGATAAACTGGTTAGAGCAGGTTAAAAGGCTAATTTTCTATTGATTGACTAGGAAGGAAAAAAACAGACATAAAAAAGACTCCAGATGACCATCAGTCTCACGCTTTGCTGTCAAATCAGAATTTTCCTAAGAATTTGCCTGATCACATCCTAGTTATTCTCTACTCCTTTTCTTCCTCACAGAGAACACATTGTCTACATTCAAAACACATTGTCTACATTCAAAACTCTTCCAGAGAAGGCATTAGCTCATTTAAGTGAATGCCGGTGGAAGCCACATTTCAAAAATGGAAATGGCATGGTCAAAGTGATGAAGGAAGGAAAGCCTTCACCAGGTAAGGGTTAGTAGCAGATAAGAAAGTTTCTAAAGTCAGTAAGTCTGAAAATAAGGAAGTTGCAATAGTACTGGTGGGAAATGGTTACGAGTTGGTTGGAAGCCATCAGAACACAGATTAAAAAAATAAAAAGAGGGAACACCCAGGGAGGAGTCACATACTCCTTTCCTTTCTCTTCCTTCTCTAAGAAGCAACTCCAGAAAATATGCCCAATCTGGACCAACTTTGAAAATAGCATGGGAGGTTGAAGGCAAGTTCCTTTCTGAAATTTCAGAATCACCTTGGAAGGCTCACTTATGTGGGAATGGAGAAAATTAATGGGATAGGTTCATCTTCAGTAAGTTTGAGTAAGGCAAATGGGAAGTGGGCAGAGCCATCTGGATTAACTATGGTTGGAGAGAACCTAGGCTTAAGCAGTTTGACATCATTCTGAGCCCAGAATGAAATAGCCATCACATTGCCAGGCAGGATTCCAGCCCAGTCTAACTATTTAGGAGCTGGCAATATCTCTTCGGGAAAAAAGTATTAAGAAACTGAAGAACTGAGGAGAGGAACAGAGGTGAAAAGGACCAGCATCAGAATAAGGAAACCTAGAGTAGTGAACTCTCTGACCTTTCATAGGAAACCCACCTTGGGCAAAGACTTGGAGTTTTCCCAAGTCTCGGGGAGCAGAGGGAGCCAAGAGTTGAGCTAGCAGAGAACATCATCAGAATTGGTCTACAAGCCAAGCTCCCTAGACAGGAGCTATCTATTCAATGATGAAACCTGTTTCACAATGAAGAAGAAACCCAGGGAGCCCCAAGTTTCTTGTTCTTTAGAATCTTAAAGGAGACATCAAAACCAGGCCATGAGAAACAGTAAAGAATTACTTATGCTATGGTACCTTGAATGGCAGACAAAGACCAGGAAAGGCAATGTAGAAAGAATAAATCATTATGGGTTGCCAGAAAAATCATCAGAAAACAAAAGAATTTTTTAAAAAATGTTCATAGGTTGTATAAATACCAGAATCAAAAAAGAAAGAAGGGAAAGATAATCATTAAGGCTATTTCAATGTCTTTGATTGTAGAAGTATTCAGCAGCTCTCTTCCTAGGAAACAGATACCTGTCTCTTAGTTAAGTATGAATAATTACAAAGCTCTTGAGGAATGAAAAAATTGATGAAATTTAGCAGAATGGGATTTGGACCACTGCCACTATTCAAGTTTACTTAGGCTTTGAGTAAAATCATTGAGTATTGATATTTAATCAATTAGTACAGTGGCTTGATTTACACTGCCAGGAAGACTAGAGGGTTTTTGCTGGAGCCCAAACAAAAGTTTATGCTGTTAGCTACAAAACTGAAGGGAACTTCAAAGTCTCCTTTGGGAACAATGAGCACCTTGGCTGGTTTGTTGATTAGTCCTTAAATATCACTCCAGTAATGTAGACTTTAAAAGTCAAGAGATTTGGGGGTGGCTAGGTGGCACAGTTAACAGAGCACTGACCTTGGAGTCAGGAGTACCTGAATTTAAATCCAGCCTCAAACACTTAATAATTACCTAGCTGTGTGGCCTTGAGCGAGTCACTTAACCCCATTTGCGTTCAAAAATCTAAAAAAAAATTGTCAAGAGATTTGATAACTTCAATTAATAAGCTCTTTAAAAGAGACTAGCAGCATTTCTTGATAGTGCCTCCTGTCTTAGCTATCTGAGGGAAAGAGAAGTTAAGCCACATGCCAATGGTCATAGCAATAGTGAGTATATTGAGACAGGATTTGAACCCATGTCTTCCTGGCTCAACACTCTAGACAACCTCTCTTAAAAAAAATACTGAAGCAGTACACTATATTCAATCAACAGCCACTTATCATCTCTGCTTTGTGACTTTCTTGGCTTCCTTGAAGTCTCACCTAAAATCCCCTCTTCTGCAAGAAGACTTTCCTTTAAGGTGGCCTAACCATCCCAGATATAAGCCCAGTTTCTGAAATAAGAACTTACTCTTTGATAAAAACTACTGGGAAAACTAGAAAGTAGTATGGCAAAAACCAGACACAGCCATCTCACACCCTAAACCAAGATAAGGTCAAAAGGAGAACATAAAATTGTTTACCTGTCAGATCTATGGAAAGGGGAGCAGTTTATAACCAAAGAAGAGTTGGAGAACAATATGAAAAATAATTGGAATAATTTTGATTACAGTAAATCAAAAAGTTTTTGCAAAACAAAACCACTGCAACTAAGATTGAAATGAATGTAATAAGTTGGGAAATGATTTTTACAACTAGTATTTCTGACAAAAAGACACATTTCTAAAATATATAGAGAATTGAGTCAAATTTACAAAAAAAATCATTCCCCAATTGATAAATAGTCAAAGGATACAGCAATTCTCAGAAGAAGAAATCAAACTATTTATAATCATATGAAAAATTGCCCTGAATCAATATTGATTAGAGAAATTCAAATTAAAACATGTCTGAGGTACCATCTTTACATTTATCAGATTGGCCAATATGACTAGAAAGAAAAATGATCAGTGTTGGAAAGAATATGAGAAAACTGGGACACTGACGCATTATTTTTTTTTAATTATTTATTTAAGGCAATGGAGTTAAGTGACTTGCCCAAGGGTCTCACAGTTAGGCAATTATTAAATATCTGAGGTTGTATTTGAACTCAGATCCTCTTGACTCCAAGATCAGTGCTCTATCCACTGTACCACCTAGCTGCCCCCTACATTAATGTATTATTGGTAGTGTTGTGAACTGATCCAACCTTTCTGGAGAGTAATTTGTAATTATGCCCAAAGGACAATAAACTGTGCTTACCCTTTGATCCAGCAATACCTCTACTGAGTCTCTATCATGATGAGATCATGAAGAAGGGTAAAAATTCCACATATACAAAAATATTCATTAACAACTCTGTCTATAATGGCAAAGAATTGGGAATTGAGTGGATGCCCATCGGTTGAGGAATGACTGAACAAATTGTTTTATATGTATGTTTACATTGTTCTAAAAAACTTCTATGAGAAATGATGAGGGATAGGACTTCAGAAAAGCCTGAAAAGACTTGCATCTCAGTGAGATGAGCAGAACCAAAACTTTGTACACCTTAACATGAGTACATGTTTACACTGTTGAAATCAACAGGTGCCAAAAAATGTAGAAAGCACAATTATGATGAACTTGTTCATTTCAGCAGTACAATAATCAAAGACAATTCTAAAAGACTTATGATGGAAAATACTATCCATATCCAGAGAAGGAAATGTGGAGTTAAAAATGAAGACCAAAGTTATTATCTTCAATTTTTAAAAGTTTTCTTATGCATTATGTCTGTTTTTCTCTGTTTTCTTTCTTCGATTTGGGTTTAATTCTTCTCTCACAACATGATCAGTATGGATCTATTGTTTAGCATAGATTTAAATGTAGAGCCTATATCAAATTGCTTTCTGTCAGGGGGAGAGGTGAGGGAAAGGAGGAAGGGAAAAAAACTGTAAAACTCAAAATCTTGCAAAAAAAAATTGGTAAAAATTACCCATTGCATGTAGTTGTAAAAACAAATATTTTTTTAAAAAAAGAAAAAAGGGGTGGCTAGGTGGCACAGTGGATAGAGCACTAGCCCTGGAGTCAGGAGTACCTGAGTTCAAATCTGTCCTCAGACACTTAATAATTACCTAGCTGTGTGGCCTTGGGCAAGCCATTTAACCCCATTGCCTTGCAAAAAAAAAAAAAAACACCTTAAAAAAACCCAAACAAATAAAAAAAAAGAAAAATAAGACTTTCCTTTCCCAGTCCTCCTTAACTTTAACATCTGATCTTATTATGCCTATAGCAGCGTTGTCCATCATTGTTTGCACATGATCCTCCCCCTCCCCATTAGACTATAAACTCCTGGAAAGCAGGGATTATCTTTGCCTTTCTCTAAATCCACCACACTAAGCATGCAAAGTTATTGGCAAATAAAAGGTCCATAATAAACATGTGCCTGTGGGCTATCACACGCAGAGGTATCTGCAATGACTTACTGGCCCTGGTGTGTAAGTCACTCTCAATCCAGTGTTGGGTGGAGGCTGCTTCACTTGAAATCTGAAACAAAAATAACCCAGTTACAAATGTGCAATACTAAAGGGTTCACATTCATATAATCTTTTATAGTACCCATAACCCTCTATCCTAAACTGTCCTACTTATTCCACGGAATAATAATCTGATAGACAGTAAGACAGGTACTATCATCTCTCTCTGGTACCAATGGAGAAACAAAGGCTCAGGGACTTAGCTCGGGCTAAGGTTGTCTCAATAGAAGGTGAAAAGGTCAGGATTCTGTTATCAGGACTTTGGACTCCAAGTTCACTACATCCAGTTAATGTTTTCAAGAGCTAGAATTCCCAATGGCAGGCACCATGAATGAATTCCACATGGATAGGAATTGATAGTGATTTATAAGGACTAATCCTTGTCAGGCAGGCTTCTTGTTAATTAATCTTCTGCCCCTTCAAATTTTTAGTAGCTTCCAGTTTACTGGATTTCTTCCTGTTCTTCTCATATGCTACCACTCCTCCCTTTTCTGCGTCTTCATGCCATCTGTCCCTCCACCCCCACAATGCTCTCCCTCCTCCCTCTATACTCAGCAGACCCTTAATATTTTAAAATTCCTTCAAAATTTGACTTCAGACACTTCTATTCAAACTGTCCTAATTGTCACAACTTTGAATATCACATCAGTATCTTTGCACAGGTGTTTTCCATGCCTTCCATGTATTTTGCTCTCCCCACTAATTCTTGGAATTTCTGAGTTCTCAAAGCTCAGCTCAGGTGGTTCTTCCATCTAAGGAGATAGTGGGGTGATGACACGTGGAAAGAAGGAATGGATGTGAGAGATGTTGTGGAGAGAGATATCAACAAAACTTGGCAACAAGTGCTATATAAAGTGTGAGGGGATTGATGAGTTTGTGAACCTGCATAAAAGGAAGATTGGTAATTCCTTCAACAAAAACAGAGAAGTTAGATTGAAGGTTGGGTATAAAGGGAAAAATAATGGGTTCAGTTTTGGATATGCTTAGTTTAAAATGCCCACAGGATATTCAGTTGAAGTTGTGCAGCAGATCTTTGAAGATGTGGGCCTAGAAGTGAATTCAGAGATGATGTCTAGAGTGATCTGCATAGAGATGATAGAAGAGATCCCCAAGAGAAAAAATTTTGTCTTTGACTCCCCCTACACCTACCACTGTGCTTTCTACATTTTTTGGCACCTGTTGATTTCAACAGTGTAAAGAGCTCTCGGAAAGGACAATTCTTCAACTAAAGCAGGTCCATAACCTTGGAGCACTCAGAGGTCAAGTGACTTGCTCAGGTTCACATAAGCTGCAGATGTCACAGGTAAGACTTTAAACCCAAGTCTTTCTGATTTTATTTACTATGCCATGGTGCCTCTCATGCACTGAACAATTGATTAACAATTGCTCTTGAACTGGATTTACTGAGAAAGAGCATAGTACTAGGAAAAGAGCAATGGTTTTAGAATCAGAGAATCCAGGTTCAAATGCTACCTCCACTATCTATATGACCTTTGAAAAGTCCCTGCACTTCCCATGCCCTAGTTTCCTCAGGTATAAAAGGAAGGGTATTAGACTGCTTTGAGGTCCCTTCCAGGGATAAATCTAGATTTTATGATCCTATGAACTGAATTTGTAGTAGATGTTCCAGGTCATCAGAATAATAAATGGTTAGGAGAAGTATTTGGAGGCAGATTGCCCAACTTTCCTTCAGACAGTTCTTAATGTAAGCTCATAAAGTCAATCAGTGCTAGAAGTGACTGAAACATAAATCTCCATTCCACTTATTAACTATTTTCTGGGGCCAGGGCAAAGTTCCTTTTTGGAACCAAGTGCATGTTTCAGCATGGAGTATGGCATGGATGTTGGTCTGCTGGCTGCCAGATCATTAGGCTAAAGAATGAGGGCTCTCTTGGAAATCAGTGGTGCATGGGATCCCGGAATGCACTGGCTGGCTAGGGAGTTTACACATTTGAAGAGATACAGGACTTAGGGAAATTTTGGAAACCTCCATGCTAATAAAGAGAGTGAGCCAGCCTCTTTCCCCTTCTGTGGTTTGTGGGTTCTACATTATGGTTAAAGACCCTGAGTCTCTTGGAATGCCAAAAAAAAGCATACTTCCACCCTTATCCTCCAACCAATTAACGTTTGGGTTGGCTCTGAAATGGCTACATTTAATGAATTGCTGAGTGAAGTCTGCAAAAGTAAAGCTCTGGGCTGAGAAAGACAGAATCTGAAGGGATGGATTTTATTTATTTGAGACTAGCCTCTCTAAGTTTTCTCACTCATTTTGCCCAGTGAATAAAAAAAGATAACATTGATGGTATATAGTCAGTTTGGATGAGAACAGATCTATTCCAGAAGGCTGAGATTTTACTCCAATGATCTATGACAGCCCAATCATGGTGGTGCAAGCCTTCAGCCCTTACTTCTGGAGGGGATGAGGTTGGTGGATTATTAAAGTAAATTGATTAGGTTGTCTGTACTAACTCTGACATCCATGTACTGAGCCACCAACCTGCCTAAAGAGAGATAAACTGGCTCAGATCAGAAAAGCAGAGTAGTTTAAAGCATTCAAATTGATCAGAATTGGGATTGGGCTTGTGCGTTGTTACTCTATTATTAGCTTGGGTGAGATAGGAGACAGATGGAAGGAAGGAAAGAATAAAAAAAGGAAGGAAGGAAGGAAGGAAAGGAAAGGAAGAAGGAAGGGAAAAAGGAAAGGAGAGAGGGAGAAAAGGAAGGAGGAAGGGAGAAAAAGGGAGGAGGAACAGAGACAAGGACAAAAGAAAGACAATTAGATAAAAAGGTAGAAAGAGAAGAAGAAAGAGAGGAAAGAAAGGAGAAGGAGTGAAAGAAGGGGAAAAGAAGTAAAGGAGGGAGGGAAGAAGGAAAAAGGGAAGAAACAGGACTGAACAAGTAAATGAAGAAGGGAGGAAGGAAAAGAGGAAGGGAACAAGGAAAGAAGGAAGAAAGGAAGGATGGAAAGAAGGAAGGAAGGAAGGAAGGAAGGAAGGAAAGTAGGTAGGCATGGAAAGAAAAAAGAAGCAGAGAGGGAAAGAGAGAAGGCATGGGAAAGGAAAGGAGGGGAAGGTCCAAAAGAGGTAAAGAAGAAGGCCCTAAAACTAGGGGCTACCAGGGGAATTCAGCTAATCAAAAAAGAGGCAGTGTGGTATAGTGAAAAAAAGCACTAGATTGTTGGGAGGCTTGTTTTCTAGTCTCAATTCTGCCACCAGTCAACTAAATGATTCCAAGATTCACTTCTGATCTGCCTTCCTGCCCTAAAATTTTAAGAATTTATTTTAAACTGGAAATGGAACACATGGTATTTTTCTTTCTGCCCTCAGATTTATTTCTCCCATGTGAATGACTTGAAGGTTTCCAAGGTCAGCTTTGTGAGAAAGTATATAGAGATGTAGAAAGGAAATGGTAACATAGCATGGGGGAGTTGAGCACACTCTGAGGATATTTCAAATAGCAGCACTTGCTTTCATGTGATTATCCATCTAGAACAAATAACTGGACAAGAGCCTTAGCAAGCATTGTTTCTCCCTCTCACTCCCCCAGGGCATCAGACTTTTACCAATGCTCTATGTAATCTGTACACATTTCCATTATCTTTTCATATAACTCCCCTTCCTGACCTCTCTGTTCCAAGCCAAACTCAACTTGACACTATCTCCCATCACTTTACAGTTGCATAAGACATTCCTCTTGTCATCAATGCACTCCTCCTTCATCAATGAAGTTGAGATAAATTGAATGATTTGTCCAGGATCACATAACCAAAACAAAGGAAGCTAGATTCATCCCACAGTTTTCATGACTCTAAGTTTAGTGTTTTGATTACTCTACGGGATTGTGTCAGGAAAAAGGTCAGCCACCTCTTTGCCCTTGCACCCCTAGAAATAACTTGCAAATTACTTGACAAAACACAAGCAAGGACAAATCTATTTGATCCAAAGTGAAGAGATCTGTTGAGTAAGTACCTAAGAGATTTTTATGAAAAGCTTTAATGTCCTGTTCTCCATTTCCCAACATGATACAGTGAAGAGTACTAGACCAGGAAAAGCAAGGTGACCTAGGCTCAACAATAGTTACTCTAACAACAATTGATATCATCATAATACAGATGAGTGTTCTCATAATATTTATATTGATGAGTATTATTAGTGCTGAGTGAGTAGCAGCCTTACCTGATGAAATCCACACCAACATTCTTCATCTTCACCGTGGTCACATAGGTGTGCCCCTCCTTCAAGACTCCAAAGTTCACCTCTGGTGGAATAAGATGGAAGCCAAAAGGGGGTGGTTTTGCACTGTTTATAGCAGCAGATGCAACTGAAGATGTATTTACTCGCCCCCCGACACAGTCTTCTACCTGGGTATAAAGGATGAGAATTGCTTAGTGGTTTGTGGCATAGGTTCAAAAATTTTAAATGAAACAAAAGAAATCCTAAGCTCCAGAGGTGGGAAGTTGAAGTTGACAACTGCATCACTATGATTCAGTTGAACAAATTCAACAAACATGAATCATTTATTGGTGACAGAGTTAGTTCCAGAACCTAAATTTCCATTCTTTGAGAAACTTAAGATCAAAGCAACTCTTTAGAAATCATTGAATCTGACTCCTTCTTTTTACAGGTGAGCAAACTGAGTTCCAGAGAGATTGGAGACCTGCCCAGTGTCCTACATCTGATAAGCATCTAGGGCAGGTTTTGAATGCAGATTTTCCTGACTCCCAATCCAGATGAACTTTTAGATGCTCCTGACTAGATGACATTATGCTGGTTGTATCAAGTCCTGGAATAATGCATAGATTCTTTTTAAATTTTTTTTTATTTTTCCAATTTCAGACAAAGGTAGTTTTCAACATCCATCCATCTATAAATTTATGAGTTTCACATTTTCTACCACCTTTCCTTCCACCCCTCTCCCTATGGCAGCAAACAAACTGGCAAAAGTTGTACTTGCAAAATTGTGTTTAACATATTTCTCTATTAGTCATGTTGTGAAAGAGGAATTAGAACTAAGGGGGGAAAACATGAGAAAGAAAGAAAAACATAAAAGAAATTTTAAAAAGTGCATATAGTATGCTTTGTTCTCATTGCATAGATTCTTGGAAGAGATCTGTCACCATTCAAAAAGCGTGGCCTAACCATTCACAAAAGCCATGAAGAATGTCTTCTATGACATAAATTTGGATGGAAAATATACAGAACTTGTCCATAAGTATTTAGTATCCAAAATATATAGTATAGATGGACTAATTCTGACCAATATTGAACAGGAGGAAAGTAGGCTATTTTGCAATTAGGAAATTACAGAGATCCATTAATTATCCCCCACGGTTTCCATGGAAACTAAGATTCACTTTTTTTTTTTTGAATCTGGATCTTCCTATCCTCCCCAGGCTGGAAGTACAGCAGCCACCCATGGACCCAATCCCACATCTGATGAGGTAAGAGCTTAGACCCACCCTATCTCTGAACTGGGCCAGTTTTCTCTTTGCTAGGCAGCCCAGTCCACCAGTCCCCACTTTTGGGAGTTCACCATATTGATGCTGGTGCAGATAACCAATTGGTTTAGCTCAGAACTCTCGGACTCAAGTAATTTATCTCTGCCTTCCCAGAAGGAGGGATTGCAAATATGTACCACCATGCCCAGCTACCCCATTTTAGAAATCTAAACATCCTAATGGGGTTGTTGTATGATCATAAGACATGGCATACAATAATCTGTTGGTAACTAAAAAGGAGTATCATTCAGAAGGCAATGGAAAGATGCATGGTGCATGTGAATAGATGATAATATTTAACCAAAGAGGAATTTTTTAGAAGGAGAAGAGAAAAAGACCTCATTAAGGAATAGAATGATAGAAAGATAGACCAGTAAAATGATTAGGATTAGGGATGGCAAGCGGATGCTTAGTTACCTACTGGCACTGTCAAGAGAAATCAGGGAAGATATCCAGCCCACCAAGTGAATTTATGGGCAGACACCAAAAAGTTGGAGGGGTTGTGGTCTGAGATATTGGCAAGAGTTTCAAAATAGTGAAATTGTAGATCTACTTGAATATTTTTAACAAATATATTTATAAAAGTCTTGAGTGAATCTTGGTAGAATGCCTCCAGATACTTTGTGAACTTTGCCATTATTTCCTTCTGTCCTTTGTTACAGCTATATGAAAATGTTATTGAATTCAACTGAATGTTTTATCTTCCAAACTTAAGAGGAGAGGAAGCAAACAATAAAAAGACAGGAGGGAAAGGAAGACCAAGGCAAAAGGATGTTCTGTGTCATCCAATCTCTCTGGAATGGAACAAAAAATATTTGTTTCTGTCTCTGCAAATGGTCACAAAGAATCAGACTCAGGAAATCTGTTGCACTGTCATTTGGTTCATGGATAGTAAATTAGCAATAATGTGGCTATAAGGAATGTTGAATTCTAAGATGACAGATTGAGTTACTTCTGGGAGAATCCAGAATTGATTTTGTATTTAAATCAGCATATATGTTCTTCAAAGAGTATCTGATTGATATAATCATTCCATATTTGTCAGCAGAACAAGGGTGTGAGTTGATTTTAAATGATGCTTAAAGGACTCTGTTGGAGGTATGCAATCTCTCTTCACATTTGCTATCTACCGTCCCTTCTAAAAATGACTTTGTATTTATTTTGCATGTACTCTCTAATACTTATATTTGTATATATTATCACTCTAAAAAGAATGTAAATTACTCAAGGATCAGATTTAATTTTTTCTTTGCATCTCCAACACTTAGCATGCTGCCTATAACATATGATTTAACATATGTTTGTTGATTGATTGGTCAAAATCTCACCTCTTAGGCAGGGTGGTGCATTCTTTTTATTTTTTTAATAAAACGAGACTGCCCCTACTCTCCATCTTATAATCTAATGGGAAAAGAAAAAAAAAAGAGATGGGGGGGTGATGTATTAGGTTGATGAGAACTGGACACCAGAGCATAATTAGTGCAAGGACTTCTTGCTGCTTGGAACTGAGCAGTAGATAGATGTGAACTGGAGGTTCTCCCCCAATACTTAGCACAGGGCCTGCCATATAGTAGATATTCAATGTTTATTGGATTGAATTGGACCCCTAGGTGGGGTAGCAGTGTGCCTGGAACCTAGAATGAAGTCTGTGTGTAGGTATTTCAGCTACTAGAGTCAAATTTCATAAGAATGAACCCAGGTTATAACTCTTCACAAGCTTATAAGCTTATAGAATTACTCTGCTAAACTGTCCAATGGGGTTGAGATCTTGCCATCGTCAAAGATTCTAACCAGTAAGCCTCCTTCAGTTAATCTTTTTTTTTTTAATTTTAGGTTTTTGCAGGGCAAATGAGGTTAAGTGGTTTCCCTAAGGCTACACAGCTAGATAATTATTAAGTGTCTGAGGTAGGATTTGAACTCAGGTACTCATGACTCCAGGGCCGGTGCTCTATCCACTGCACCACCTAGCCAACCCCAGTTTATCTTTAGAGCATTGCAATTGGTTCTTAACAAAAGCAATATGGATTAGACTGAATCAAATCCTTCTGCTCACAGCAGTATTCTGTATATAGTTAGCAATTCCTTATCCCTAGGAGTTCATCCCAGTGGACTTAGCCTGAGCAAGCTAGTTAGGCTATGGAAAGTGAAGGACAGTATTTTGTGTGTATTCCACATAGCCTACAGCTGCTGTTAGAAGTCAATAATGGCAATGACTAAAAAAGTCCATGTGACTACATCCAAGAAAAAAGTTTATTTTACCTTCTTAAGGGGTAGACACTTCTTTGGCTTAGAACTTTTCAAGTAACTAGGTAGTTTTACTTTCTCCTTCCTTGGTTGTCCAGCAGCATTTTGCAGCAGTGCCTGGGTTGGAATCTTTACAGGAATCCATGATGATTCAGACTCTAATGGAATGAACATACTTTAAATCTTCTAGATTAGGTTTTGAGATATGGTCTTTATTATTGCCTTTCTGTAGTACAGAGAAAAGTTCAATCAAGGGAAAGATAGACCCGTGTAAGAGAGGAATTTAACCAACATTATCCACTAATCAACTTCTATTTATCTATTCCTTTCTAAGGGTGAAATCTTTTTATTTTATTTTTATTTTTTTGCTGAGTGATGCAAAAACATGAAGAAAAGTAAGTTGTCTAGTCAGAAAAATAAGTGAAAACATTAAAAAGTGAACAAATAAGAGAAAGGTTCCCTAGACAACTGAATGTATTCAAAATTTTGGGCTTATAGGGAAGAGGTCTTCCATATTAGAGAGTGAAGGGGTTCTGAGTTCCAAAGATGGAGGAATTCAGTAAGACATGTCATTGGGATGGGGTGGTGAGAAATATAATATTTTCCATCAAGGGGAGGTTATTTTACATTAGTTAAGTTTACTTTCCTTAAATTGTTTAGCTACTCTTGGATATTAAAAGAAGCATTAAACCATGACATTTACCTTCCAAATTCATAAAACACTTCACCCATCTGAAAAAGTGTCTTTTTGGATATGACCAATGAAAACATAACTGTAGAAAATTGACTCTAGTCCAAAATCCATCACCTAATCAATCCTTCTGCAACATGATGGTCTTATAGAGTGGAATCTTCAATTTGTAAAGTGACTTTGTGCCAAAATGTGGTGTTCTGGACTTCTCATCCACTCTCTTTCCACTGACTTAGCTGGTAGTAGTGTCACTCTAGCATCTATTCAGTTCTGATTTGGGGGTGTGACCCATCTGCTAGATCCCAGAGCCTGATTGGTTTCCAGAACTGTTCAAGTGTTGACCAGAAATCTGATTCATGTTTGGTTTTACTCCATGGAAAGACCCTGGGATTGACTTAGCTTCCCATGGGTTCCTCCTGGTTGGGAGTAGACAGGGATTCAGATGTCCTATAGCTGAAGTGTACTTCAACATGGATTGCATGTGTCTGTCTACTTGATTCACTTGCCTATGACCTTAATCTGAGGTTCAGATTACTCTGAAGAACTGAAATCTCATCTGGAGAGAGTTGCTATTTTACCTTGATTTTTTTTTCTCCTTATGGGGGTCATGATAGTGAATTCTGTCAACAGAATCAATATTTGGCAAGTAATTGATACTACAGAACAGAAGGGATTCTAGGCTCTCCAAGTTATTAAAACAAGATTCTTAGAGA
Source organism: Macrotis lagotis (assembly GCF_037893015.1). Taxonomy (NCBI): domain Eukaryota; kingdom Metazoa; phylum Chordata; class Mammalia; order Peramelemorphia; family Peramelidae; genus Macrotis; species Macrotis lagotis. The sequence continues at coordinate 223,453,697 of NC_133662.1, forward strand.
AAAACCTACCATTTAACTAATTTCAAAAGATTCTACATTATTTAAAGAAACATGAGGAGAGTCCTCCATCCCTCTCCCTCCTTATGTTTCCCTCCCCCTTTCTATTATGTGTTTAATCAAGGGATAAATATTTGAATTTTTTAAATATATAGATATAGATATAGATATAGATATATAGATATAGATATAGATATAGATATAGATATAGATATAGATCAACTACCACTACTATTCCCTAAACTTTAATTCAGATTGTCAAAAATCAAAAAAGGAAAAGGAAATGAAACACAGATTTGCTTATCAATGCAAAATAAAACAAATTTTATTTTTCCTTCAATCATAAAAGTAATCAAGAAAAAGCAGATCTTTTGACATAAATTGATTGAATGCAACTGTATGGATTTTTCTTGGCTTTTTAAGAGGTGTGAGTAACTATGCCAAGGAGATTATGATTGTATACTGTAATTTTAGAAAGTCAAGCTATCTTTTTATTTTGATACAAAATTAACATGACTTTGTGGTTTCCTGCATACATTCTTGGAATCTTTCATGGTATTAGCTTATGCTTCCTATTTAGTCTTAATGATCCTCTCTACCACCATTGCTCCCTATTTTAAATTATTTACAAGTTTTGGTTACTTTAAATACTTCCTAAAATTAAAAAACCATGAAGGAATTATACTAAGGAAGCATTTCAAAACAGTCACAGACACAGATTATAATCTGAGCCATTGTGTCTGAATTGCAAACCATATAAGAGTATTCCTGGACTGAAAATGAATAAATACAAAAATATCAGAAACATGTTTTTCTTCTAGGGTATTTAAGACTGTATAAAAAAGATGGTTTAAACTCAGGAATTTCATAAAATCACTTCATATGAGAGCTTTTGTATGATTCAGTGAAACTTTATTCCTCATGAAGTAAAACCAAGTCCCATACCCCAAATTCAGGCTCTGAATTTTGCTGTCAACATGTGGCTGATGACAAAATTGATATTTATCAGAAAAAGGAGAGAGACTAGAGCTTGTGGTTTCATTTAGGATAAAAACTTCTAGGTGAAGAAACTCTACTTATTCAGGTCAGCACCTCCTATGCAATTTACAGGCTTTTTAAAGGGTTGCCTAGAATAGTGGTTTTCAACTCAAAACAGACATCCCTGTGGGCAATACATTGACTTAGAAAATCTCAAATTTACACTATATTTGCTGAATTGAAGGCAGCAACATGGATGCAATGGATAGAGTTCTGAGTTTAGAATCAGGAGACTCTGAGTTCAAATCTGGTCTCAGACATTTACTGTGTTTGCCTCATCTGTCAAACAGATTGGAGAAAGAAATGACAAATCATTCCAGTACCTTTGCAGAAAAGTCCTAGTGGGGTCATGGAGACTGAATGACTGAAATGACTTAAAAATGTTGTATTTTTATTTTTATTTATTTTTGATATTTCTCAGATACATTTTAATTTGGTTTGGACCTCACTCCATTTGAGTCTCACAGCTGCCCAAGTACAATACCACAGGCCTAAGTCACTTTACAAATTGGCTCTGAGGTTGATTGACTGTTGTCCTTCATATTCAAAAACCATTACATCAGTGAATGATGATATGACATGCACATTATGTTGATTAAACTGAGGGGAATGTTGTGCAAAGACATTCTTCTCACTGCCTCTTCCATAATCATCCACATCCATGGCCTGCCAATATAGAAAACAGGACTGCTGGTATTGGTCTGGATATAGTGATAGACCTTGGCCATTTAGGTGTGGTCCCTCCAATATAATGGAGACACCTGTGTAGCAGTGATGCCAGGTAGGGCTACGGTATGGTATTTTTAGCAACAAATTTGTGACATTCCTGTAAAACTAATATTTCTCTTGATGGTCCAAATCATCAATGGTGATTTCTGCGTTGATAATCTTTCAAAAGCAGTAAAAAAATTAGTAAACCTGTCACTTGATGGTCTAAATATCAATACAGTAATTTTATGATGATGAACTATTCTGTTTCACAATGGACTGACTAATCGTCAAAATGATGACAAGGCTTCAACAGCAGGGTAAAACTGATTTGTCACTTGAGGAAAGAACTGCTAGTTTGTACCATATTTACTTCTCATCCAGCTCTGGGAGAAGGAACAAACAACAGTTGGAATGGGGTTTCTGCAAATCATAACAACTCCATCTTTGCTTCTGTTCTTAGAGGCAGGGTAGAAGAGAAAGGAAAGAGGAAAGGAAGAGAAACAGAGGGAAATGGATCAAAGAGTAGGAAAGTTGTAAGAATGCTCCAAAGTGGTTAATATGTATTTAGAAGTCAGTTAAATAGAAGGAAAGTCCCATTTTTTTTCAAGGGCTCTTGGTTATCTTTTAGCACTGAGTTCAGCTGCATCACCACCTGCTTTCTGGATAGTTCCATCTAGATATCCCACCAGCAACTCAACTCAATATGTCTCAAACTGAATTCATTATCTTTTTTTTTTTTTGCCTAAACTAACTCTTCTTCCAAATTTCTCAATTTCTGTTGCAGACATTCCCATGTATCTAGTCACTCAGATTCACAACCTAAATCATCTTCAACTTTTTCCCCTTTCACCCCATGCCCAACTGTTGATTTTAATGCTTTAACATCTCTTGTATCCATCACTCTTCTCTACAATGACACTAATTTAAACTTTGACTAATCACACTTGCGTTACTGTAGTAACCAAACTTTCATTACTTCATGCCTGGCTTATTAAAATAACTTCCCCTTGATCCTGAATTCTTCCTCCTAATTTACAGTGTATACCACTATTAGGTCAATATTTCTAGCTTACTGTTTTCACCATGTACATAAATCTCTTCTCTATGTCATTCAAGACCTTCTATAAACTGATTTTACCATATTTGTTCAATCTTTTCTTTTACTCATTCCCCCCAAATAAATCCTTTCTTTCAGTTGGATTCATCTTATTTTAGTCTTTTGAACATTCCTAACTCTGTACCCTTTGCTCATACAGTTCCTCTTGCTAACAGTATCTTCTTTCTTCCTTCCATCTGTAATAGTGAGGCTTAATAGAAATAATACCATTCCAGAATTCACAAGACCTGGATTCTAGTCTTGTTTCTGCCAATGGCGGTGTGAACTTGGGGAAATCACCTAATATTTTCAAGACCTAGTTTCTTTACAAGTAAAATTATGGTTTTGGTTTAGGTAGATTTAAAGACTGTGAAATCCTTTTCAGTCTTACCTTCTCTATAAAACCACCTTAAGTTGCTGTAGACCATGTTGATCTCTTCTCTCCATAAATTCCTATCACATATATTGCTTGAACTACAAACTCTAACACACAATTTTGCTCTTTTTTCATGAGTACTTTTCTTTTATCCTCAACCAGATTTTAAATTCCTTAAAGGTCAGAGGGCCCTATAATCCTTTCTTACATTTCTTTTACTAGAAATAGTACTCAAAATGATCATATCCTGAATCATTCAGGGCAGTAGAAAAAATATGGCAGCTCTACTCTGCCCTCAGTTTTAGAAAGACTCCACTTCTACCAACATTCCCTGTTGATCTAAATTTTTTGACCTGAAAAAAGTCTCATGTTGATGTTTTGTTGACTGTAACACTCCACTTGAGGCATTATTTTATTTTATTTTTTTTTAGGCTTTTGCAAGGCAAACAGGGTTAAGTGGCTTGCCCAAGGCCACACAGCTAGGTAATTATTAAGTGTCTGAGATCGGATTTGAACCCAGGTACTCCTGACTCCAAGGCTGGTGCTTTATCCACTACGCCACCTAGCCACCCCTTGAAGTATTATTTTAAAGTAGTCTGAAGGGAAATATTGGGAAAGTTCAGCAAGTTTTTGTCTTTACTCCACCATCTTGTTCCACCCATGCTAGCTTTAGACTTAACCTTCAATAAAAATCAAGCCAATAGATCAATAATTCTATATTGTGCAAAGGTGAATATGATTATTCCCCTCCTCTCTTTTATTTCTGCCCACTTTGGAAATAGTCAAGAATTAAAATGACCTTTGATTTATCTGCTCCCTAGATAGGGAACTGAGGACTCAAGTCTTAAAAGTCATCTCTAGCTTCAAAGTTTCACATTTAATGAATTCTGAGAAGTTCCTATAATCTTCTAGAAATTAGTGACTTTCAGTTTGAGAAACAAGGAATTAAAACAAACTTGCCATACCTGCTTCAGACTTTGTCATGTAATCACTGTGGAATATAGTGACGGACTCTTTGGTTTCCAGTGAACCCTCTGATACTAAAAGACTGAGCAATTCAGGTGAATCCTGGGTTGGTTCTTTAGATGATTGACTCTCTAGGAAACAGGAATTATTTTTTAAAAATGATTCATAGTTATAAAAGATAAACATAATCTACAGATAATAATGATTTATCAATTTTTAATACAACTTTAATACAATAACAGTAGTTAAATATTTGTCCATTGAAAAGTTGGTTCAAAACCACATTATAAAGTAGAAGTTGTTTCTTTAGGATTTCCCATTTTTCCAAATGTTTCCCTCTCAATCTCCCAGAAATAGCTTGTCTCTCAGATGTACTTTCCTCATTCCATAAGAGATCCAGTTCTCTCATTTTCCCTCTGCCATTCTATTTTCTGAAATCTAAGCTCAGAAAAAGACCCTAAACTCATTCACACTAAAGTGTAATTGACTGAGGAGGTTCAATGTGTTGCTTCTTTTAGGGGGCATTTGAATTTTTACAGGGGACAAAATCATCAGCCAGAAAGTTGAAACTGAAATATTGTCTTTTTGGTTTAAGTGATGAGAAAGGTATTTTGAGGATATAACAGAATGAATAGGTCTTTCTTATAACCTCTAAATCACACCAACTGTCTACCTATAACGCCTTTACCATAGTTAGAACTACCATTTATATAGTACTTTTTAGGCTTTGCAAAGTACTTTGTTACTATTATCTCATTTGATCCATTCATACTATCTCTTGAAATAGCCCTCAGCAAAAATCAAACCAGTAGATCAGTAATTCCATATTTTATAAAAGAAGATATGATTAAACCTCTCCTTTTTTCTCCCCATTTAAGAAATGCATTATTGTTAATAATAATGTAGAATATTATTATTAAATTAACAATTCTGGAAGGTGGATGCCATTACTATCCTCATTTTACAGATAAAGAAATTGAGGCAAACAGAAACTAAGTGACTGTCCAGCTTGTTAAGTGTGAAGCTTGATCCGAATTCAATTATTCCTGATTTCAGGTTTCACTCTCTCTGTACAATGTCATCTATATGTGTGGAACTGGTTTGGCTTGTAAAAAAGAATGACCCAGCTTATGTATGGGGGTGAGATGTTATTTAGGTTGGATAACAGGAAAATAACATTGAAATCGTCACCTGGATCAACATCAGATGTACTTCTAGAAGAATTTCTGCTTGGATCTTCCAATTTCTTTTGAACGGATGGAAGTTTTTTAGAAATAACTTCCAAGTTATGATACTTAAAAGAAAAGTCAATAGATGGAATTTAGTTGAGATTAGCAGAACCAAGAGGACAATTTCTACAATATCAACAACACTGTTCAACTCTGATCAGTGCAACAGTCAACCATGATTCCAGAGAAATGAACCACACTACCCACCATTGCACAGTGAGGCAATAGACTCAAGAAGTCCAATGGATATGGTCAGTTTGGGATTTGGTTTGCTTTATCAATCCATATTTGTCTCAAGGGTTTCACTTTTTCTTTTCTTTTCTTTTTCAGTTGGGGAGGGTGGAGGAGAGAAAAAAATAAATGCATATGAATTGGAAAAAAGAAAAAGAAAAATTACATTAAAATGGATGTGACTTAGATTTATACACAAGGCCACTAAGAAGGAAGATAGGAGGCAACATGAAGCTAAATAATTAATGAAAATCTTTTAGAGCAGTTTTCATTCTATATTAAAGAAAGTCCAAATAAGGCACTCAAACTTATTGAAGAAATGCTTGTGACAGCGTCTTCCAAAGACTGATGATTTCCACTGTAATTTATGCTAACTACCCCAATTGCTTTTGAAGACAAAATGGTGCTTCCTCTTTAACTTCCACCTGATGTGTGTGTGGGGGGGGCGGGGTGGAGAGGAGGGAGGGATGGGGATGGTTGAGTTACTTATAATTTTCTTAGGAGGCTTTGGCCTAGAAGAAGAAATATCCTCTGGTTGGGATCTATTTTCATGGGCATTAAGGATTCAAAATATAGACTTAACAGATATTACTGTTGGGAATGGCAGGGTCAGTGAATTATTGATTTTTAGACTTATAAGGAATTTTTTCCATTTCATTTTTATGAATGAAGAACTTGAGACCCAGAGAGAAATTCATTGAACCCAAATAGAAAGTTATCACAGAAAGTTAGTGGTAGAATAAATACTAAAATTGAGTTTTGTCTAATTCCTAGTCCAGTGGTGTTTCCACTGTGTCAAATTATGAGAAAATATTCATTTGTTAGAGGAGTTTATATGAGGATGGTTGAAAGGATAAGTAGGTCAGGGTCAGAGTGGGGAAAAAAGTAGAGGCACTCCCCAAGGTGATTTGGGGGATAAGGCACAAACTAAGCAATGGGGCAAATACTGTCTTTGAAGTCAGAGGAGGTGACTTTATTCTTAATGTATTCCCTTAGGGGAAGTTATTTACTATCTCTGGGCCTCAGTGTCCTCATCTATAAATTGATGGTATTGAACTATATGACCTTTAGAGTCCATTCTGGCTCTAAATCAATGATCTCATGAATCAAAAAAATTTTTTTCCTCCATTGACTTGTAAAGAGTCCTGAAAGAACACTGCTTTGGAGGACTAAGACTGATTGAGGAAGCCAGGGTAGACATTGCTTTTGCTAATGTCCAGAAAAGTTCAACTTAAACCTTATTTAATAAGATTTATATAACAACTAATGACTAATGTAGGAATCCTTAAACTATTGCATTAGACTGAAGTTAATTACCTGAGTCATAAATATCTTGCCAAATTCAGACTGGAAATATGGTGGTATTATATGATTCCTCATCCCTGCCAAGCAGCTTTTGGTTTCTTCAATTTCCTTCCTGGTAAAAGAAAAGAAAATGTCACAGAAAAGAATATGACCTTATCATATCATCCCTTTCCCAAATTGTTCCAGAAAAGATATGGGATTATTAATGGCATAAATGACAAAGATCAAGAACTTAATGGGTCTTTGAATTGAATTACTTTGGTTTATTTAATTTTATTTTTTTGGTGTATATATGATTGCCCCAGATATGTTTAAGATCAATCATAATTTCCCTTTTCAGAAAACTGACTCCCATTAAGATTCAAAACAACTTAGATATATGTAGTCAGTCAGTCAGTAAACATTTATTTAATACCTAGTATGTGCCAGACAGTATTCTAAACACTATAGAACCTTAGGAGTTAAAAAGATTCAGCTGTGACAAATGTGCATTAAATATCTGCTATATGCAGAAAAACACTATGTTATACTTTGTGATTTCTATGAAAATCAAATATGGTAAAATCCTTGCCTTCATGGCACTCATAACCCAGTTGGAGAGACAAGGTATATATGTGTAATTATTCAATCTGATATTTGCATGTGATATAGATCATATATCATATGCTATAACATGTTATTTATGGTATATACAAAAGATATATGATATATGTGATACAAAAAGAGAGTTATTTAAAGTATGACCCAAGAACCTTGCCAGGTTCAGGTTGAAGAAGAATCTTTAGTGATTAGGATGATTGAGGAAAGTTTGGAGAGAAGATATATTTGAATTAGGCCTTAAAAGATAGTAAAGATTTGAATGAGTCAAGATGCTAGACCAGCCTGGGGGAATTGGTTGTTGGTAGTTATAGATCAAAGACATTCAGTAAAAGCAAGAAGCACCAACAAAGTCAAGAAAGCAGAACCAGATGTATTTTGTTTGGCTAGAACATAGAGCACATGGAAAAAAGCAATATGCAATAAAGCTGGAAAGGTTGACTGGATGGTATCAGATTGTGGAAGACCTTGAATGTCAGACTCAGGAGTTTGAAATGTTTCTGATAAACAAGAGTGAACCAGAGAAGACTCTAAACGAGAAAATACTCATAAGCAATTTTTTTTTTGCCCTGGTAGGACCACAAAGGATAGATTGGCAGGAAGAGGAAATGAATAGGTACTGTGATAATTTTGGTGGATTATAGATTATTGTAACGTAAATGGTAGAATAGGGAGAAGGGATGAATTTCAAAGAAATCACAGTAGAATCATGAGGACTCAATAGCTGTTTGGATGTGTACAGGGGTTAGGAAGAAGAGTTGAAGATAAAAGCAAGGTTTCCAAAAGAAGAGATAGGGTGAATGTTGCTACAGCACAGTACATTCAGAAGGGGGACACATTTGAGTATTTGCAAAATATAATAAAATCAGTTTGGACTCCACAATGTCCTGTTCTGAAACCTCAATGAGGCACGGGGGTGACCTTGAGTTCTTCGGAATCCAAGCTGGTAGAGCACAATCTTTATTAATTTTCATCACACTTTTGACTATTAAAACCCCTTTTGATGTTGACATTCATGTAAAAATTTGAGATAATAAACCCATAAAGATCATCTATGGTACTGTGAAAGATACATAGTTACTGCTGTAAGAAGCTTTTAGTCTGGTTTAGAAATAAAGTTTGTTTGTCAGGAAGGGGAGAACACAAAACTAATATTGATGAAAAATGGGTACTGGAGCATTGATATAAATACTGAGTTTAGAAGGCTTTAATCTCCATCAAGCTGGGAATTATATCTTATTTAAACCTTAGATTGCCTAGTTCCTTGAATAGCAGCCTGGAAACAATAAATGCTTAATAAATATACAATTGATGGCATAACCAGGCAATGACTAGGGGTATAGGAATGACAGGAAAGGTTGGAAGACTATTCCCTTTCTCAGTCTTCAGTTTCTTTCTTCTACTAATTCAACAACATAAAACTAGGTATGACATCTGAAATGCAGGTCACTGTCACTCTGGAAAAAATGTACATTGGAATTTCAGAATAAGTACACAGAATGTCCCAGTCTATAATTAGATAGTCTCAAGTCTCAAGGAGGAGCAATTTTTAAAAGACCCAGGCCTGCTTGAAGCATGTTGGGGAGATTGGCTTAAAACCTCTTTGAATTGGTCATCATACCTGTTCTGTTCCAGTTTTTCTTTCCACCGTTCTGAGGGTTTGGGATAGCTGCATGAAGGGAAAGAAAGAAGTGAAGAAAATAAGAGTCAAGGCAGTGTCAATATTATTACAAAACTATTCAAAACTAGGAGGAAACTAGCCCCCATTTCATGAAATGTTAAGCAAAGGAAATAGATTTTGCATATTCTGATCCAGGTCAGAGCTTGTAACTTGTAGCATGGAATCCTGAGCTATAAAATTAACCTTGTTCTCTATTTTTCATTAAAAATATAAATTATTTACAAATGAGAAATGATAAATGGTACACATACCATTATTAATTATTATAGTTGACATGGATATATCACCTTATAATTGGTAAAGCATTTTATAAGCATTATTTCATTTCAGAATGGCAATAACACAGTGATGTGGTTACAACAGATATTAAAGGCTAATGAATAGTTGAGTGAACTAGGGATCACAGATATTGAATGACTTTCCCATATCAAACAATGGATGTCAGAGGCAGGATTGGCATTCAGGTCTTCCTGACTCCAAGGTAGCATTCTATCCACAAAGTCAACCCTCAGAGCTTTGACTCATGGCTCAGAATAATAAAAGAATCATCTTACCTCCACTTATCCCAGTTTATTCTGGCTGACATTTCTGGACTAGCCACTGCCCGCCTGTACAATTCTGCCAGGTGTACTGCAACATTAAGGAAAGGAAGTTCAATATCCACTTCCCCTTAGTATAGATCACAACCAAAATTAACATCAACTGCCTCCCTGAAGTTTATTGACTTCCCAGAATCCTATGATTGAAAAGGACAGTGTTTAACCCAGTTTTCATAAGTGTCTGTCTGAAAACCCAGTTAATAATAAGGAATATCATGGAATTTTCCTTAAAAACAAAAATAGAATGAAACAACTCCCCCCCCCAAAAAAAACCCTGACCTAGTGAAAAAGTCCCAATAGTAATGAACTTCATTCAAATGTTTATATTATTATAAAAATGAACTGGAAGAGTCTTCAGTAGTCAGTTAATCCACCTCTTTTCTACAAAAGGAAATAAAGGTCCAGAGAAATTAAATAATCAGAAAATATGAATAGGAAACCTCAGGCATGGGCATTGAATCTAGGTCCTTAGTCCAATCCTAACCCTTTTTCTACTGTGCCAAATTGCTTCTTAGTCAGGAAAGCCTTGTCCTTGGTGCTAGAATTGTAGATAATAAATCTGTACCCTGAGGGTCATGGTCAGGGGTAGGAAACAGAATAACCAGAAAGAATCTTTGAGTTCATTTTTCCTGATGCGCTCTTGGGTACAATCTCTTCTTGGATAATTTCTGATGAAATGTCTTGATTGCCACTCTGAAGATGGGCATTTTTTGGTCTTTCTCTTCCTTCTCATCCATGTACTATAACTAGGAAGATGCAGCAATAGCCCAGGAAATTATGGGTGGATTTTTAAAGAATATAACCAGGAAATAAAGACTCATGATTAAAAGGACTCATAATGGAAAATATTATCCATATCCAGAGAAAGAACGGCTAGAGCCTAAATGCAGATAGAAGCCTATTATTTTCACTTTATCTTTTTTCGTGGTTTTTGCCCTTTTAGTCTATTTCTTCTTTCACAACAGGACCAATATGGAAATATGTTTTATACAAAAGCACATATATAACCTGTTTAAAATTCTTACTGTCTTAGGGAGGAAAGAGATAAGGGAGAAAATCTAGAACTCACAATTTAAAAAAAATGTTAAAAATTGTCTTTATATGTAATTTGAAAATGTAAAATACTATTAAGGAAAAAAAGAAATCAGCCAGGGAGAGCAAAAAAATCCCCTCATTTCTTCTTCATATAAGATTTATCTTATTTCCAAGATACAATAACATTTCATTTCTATCAGAGGCCCCCATGGTCAATAAGATCAACTAAATGTGATGCTTAATTCTTTCAAATTTGAAGTTCTGTTAGTCACACATCTACAATTCTACTTCACATTTTCTACTCATGCAGTGTGTTTTTAAAATCTAAGACATGCAGTGGATAGTGCCTGGCTTGGAGTCAGTCAGACAGACCTGAGTTCAAATCCTACCTAAGGAAATATCTGTGACCCTAGTCACTTAACCTTACTTACCTCAGCTGAAATCACAAAGAGACAGACACAATAAAAATGACTGAAAAGCAACAAGTAAGGACTCTTCATTTACCTTTGTTAAACGTCATCTTTTCAGAGTCTATCAGTTTATCTAAGTGTGAAACACAGTGTGAGCGAATGAAATATTGCAATGGATTAGTTTAAGAAGGGAGAAAATTAGTAAGAAATGTCTATCTTTAGGGTAGTGGTCTTGACATTTCATTTGAAATAGACTGAGACTAGAATAGGAATAAGACATGTTATAAAATTGTTATATCAAGTATATTTATATAAAGTATATGAGAGATGTTACAAATTAGTTAGGAGACAGGAAAAGTTATTCATTAGAAAGAAACCTTTTGAAAATAAAGTTCCAAATGTATTAAGGCTAGAGCAGAGAAGAAGTACTGTACATGAAATCCCCCAATACTATTTTTCAATGTAGTTTCCTTTATGTAGCCAACTCTTAAGTTTTTTAAATAAAATACAATTTAACATTTACCTTCATTAAAGTGATCTTCTTTGGTTTTTTCCATTTTAGGGAAAGACTGTGGTGAAGACAAAATTGTTTCAATAAGACGATTATTTTTAAAACCAAAATTGGGTCCAAATATTATTCTTTTACTATGTCAATATTGATCTATATGGAAACAATCCTAAATGAATTAACTGCATTTTTATCATTTATCCAGTACCCTTTTCATTTAGGTGTTATTTTTTTCTTCATTGATTCTTAAAAAGTGCTTGTTATTTTTAAAGGTATATAAATATGTATTTATGTGTCTATAAACATACATTATATATTGCCTTCCCAACATACACATACATGTACATATATATTCTTTATGCATACAAGTATATGATAGATATTATCTTCTTAACATATACATATTTATTGCCTTCAAGACCATAGCAACTCCGAGTTGGAAGGGATATAGGAGATTATCTAGTTTTAACCATATCTCAATAGGATCCCTCTACTATAACCCCAATAAGTGGTTATTCAGACATTGCCTGGATATATGAATCATAGAAACTTACAATCTTCTTACATTATACATCTTTGCACAGTGCTAATAATTAGGAAATTTTTCTTTACAGTGAGCTAAAATTGGCATCTTTTCAACTGCTTCATATTACTCGTTATTCTATGCTCTGTGGCTAAGCAAAAAAATAATAATACTATTAGAGAAACACCTAGGGGAGCTAGGTGGTACAGTGGATAGAGGGCCAGTCCTGCACTTAGGAAGAGTTCAAATCCTTGGTTCAAATCCAGCCTTAGACACTGCCTAGCTGTGTGACCTTGGGCAAGTCACTTTTCCCTGTTTGCCTTAGTGCCTCATCTATATAAGGAGCTAGAGAAGGAAATAGCAAATTTCTTTGCAAAGAAAATGCCCAAGAGGGTCATGAAAAATCATACACAACTTAAATGACTCAACAACAACCACGTGATAACTCCAGCCTTGTCCTATATTTGAAAACAATTATATTTCCCACTTCCCTAAATCTTCTAAATATTCTCTTTAAGCCTGATCTCAGATGGGATAGTCTTGAATTCCTTCATCCTCCTGGTTGTCCTCTACTGGATATACTCTAGTTTATCATCTATAACTGTGATGCTCAGAGCTGACCATAGCTCTCCAGATATGATATGATCAAGGAAGAGATCAGCATGATTATTTCCTTCTTTGTTCTGGACACTAACCTATTAAATGTTGCAATTATTTTAATTATTATTATTAGCCTCTAAACACTAGGCCCTCCAGGCTGCTGAGCCTTCTATTGTATTCTTGGTGATTTCAAGTTTAGAGGATAATACAGGGCTGTGCTAGTAAATATTTCATACTAGAACTCTCTAGGAAAAAAAAGTATGCACATGGTCTTTCAAATTGAATTCATATTATTAACATTTTCTCAAGTTAGATAATAAAAAACAATGAATAAAGTAATTGCCTATTTCTGAGGTGTAAATGCTCACACCAAAAAATTTAATGATTGGATGGTTAGAGCTGGCTCCAGCATACCCTTGCTTTGAGTGTTCTCCCTCTTCACATACACCTACTAACTTACCTGACCTGCCTTCACAATTCAGCTCAAAGCTCACCTTCAGGTGGCTTTTTCTAGTGCTTTCCTCTCATCTAAACTGTACCTATCTTGGATGTAGGTAATTGTTTTCCCCATTAGAATGGGAGTTCCTTGACATAGGAACCATGAGTCTGGCCCTTCTTTGTATCCCCCAGAGCTTCCCAGGACTTGTCACATAGAAAGTGCAGAATCAAGGTTGATTGCCTAGCTATTTATTTTAAAACAATTTGGTCCATTGTTTTGTCCTGTGACACTGTAACTTGTTAGCCTTTGTTTTCATATTTGATAACTTATTAAATAAGATTTCTTTCAAGTTATTGGCAAAAATATTGGGAATAAAGGTCTCTTTTCCTCTGTTTCCCTAAATAGATGTTCTTCTGAAGACAGTGAAAAATCATCAAATTCAAAGACTGTCCAGCCTATTTTTTTAGGTTTTTGCAAGGCAAATGGGGTTAAATGGCTTGCCCAAGGCCACACAGCTAGGTAATTATTAAGTGTCTGAGACTGGATTTGAACCCAGGTACTCCTGACTCCAAGGCAGGTGCTTTATCCACTATGCCACTACGCCACCCCTGTCCAGCCTATTAAAAGCTGAAAATGAGATCCTTAAGAAAACCTGGACATTTCAATGGAATGTTTGGAGATATCTGCAGAAGTGAGAGACTTTAAGGAGAGGGGAGAGAATGTGTTTAGCGTGGCATCATATTAGTGAGGAGACTTTCCTTTAGCACATGGTTCATCAAACAATGACATTGAGTAAAAAATTCACTCACCATCACCAGCTTGAGCAGGTCTGCAGCATTGCCTCGCTCTTCTTCTGACCGTGAGTCTTTGATGGTCATTTCCTGTAATTCATCCTCCTTCTTTAGAATGTGGTTTATGTAATCCTAGATCAACAGGAATAGCAAAGTTCAAGAAAAGAGTAATGGTTTTTCTCAATAATTAAACAAAGTAGACTCAGGTTGCAATATTTGGAGCTTTTAGGGGGTGTCAAATTCACTGGCTGTGGGAAATATAGCAGAGATTCTTAAATTAGTATCTATAGAACCCTTAGAGATCTCCAGGGATCTGTGAATTTGGATGGGAAAAATACGTATATCTTTCATTTTCCCTAACAATTTTTCTCCAAAAGAAATTTAGCATTTCCCTTATTAAAACATTATTCTCAGAAGGCATTCATAGATTTTACTGTTTGTATTGCCAAAAAGATCCATGAAACAAAAAGGCAAAGACTCTCTAGACAATAGTTTTCCTTTAACTTTAGTAGTCAATTTTCATTTATTACAGGAAAGAATATATAATTTATACCATATATACTATGTATATATACATCCATCCATGGATTTTTAGATATATATTTATATCTAGATTTATCTGTCTATCTGTCTATCTTGTATGTCCATAGTTGTTTACATGCTATTCCCTTTTAGTATGTGAGCTCCTTATGAGATGCAATTGTTGTATAATCCTATACGCTAGAAGAAATTTTCACTTTTACCATTGCTTATCTAGAGACCCTCTCTTAGAATGAAGAGCTCCCTGCATGATTAACATGCTACAGGTCATGGCACTCAGTTGTAAAAATTATAACAAAAAGGCCTTATTTTCAACAAGATCCAGAGTGGGAGTGACCAGGATGGTGAAAAGCCTTGAGATCATAATATATGTAAAAATTGAAATGCTTAGTCTGGAAGAATAAGGTATAGAGAGGATAGGATAAATATCCTTATTAAGTACATGAAGCCTGTCATTGTGGTAGAGGGATAATACTGGTCCTATTATTGTTCATTTGTTTCAGTTATGTCCAACTCTTTGTGACCCCATTTGGGGTTTTCTTGACAGAAATACTGGAGTGGCTTGCCATTTACTTCTCTAGATTAATTTATAGATGAGAACACTGAGACAAACAGGATTAAGCGACTAGCCCTGGGTCACATAGTTACTAAGTGTCTGAGGCCAGATATGACCTCAGGAAGATGTCTTCCTGACTTCAGATTCCCTATTCTATCCAATTTGTCACCTAGCTACATTGTCTTGGTTCTGGTTGACCCAAAAGAGCAAAACAAAGTTTTTAAAGAAACCATTTTTGGAGTGACATAAAGAAAAACTAATGAGTAGAGACATCTCAAGGAGGAATGATCTGTATAGTATAATGAAATAGAAGAAAAAAGTTGTAGATCAGTGGTGTCAAATAGATAGAAATGGAGGAGCCACTAAATACATAAGTATCCCTCCAGGCTGCATATTGACTAGGAACAACATGTTAGTATTATCTCTGTCTTACTGAATTTTATTTATTTCGTTAGATATTGTCCATTTGTATTTTAACCTGGTTTAGTGTAGTGGGTTGCATGTAGCCCATGAGAGATGTATGTTTGACATCTCTGGACCAGATGATCACGTTCAGGGAGAAGTATTTAGATGAGTTGACTTGATAGTATATGGGATCCTTTTGAGCTCTGAGACTCTTTGATTAGGAAAGCAAAGCTGATCTTGAGAAGTTAAACAGCTGGTTAAAGAAATTGGGGATTTTGATTTTGGGGCTACCACTTAAAATCCATGAAGAATAATGCTTTCTTGGTCAGTGTTTATAAAAAACATACATATTTGGAATCCTATGAGTCTGCCCTAAAGGACTTTAAGATAAAAAAGAGAAAACTTCCCTTCTGTATTTGCCAAGTTAGATACCATCAAAGTCAAGTGACCAAAGAGAGAAGCAGAAATTTTGAGTGACTTTATTATGGAGATAATAAATAAAAGTAATAATAATAATAATAATAATAACAATAATAAAAGTTATGGTCTCTGAATGATCACATGGACAAAGAATGGACATTAATTTATAAAGGTAAAGAGGCAAATTTGATTGTATATGGAACACAGACTTGGAAGCATTGGACTCATCAATCACAGAATATTAAAGGTGGAGGTAATGATGTGGGAGTGTATTCCAAAAATGAATGAGGGAATAGACCACACATAGGCATAGAAGAGCAAAATTATGTATGAGAAACAGCAAGTTTGGACTCTCATCATTGTATTACATTTTCCACTATTTATCCTTGCCTAGCAGTTATGGTTTTAAATACATACTTATATACATATATTATTGATACACATACACAGCCTGTGGAAAACTAAGTGGGTTGCATTTCCCCTCCTTACCCCTCACTTCAGCTCATGCTAAAAGGAGGATATTTTCTGCCTCTTTAGTGGAGTCACAAAATCCCTGAGCTCAATGGCATTAGTCACACAAACCAAAACATAGGCAGATACAAAGTTTTTCATTGACAATAAGACATATGAATATAAATGGAAAGATCATTTATATGGATGGCTAGAAACTTGATTATGAAGAAAATGATGTTAATGAAGACTGGCTAGCAGCTAGGATGATCAAACAGCTTTCTCTTCTTTCCCTTCCCCCCTAGCTGAGGGAGAAGAGGAATATCAGTACAGATTGCCATCATCTTGTAAGAGTACTCCACCAGAGTTCTGGAAGATGTAGGATGGAGAGTCCTGAGATAAGATATACAAGCTTGACTTTGCTGATCACTGTTCCTCCTCCAAGGTGAAAGAATTGCTTTTAAAAGAGTTTGAATTTCATTTTTCAAAAAATGAGAGAAAATTGTAATGAATAAGGCTGCTGATGTATGAAATTTGGGAGGAACTGATTACACCATCTTCAAGTTTGTGATAGAATATAAGATGAATTCTGGGCAAAGATATCTTCAGTGTTAAAAAAAAGATTTCAAAAAGTTCAGATAAATGATAAAATTCTTTGATTAAGAATTGTACATGGAGTCTATGAGAGAGATGGGAAGTTCTCAGAAAGAAAATTTTGAATATGAGAATTATTCTACTGGAAAAGGAGAGAGGGAGTGGACTATGTGATGAACCAAGGCATTCATCAGACAGCTTCAACTTAAAAGATAAACCTAGAAGATGAAGAGAAAGTAGAAAAAAGAGTGAACATGTGGGTATGTCATGATCCTGCAAGAAGAGAGTCAGAGCACTAACTCTAAGACAATGACAGGACCAGTCATAGATGGAATGGATGGATGGATGGATAGAAGGGATATTGAAAAGGTTAAAAACAAAAGGAGAGAGATACTAGAGGCAAAGAAAAATATAGGACTACTATACCAGCTAAATAAGATGATGGAGAGAAGTCATATCAATAAGCTCAAATTTGTTTTATCTTTCAGGGAAAAGGGGAAAAATTTTCCAGACAATAAAGGATAGAACAAAGTGATAGAGAGAGAATAATCCAAATTTAAATGAGAAGTTGATAAGACTGAACCATTTAATCACACAAACAAGGAAATAGGCAGTCACCAAGGGTATCGTTGATAATGAAGTACCTGGACAAGCTTGGAAAGAATATCCACATTGATACAAGGGGAAAAGCCTTCTTTTTTCTTTTTGTAGTAGCCTCCTTTTTTCTTTTTTGAGACTAGTTCTATTTTATCCAGGCTAGAAGAACAGGGTCAATCATCAGTCTAGTCTCTTTTTATCAGTAAAGTAACCTTGACCTGCTCCTTTTCCTGACCTGGGTCAGTTTACTCCTCCTTAGACAACTTCCTAGTCTCTCTTTCCAAATGGCTGGTCATATCAATATTGAACTTAGTAGGAATACCCAATTTGCTTAACCCATTGTAGCTAAGAGATTCTTCAGCCTCTACTTCCCCAATAGCAGAGATTACAGGTATACATCACCCTAGGTTTATCCTCCTAATTGGAATTCCTCTTCCACTCTTTTCCTCTCTCTATTTTCTTCATTCAGGATGATACTGCCAAAATGATAATCCTGAAGTAGTATACTTTGTAAGTCACTCCTTAGCTTAAAAAAACTGTAGCAATCCCTTACTGATGAGAGGTTAAAATGCAAACTTCTCTATTTGATATTTAAAGTCAATCATAATCTGTCTAACCTTTCGGAGTTTGTTTCACATTATTCCCTACATGTGTTCTCCATTCTAGTCTGACTGTTCTATCTATTACATATATATAACATTCCACCCCCCCCCCCCATGCACCTTTTTACAGACAGTCTGTCTTTCATGCTTGGAATGTTTTCCATCCTAACTTTTACTTCTTAGAATTTCTTGCTTCCTTCAAGGTTCATTTTGGTACCACCTCTTACCTGAAACCTTTTCTAATTAAGCCAGTAGGTGTTTCCTTGTTTTTCAAATTACATTGAGTGTCTTTGGTATTTGTATATATTGCTTCCTATTGGTCGAATATAATCCTCTAGAGGACAGAAGCAATTTTTTGTATTTGTAGCACCAATGCCTATCTTGATCCCTTCTATTCATTAGGTACTAAGTAAATGCTTTTTGAATGAGTTAAGGAAAAGAGAGTTCCTTGATTCCCTTAAGGAGTTCCTGAATAAACTTTGTCCTAGGTCACTGATTACTGAGCCACTTGTTAGGGAATTCTGAAAACAATGGAGAATAGGAGAGGTATCAGAGGAGCTAACACCAAGATAAATGTTACCTTGTTGGTTTTTTAAAAGGTGTAATTTTCTAGCTATAGCCCAGTGAGCTTGACTTCAAAGCATGTAAAAATTCTAGAACATATTAGGAAAGCTATTGCATGTGAGTATTTTTAGAAAGCTGCAAATAGGACAAATGTGAGAAATGTTCAAAGTTGAAAGAGATGCAGAGAAATGGGTATATTTAAAGACTATTGATAATTTGTTCCAATCATTCTGGAAAACAATTTGGAATTATGTGGGAAGAGATGTTAATCTGCTCATATTCTTTGATCCAGAGATCATGTTACTGGAAGCATGCCTCAAGGAGATCAACACAAATGTTTTATACAATGTTGTTAAGTCATTTTAGTCACATTCAGCTCTTCATAACCTCATATGGATTTGTCTTGGCAAAGACCCTGGAGTAGTTTGCCATTTTCTTCCTTTACAGATGAGGCAACTGAGGCAAACAGAATTAAGTGACTTGTCCAGGTTCAGTTGATTGGTGGTTGCCCTTTAGGCTCAAAGATGACCAAAATGACATCACTATGTTAGAGTCTTGTATCCAATTGTGACTGATCAGGTCAATAGAGGCTTGAAATGCTCTCATGTTGATCCAATAAGCCATGCGAATATTTTAGGTAGATTCTCTATACTTGTGCACCTTGTCCAGGGTCACAAACTTAGTAAATGTCTGAGGCTATATTTTAATTTATGAAGATGAGGCCTGGCAATTTATGCATTGAACATCACATATATTCAAAGCAGCATATTAGCATAAGACTGAAAATAAGGTAGGACTGACTCAATAAATCATGTTTATTGTGGAGTATTATAGAGTGGAGTATTAATTTATTATAAAAATGACAAATATGAAGAGTTCAAAAACAATGACAAAATATAAACTGAGACAAGGTAAAGACAGCAGAATTAGAACAATATACACAATGACAGCAATGTAAATGAAAAGAATAGATACAAGAAACAGAGCTGATAATGCCCAATTCCAACCCTCGAAAAGAAATGAAGCACCTTTCTCCTTTTGTCAAATAATGACCTCATGGTTCCAGTTACCTTAAGGGAAAACTGTAGCTTTAGTTTCAGCTCATTCTTAATGACCTCATGTTGAATGAATTGCCGAACCTGGAGCACTTTGGGGCATTTTTGGATAGGTGCAGGTAGGTAAGCCAAGTGCATGTTGCCTATGGATAAACCTTTCCAAATATGAGTTCCAAATGGGGGCCCTGGAGTTTTCTTCTGTAAAAACAAAAGCACCACCAATGATGAAATAAAACATCTTAATATTTAGAACATTTTTTTATTAAAAGTATGTTTTGGGGTGGCTAGGTGGCATAGTGGATAAAGCACCGGCCCTGGTGTCAGTAGTACTTGGGTGCAAATCCGGCCTCAGACACTTAATAATTACCTAGCCGTGTGGCTCTGGGCAAGCCACTTAACCCCATTGCCTTGCAAAAACCTTAAAAAAAGTATATTTAATAATAATCCCAGATTGGTCTAGCATCTTCCCCAATAAATTTTGTTTGTTTCTTAGACTGGAGTTCCCTCTCTCATCTCAGTGGGGAAGTGGATTTATCCCACTCTTGATCAGCATGGCATCTTAGACCTACTCTGTTTCTAAACTTACTTGGTTTATGCCTTCTTAGGCAATCTGGAGGTATCCCCTAGCTTCCAGAGACTTGCCACATTGGTGCCAGACTTAGCAGAAACTCTTATCAACTTTAATTCTAGTAACAGCACAGAATTCTTGACTGTCTACCATGTTTGGTTTTTTTTTAATTATTATATTATAATTATTTTAGGTAAGGAAATGGAGTCACATAGCTTAAGTGATTTCCTTGAGTTTGGGATTGATTATTCTTTCTAATTCCAGTCCCCTATCTACTTGCAATCATGTGGGATAAAGAAAATCCTTTTCTCTGACAATACTAATTCTCTGGGCTCATCCCAGTAATCCCTTGGACTTTTTTTTTAGGTTTTTGCAAGGCAGTGGGGTTAAGTGGCTTGCCCAAGGCCACAAGGCTAGGTAATTATTAAGTGTCTGAGACCCGATTTGAACCCAGGTACTCCTGACTCCAGGGCCGGTGCTTTATTCACTACGCCACCTAGCCGCCCCTATCCTTTGGACTTTTAATGGAGAGTCCCACTACCTAAGTCACTTAACCCTATTTGCCTATACACAAAAAAGTGATGATTCTCATGTTAGGAAATATTGCTGTCATATAAGATAGATTTTAAGGTGTAAGATTACACCAATTTAGAAAATCTATGACCAAACTGACTTTAAATAGGGCCACTCAGCAAGGATACATTTATGATATATCAAAATAGTAGAGGATACAACACTGGGCAAGGGAGATAAAAATGATTTTAATTGGTCAGGGTGAGTTCTCTAGCATTTCATCATTTTAACTGGGATGTGAGAAGCAGCATGGTGTGGTGGATAGTTGGTAGGAACCTAGGTTCAAATTCCACCATTAACCCCTTGATCTGAACTGAGCTATAAGGGCTTGTGGGTAGGAGCAGAAAGAAGAGGCAGGGGGACAATCAATCCTTCATGCAACTGCTTTTCAGTGTAACAATTTTGTACCTCAACTGCAGGGAAAGTATTCCAGAGTCTTGACTGGAGATTGGTAGGAACAATAGCATCGAACTCTTTATCCATAATCCATGGAGATACTTCATAGAAAGGGCGAAGAACTGTGATACTCAGAGCACCTAGATCAATGGCAAGATTAAAAAAGAATCATTCCTGAATCAAATTTCTTTTGCAGAATTCAGTTGGGCATCATTTCAGCTTCCCCATTTCTTTCCCTAGAACTTTGAGAAGGCAACCATCCTTGACAAAGCAAAGGAAGTCAGTTTTAATTCAGAACCCGTGTAAGCCTTGAGAGGAAAGAGATAATCATCAAAGGACAGACAGAAACCACCTACTTTCATGTGCAACTAGAAATCTCTTCTACAGTTGGTTAGTTTATTTTTGTTTTCAAGGGGTAGAGTGTGAGCCAAGCAGGCTCACTTCATTTCTAAATTTGGTTCTGCCATTCATTGATTAGATGACCTCAGAGAAGTTGTCTTTATTTTTTTTATGCCAGCTTCATTTCCAAGTAATAATAGCAAGCATTTTTTTAGGTTTGTTTTATTTTTTGCAAGGTAAATGGGGTTAAGTGGTTTGCCCAAGGCCACACAGCTAGGTAATCAGAGGCTGGATTTGAACTCAGGTACACCTGACTCCAGGGCCGTTGCTCTATCCACTGCGTCACCTAGCTGCCCCTATAGCAAGCATTTTTAATAGTATTGTTCAATCACTTCAGATATGATTTACTCTTTGTGACCCCAGTTGGGTTTTCTTGGCAAAGATAACAGAATTTTTTTGCCATTTTCTTCTTCAGTTCACTTTCCAGATGAGGAAACTGAGGCAAACAAGATTAAGTGGGAGTATTTGAATTTGGAAAGATGAATCCTTCTGACTCCATCCACTTGATCCATTGAGCAACCAGGTAACCCAGAAGTTTTGATAGAATCTCATCATTTGTTCCTCACAACTACCTTGCCAGGCAGGTGCAATTAGTAATCCCATTTTACAGATGAGGAAATGATTTTAATGCCTTGGTCTGCATGACATGATTCAGAAACAGGATTGAATTCAAGCTTTCCTAATTCCAAGTTCAATACTCTGTTTATTATGCCACCTAGTTATCCAAAAACACATCTTCTCTCCTCTATTCAGATAAAAATCCCTAAATTGTAAGATCCTGAAGCCTCAGTTTATTCACCCTTCAAATAGAGCCTAATGAGCAAAGTTATGGTTGGGAGTTTTGCAAAATAAACAAAAACATTTTTTTAAAAAATTCTTCTTTCATTTTCATTGTCATTCAGTCAATAAATATTTATTGACAAACTATTATTAGCTTATCATTATTGTGTTTGGAATTGTTCTGTTTACCATGGGGGAGTTATAATCATAGATCATAGTTTTAGAGCTGGAAGGAATCCTTCCAGAAGCTATTAGTCCAACCCCCTCATTTTAAAGATGGGGAAACTTAGACTTAAGGGATTAAGTAACCTGCCTAAAGTCCTTTAACTAATCACCAGCAGAGTCAAGAATAAAGCCTTTCCTATTCCCCCAGTTGATAGTGTTCTGCCCTCCTAGAATATTATTTTTTGCTTACACTACAGTTACATGGGGCAGCTAGGTGGTGCAGTGAACAGAGCTCTAGCCCTGGAGGACCTGGCTTCATACCTAGTCTCAGAATCTAGGTCCATCTCCAGTTGTCTTGATTCATATCCGACCACTGGACCCAGATGACTCTGGAGGAGAAAGGGAGGCTGGTGACTTAACGTAGCACCCCTTCACTGAAATCCAGTTCGTTTACATGTCATGGCATCATCTCCCTAATGTCATGGTCTTCGAGAACAAAGGACAAAACAGCTACATCTACATGGAAATGGGCAGCATTTCTTCCACTAAGACTCTGGACTTGCACAACTGGTAAGTGCTTATCCCAGGCTTATAGACTTTTCTAGTTTCTGAATTTTATAATCTTGGGCGGTGTCTGTTGCCTCCAGCCCTGCAGAAAATTCCCAGTTTTCACTTCATATTATAGGTCTGTTTCCTAATCTGGGTGACATGGGGAAACTGAAGTATAGTTTCCCTAAATATACAAGACTAATCAATGATAGAAACAGAGTCAGCAATTGAGCACAACTCTGATCAAGGGTCAGAGGTGAGAGAAGGTAAGAAGAGAGCGGGGAACATTTTAGGAGTTCAGTTGTTGAGGACATAGAGTGTGCAAAGGGTTGTGATATAAAATAAGGCAGGAATGGGTAGGGTGGTACTGGACTATATGGAGGATCTTAACTGCTAAGCTTAGGAATTTGTATTTAATCCTATAGGGTCTTTAAAACAATGAGTACCCTGTGATGCTTTTGGAGTAGCAGAATAACATGGTCAGGTTATGAAGGAAGCAGCTTAGTTTTGCAGCTTTATTAAGGGTGTATTAGAGATGGGGAGAGATTAGTTAGGAGGCTATTACAGTAATCTTAGCAAGATATATACACTCCAAAGTGTATTCCTTCAAAGAGTCATGCAACAGTTATAGAGATACAAACATTCACTAGCTGGACAAGTCAGTTGCTCAATAGATGAGTAGAGAGAACATTGGACCTTGAGTCAGGAAAACCTGAATTCAAATCCAACCCGCAGATGCTTACTAACCATATTGACCTTGGGCAAACCACTTAACCTCTATTTGCCTCAGTTTTCTTGACTATAAAATAAGGATAATTATAGCACTAGCACTACCAAATGATATCAAATAATATCAACATGGCAAAAATAGCAGCATGTGCATGTTATATTTAGAAATCTGGGTTATTGCTGTTGGTTTTGGTTCTATGATTTAAATATTATTGGGAGAATTAAATGAGATAGTGTCTTTTTTCTATGATGCTATTGTTATACACTTATTATGTATAAAAGGACATTCCTGTCCTCTATTCTTTTTGGTAACTCCATCTCATGGAAGCTTGTGGAGAGCTTAATGGTCTTTAGCATATTTCCTCTGATAAGGTCAGGGAGCTCAATGCAGATGAAGCATGGACTTTTATCTGAGCAGCAAAGCTAATAAGGGAGACAGGAAAGAAATGAAGGCCAGGAATTAGCCATCATGTTTGACTGTTGAACACACTGATGTTCAATGTTCACTTGCTTCCTATGCCAACAAGCAAAAATGGCATCTATATTACATCTTCATTTTGCTGTTGCCCATGCTGGGGGAAGGAAGAATATTGTCTTTGGTTACTCCTCTGACACTATGCCATGACAACGAGGGGAAGTGAAAATATCATATAATGCTGCAGACATTCACTAATATCCTGTTGTGAGTGATGGTAGAGAGGTCGTTCTGTGAGTTGGGAATGGTAGGATGAACCCAATTTGGTTAGCAAAGAAAACTTCATTTCCCAAGAAGCATATGCATGGAGGTGGTACCTTGAAAAGGAATTCAGAGTGTTCCCTTGCTTGCTTTAACTACTTGTTATGCCTGCTTTGTTTTAAGTAAATGATCTTTGCTTTACTTATAATTGTATGAGTCATGGACTGAGATAAATGATTACCTACTAGAGTACAACAGACCTAAAAGTAATAAAGAGCAGGGAGTCATAGTGAGGAGTGTTAGACAGAAAAACATATAAACTTATATGCAAATAGATACCAATACATAGATATACACAAACATTATGTGCTTGGCCTATTGGGAATGGCCTAATGTGGTCTTCATTTACTACAATTGCTCAGAATTAGAATCTCTATTCATATAATTAATTTTATTGGAATTCACTAACAATTAAAAATATAAATGCCCATATCAGTCCTTTTTTACTTTAAAATGTCTGTCTGTGGAGCCAGAAGTCCTGGGTTCTAACCTTGCCTTTCCCACTCATAACTTGTATGATGTCTAGCAGGTCACTTTATCTCTTTGAACCTCAGTGTCTTTAACTGTAAGATGAGTTTGGATGGGATGACTTTTAAGGTCCCTTCCATCTCTAAAGTTTTGAACTTAGAATCTTAGTACTCAAATGAAGCTTAAGGTATATATCTTAGTAGTCTAAATAGTGGATTAAATGCCAGCTCAAAACAGTGGATAAGAATGAAGAAATGTGTTAAAGTTGGATTCTCTGGACTCTTGGGAATAGGGATGGGGAATGGAAGGAGTGAAGGAGACAGTGGGTTGGAGAGGGATAATGAAAAACTAATATTTTACATAGTGCTTTGAGGTTTGCAAAGTCCTTTGCAAATCTTATCTCAAATGATCCTTACAACAAGGGAGGTATGTGCCATTATTACAATTATTACCATTTTTCAGATGAAGAAACTAAGAAAGTTCAAGTGACTTGCCTAGGATCACACATCTAGAAAGTGTAGGAGGCAGGGTTTCTTATTAAAGAGAGTTTGAGGCAGAGAAGTGACAGCGAGGATACTATTTAATCTTACTGAGATTATAAACTACCTATCCACACTCATC
The DNA here is from genome assembly GCF_037893015.1 of Macrotis lagotis. NCBI lineage: Eukaryota > Metazoa > Chordata > Mammalia > Peramelemorphia > Peramelidae > Macrotis > Macrotis lagotis. The sequence goes on from NC_133662.1 coordinate 223,479,596, forward strand.
TACTCCATTTCCTACCCCCTAAGTATATATTTCAGTGCACATGCTTATTTGTATTCATGTGCATTTCTATCTTTGATTCCATGTATCCCCAAGAGACCTCTCCTTACCTGGGTATTCCTGTACTGGCTCCTGCAGAACAGCAGTGGTTGATTCTCCATAGGCCAAAGATAGATACTCTTCTATGTCACTATTCCGAAGAAGTTCTGCTCCTGAACCATCCGCATAGATAACAAAAAATCTATTTAGGTAAACACAATTTGGTTAACTGAAGGATATGGTGAAAATATCTCTGTTTAAAAGAAAGATGTTTGGGTTGTCTTTTTAAATACTACCTGGGGACATGCTCGCCATAGGTTAGAGGAAGAGTTTTTTCTACTTTATCAGGCACTAAGCTGTCATAATCTTCACTTTCCTCCTCTATGGTCTCTTCCTCCAAGCTTGCTTCAGGGATGACAGTTGATATGGTGCCATCAACCATGACCTAAAAGTGAAGTAATTCATAGAACATTTCTGTTTGCTCGACTTGATAAAGTAGGTGATTGTTTAACTCTGGGGAAGCCCTGTTTTTTTTTATCTAGCTAAAGTATTCTTTTTTGTTTGTTTGTTTTAGATTTTTCAAGGCAATGAGGTTAAGTGGCTTGCCCAAGGCCACACAGCTAGGTAATTATTAAGTGTCTGAGACCGGATTTGAACCCAGGTACTCCTGACTCCAAGGCTGGTGCTTTATCCACTGTGCCACCTAGCCTCCCCTAGCTAAGGTATTCTTGATGAAAACCAACTTTCCTTATCAAGTTTCAGTAATTTGATAGTTTGAACATCTCCTAATCTGAAATGATTGGGGGAATAAGTAAAAAACAGACTGGGTCAAACATAGGTAATCTTTATTTAAATTCAAATTAGCTGATCTTACTATAAGGGGTATACCAGAAAGATTATATAGTATCCCGTTTTTTCCACTCTATTCCAGCCTTATCTCACTCTGCCACCATGTTTCTACTGCCTGCTCAGAAATTCTACTACCAGAGCTTTATTCCTTTTATTTGCCAGTCCTAAGCACTAACTAACTGCTTATTGAATTGAATTATGTAAGATGCAAATGGCCATGAGAACAGTAATACTTTAATTCAGTAGCATTCAATCAAATAGAAGTTTATTGGTCCGTGTTGACTTAGGAAACCACAAAACATAAAAGGAACTATGCTGTATTGTATTTTTATTTATTTTGTTCAACATGTCTCAAGTATATTTTAATCTGATACTGGCTGTACTATAGAACAGTAGCTTTAAGCTATCACCCACAACCTGTATTTTCAATTCATCTCTCATCTTGGAGTTTGGACTGCTGGTTGTGGTCCTTTCTTCTTGAAGAGGGCTAATGATATCATTAGGGTGATGTCTTGACTGGCTCATCAATTGGACTGAAGGAATCAGAGCTGCTCAAAGTTTTCAGCCTCACTCTCTCAACAACAACATTAACAACTTCATCTTCATCTCCTGCCTTTTAGATAAGAGGTGGGACAAAGGACCCTGTATAGCTATGGAAAGGAGTCCAATGAAGGGAGACCAAAGCTTGGCCACAGAGGGCAGAAATAGGTGCGGCCGATGCAAAATGACAGATGCAGATTGTAGCTTGAAGAAAAGGAAAAATTCCCAAGAGTTAGAATTGTTCATAAATTGATAGATGGGCTTTAGAAGAGGTGGGCTTTCCCTGGGGTGTACTGATAAATGTTTCACAACTTGCACTCTGAGAAAAAGAAATATATATGCCAGAAATACTTTTGTGTTTAACCAACTTTTCCACCATGACATAAAGAATAGAGTATAGACAATCTTCAAAATAATATATCAAGACTTGATTTATAACATTAATGTTCACACTGAAAATTTAACAATGGTGCTTTCCAGTCAACATGAGTTAGTTCCAGCACCACTCTACTCTGGTTGGTTCTCCTTCTGTTGAAATTTTTAAGCTGAAACTTGATATTGTTGGAGATGGCATACAGGATTTTTGATCAAATACAGGTTGTGTTAAATAATGGGGTCCCTGCTGACTATGAGATTCCATGTATGATTCTATGAAGAGGATAGTATAAGGTGAGAAAACTATATATCTTCAAGAAAAGTTTAATTCCCCCCCCCCCCCATATTTTAGTGTCTGCTGCTTTCTCACTGTGGAACAACCTTCTCCTCCTTGTTGCTTTGCTAGTGGGTTTTTCCTAGGGTTCCATTTTGGGTAGGTCATGATCCATTTTCCCTTTAACCCTTTTTTTTTATGTGGGCCCTTCCTTCTTCTCCCCATATTTCCAACCCTCTTTTATGTGTTTTTTTTTTACTGATTATAAAGTAAGTTCCTTGAGACCAGGACATTCATTTTGTTTCTATTTTTTATCTCTAACATTTAGCACAATGTTTGATATTGTAAATACTTAGTAAATAAATACTTATTGCTTGACCTAGCTTTGCTTAAGGTCAGACTTGTTTTTCAGTCATGTCTAACTCTTGGTGACTTCATTTGGGATTTTATTGGCAAAAATATTGGAGTTTGCCATTTTCTCCTTCAGTTCATTTTACAGATGAGGAAACTGAGGCAAACAGGGTGAAGTGACTCACCCAGGGTCACATGTCTGAGGCTAGATTTGAACTCATATCTTTCCAACTCCAGGTATAGAGCTCTAGCCATTACATCACCTAGCTGCCATAACATCAGAATTAGGATGGATTTAACCAGCTGCAGAGTCATTAGGACACATAATGAAGGTGATGCTGTTGTTAAGCAGGCAATATCCAGGGTATGGCATGATAGAAACTAGATCACTAGTCTTAAAAATTATTTAATTATTTTTAGGAATGGTGAAGACCGCAGCATAAGGAAAAAGGAGCTCTGGAATAGGAATATCTGGACTCCTCACAATTCTTTTTTCTCAACTCTTTTCTGAACTCTTTGCTCCTTACAAATCTATCTGATCTCTATTCCCTTTTACTCTCCCCTCCTCAGTGTCAAGCAAAAAGATGCTTATTTTCCATCAGACACGATATACCACTCTTCACCCATCTAAGTAAATGCCATTCCACCCACTCCTGATCTGTTGACATAAAATTCAAATATCTGCCCTTTTCCTTTTGTCACCTCTCTCTCATTTATCTATCTGGTTTTAAAACTTTTTGCCATCCATTTTGTGTACATGTAAGATGAATGTGCATGTATCTATGCATGTTACACTTGGGAATAAAATAAAACAAATCTGCATTCTAAAGTAGTTAGTCAATAAAATTTGGTTCCATAATTATAGATCTTCTAATCCAACACTCTCATTGGAGAATACAGACTATTTACCTGAAAAACATTTCCTTCAGGATCCAGAACTTCACAGATTATGTCGGAAGTGTGCGTCATAATATACCTGCTTGCTCTCAGCTGCTCACGTTTGCTGAAAGGTCGGTAGAGAGTGTCACTGTTTGATTCATGGGAATAAATGGCTGAACAATCCTTATCAATGGAGAGGCAACCAGTAGTGGGGGGTAGCACCTAGTAGGAAGGCAGCAACAACAACAAAAAAAACAACTTTATTATTCTTTAAAGAACCTTCAAGAACAAAGTTGATCTAACTAACTAGCCACAAGCTTGTTAAGAATAAACCATGTAATGGAACACTATTGTTCTATTAGAAACCAGGAGGGACTGGATTTCAGGGAAGCCTGGAGGGATTTGCATGAACTGATTCTGAGTGAGATGAGCAGAACCAGAAAAACACTGTACACCCTAACAGCAACATGGGGGTGATGTTCAACCTTGAAGGACTCGCTCATTCCATCAGTGCAACAACCGGGAACAATTTTGGGCTGTCTGCAAGGGAGAGTGCCATCTGTATCCAGATAAAGAGCTGTGGAGTTTGAACAAAGTTCAAGGACTATTCCCTTTAATTTAGGGCAAAAAAAACCAGGTATCTTATTGTCTGATCTTGTTACCTCTTAGACTTCTTCTCTCTTAAGGATATGATTTCTCTCTCGTCACACTCAATTTGGATCAATGTACAACATAGAAACAATGTAAAGACTGACAGATTCCTTTCTGTGGGGGGTGGGGGAGGGAAGTAAGACTGGGGGAAAATTGTAAAATTCAAATATCTTTAATAAAAAAAATTAAAAAAAGAATAAACCGTGTAAGATAAGCATTATACTATGCAACAAAGCTCTGGTGCTGTGATTCCCCTAATTTTTTTTCTTGCCAATTATTACCTCTATTTTCCCATGTGGAGAGGGGAAAGGCACAGGGGACAATCATAATTCAGAAGGCAAGTTCAGTAACTTTCCTTGTCACAACCTAGATCTGGCTATCACTCACAAATGTACCATTTCCATGTTCATGAATTCTGAAATCTCATCTGATCACAATATATTGTCATGCTGCCTTTTCTTCTGCCATCCCAAACCAAATACTAAGCTTTATCTATCCTCACTGAGACTTCTAATCCTTTGAACATTCAGTTTTTCCTGGTTATCACATCTATACTAACTATATTCTTTGTTTTTCCCCATCTTGACCAACTACCCTCTTGAATCCCTTGCTCCTTATCATATCATTGATTTTTGCCTTGCCAAGACCAGGCCTCAGATCATTCCCACTAATTACTACCTTAGTTCCTACACCTGTGCTGCTGCTGACAAAGAGAAAATCACGCAACCATTCTGATTGGATACACTATAAACTTATGTTGTACAACCTTCATTGCTGCTAGGCAATTCTTTTAGACTTTCCTAATTAAGTCACTATCCCACACCCCACAGCAGACCTTTTAAACCTTTTCATGACTCCCAGGAAATCACTTAGGACTCTTCCTCTAGTCACTCTCCCAAGTTAGAAACTCATGTTTTTACTCAAAAAAATTGAGAGCATTCACTTAGTTTTTCCCTTCTTTTCATCCTGTGTGAACCAGATGATCCCCTCAGCTTCTATTGAATGCTACTGCTCTACAAATAACTTTATGTATTTATAAATATACTTATATATTTAGTTCCTCCAATAGAATAAACTCTGTGGGATAGACAAAGATCATTTCATTTTGCCTATGCATCTGTCTCTAGCATCTACTTATATTCCAGGAACATAGTAGTAAATAAATGCTTGTGGATGGACTGAAAAAGAAAATATTTCCTAACAGTTATGACTATAAAAAGTAGTGGTCTCTGAGATCAGTTTGGAACTGCTTATAATCCCACCCAATATCCTCTCCTCTTCCTTTCTTTGAATTTAGTATTGATTTTTATATTGATTTGGTTTACTTAGTTGATGATCTATAGTTTATTCTTAAATCAACTGATAGCTGATTCTTAGATGGCTTCTATGTTAGTAACTGTTATTGTCTGAATGTCAAAAATAGTCAATTTAAATTTTTAAAAAATGACGCTGTTTAAGTATTTACAATTTTTTTGACCTTTCCTGATCATGAGTTTAATTTTTTTTGGCCATTGTCATCCTGTAACCACCATCTCATTAAAGTCAGAGCATGAAGGTGAAATTGTGACTTGAGATCTTGTCCAGGTCTTCACCAAATATTTTTGCTTTGTTTCGCAACAGATGTGATATAAGTTGCAATTTTCTTTTTGTTGTTTTTTTTTGTTAATTCTTGAAAACTCTACAAGGAGAGATGTCTGGGACCCCTGGAAATGATGCGTCTTGCTTTCAGATGCAGGAGGAAACCAACTCTTGCAGACTCTTGAAGGATTTCAATGCCTCCTATGGCATATTTACTCACTGAGTAGCTAAAGATTCTACATTTTAAACACCAGAAGTTAAATGAACATTTAGAGACAACTTGGTGTGATTTTTAGCATCCATTAACACAAAGCTAGACTTTGTCTTTGATGACTATCACTGTGGAAATATAATAAGACAGTGTATCTTGTATTTTGCCTTGTTTTGTAGGTTGTTATTCCAAAAAAGTTATCAGCAAGTCACCATATTGGAGACCGTCACTTTGTATACTCGATTGGTCTTTAAATAATGGAGTCATTCTCTCTTCCTTAATATAAACTACATTATAGATCTGAGAGTCATGCCTGAGGCTATATAGTTAGGCTTATTTTTCCTTCTCCTTTAGAAACCAACATTTCATTCAGCAATTGTGCTTAATGTTGGATGCTTGGGATGTTACAGAGCTGAAAGAGGAAGACAGAAATGGATGTTGCCCTTTCCAGAAATCATTATGAATTAGATTCATGATTAATCAACATTTTTTTTCATCTATGCTAGTGTGAATTTATTGAGGATATTTCTAGTTGGGCAAATCATTTAAATTCTCTGAGCTTCAATTTCCTCTGGATCTCAGTTTCTTCATCTGTAAAATAAAGACTGAGTGAACTCCAAGGTTGTTTCCAGTTATATGCATTTTGTATGTACCTACTTAAGTACATGCTTTCTCCACTATAAGAATGTAAACTTCTTGAGGGCAGGGCTGCTTTTTTTTTTAAATTTGCTTGATTTACTCAGTACATAGTGTGGTGTCTACAACAGAGTAAATTCTTAATCAGTGCTTGTTGCTGGATACATAAATGTGAGTCCTTATAGGTTTTTAAAGAAAACTAAGAAGGATATCAGCAATAATAGTCTATTTTTACTGGTATATTACTACACATGGAAAAGAGAGTATGAAAGGAACATTTAGAAGGTAAAGGATGACTGGGAGACCTCACTCATACAAGTGGAATTGTCTCCATATTTTACCTTGGCTCACCTGGTATGTCCCTTGTGGCTTTGCAATAATTGATGTCCCATCTTTGAAAATAGCACAGCAGCTGCTGTCTTCACAGTTTGTAATAACAGAGGCATAGTTGGGGCTCTCTATTCGCATACACTTCACTTGTCTGGTGATGGACCATGAGGCTTCAACTAAGAGCAAATATAGGCAGTCAGGGTGGAAGAGGTGCTAGGGTAGGGGAATGAGCTTGGTTCTTTAGCTAAAGCTCTCTTCCTTCTTAATGGCTCTTTTGAAAAGCACATGTTTGAAGATGGAGAAGAAATTTGGGAATCCTGCTTGTGATGTCCTCTTTCAAAATGTTTGATTTTCTGAAGTCCCGGGACTTAGAATTGATCATTTCTTTTCTGCCAAGATTGCTTCTCTTAGTGGTAGAAACACTGTTTACTATTTTTAAGTTAAATAAAGGAATCAGAGCTCAAAAAATTTTGTTTTCCAATCGAATACAAATCCCAAGAAGAAAACAAAGCTAATATGGTCATCACTGCTGCCTACTAAAGATAGGGATTTGAGAAAAGGGAAGACAAGGGAAGTGTGGTAACCTGGAAATGGTGAGCAGACCTAAGGTTAAGGCTAAGTCTAGCCACCTACTAGCTGTGTGACTTAGAGCAAATGATTACTTCTCTGAGCCTTGATTCTATCATCTGTACAACAGAGGAGTTAGAGTGGTTGATGTCTATGGCTCCTTATAACTTTAGTTGCACGTAAGTTTATATAGGTCTAAATGAAAATTTGGAGAAATTTAAATCAGAGTACAGCATTTATCTTTCTAGGTATAGACCACAGGAATAATGGACTTTTGACATGTAATGGTTTCCCAGAATGCATTTGCTTGGAGGCTTGCTAATCTGAGTGGGAGAAATTTAGATTGAGAATAAAAAGAATGGGGGGAAAAGTATCTAAATACAACAATGAATTCAGATACCATGAAAGCAGTGATTAATATGGAGAAAGAACAATGGAATTTCCCAGTAATTTATAAGACATACTGATTTTAGAAGAAAGGACAGAGAGGACACTCATGATCTTAGCTGTCTATGCACCACTAATGCTAAGAGTAGGGAGAAATTATTAAAGCAACATTGAGAGATTAAGGCATGGTGGTAAAAACAGAAAAAGTCCTGGATTGGGAGACAGAAGATATAGGTCTGACCAGGGGCAGCTCACTTAAACTCCTTTCATCACCTGTAAAATTAAGGAGATGGTCTCTAAATTTCCTTCCAGTTTTAAGCCTTATAAATCTATGACTTCATAGGTATCGTTGACATTGGAATTGGGGAATATTTCATAATTGTATTTGTAACCCCAATGCCTTTCATAAAACTTGGCCTTCCACAAATATTTGTCGATTGATTGTTGAATAAACTATTGGCAAGGGCACAGAACATACATCTTATTTCAAAGGAACATTTAGAAGCAAAGGGTTGGTAAAGAAGCACTATGGTTCAGGTAGATTGGTAGATTCACATCTATGGATAAGGTCAAAAGAAAGCAAACCTAGAAGCCATGCAGTAGTAGGAGTCTACTCTCTATTACCAGACCAAGTGGGCAAAGTGGAGGGTATACAATATGAAGGCATGTGACTCATTGGGAATTCATGATTGTTGGTTAACTGTAATCATAGTAATGAATATAATTATGCTAATATTGTCATCTGTGAGGATCGGAGCAAGTTAAAGTCTGATGATACTCTGATGAAGCAGAAATGCAAGACATCATACAGAGCCTTCATCATCTATGGTAGTCAGTTGATGTTAACTTACTTGCTTCTTGGTCAGATGAAGGTACAATAGTGTCTTCATAAATCTGATAGAAAGTTGTGATTCGGGTACCATCAGCATGATCCACTATCCTTGTTCCATCAGTTTTTATCACAATAGTCACTTTGTCTTCTCGAGTTGTCATCACCTGGATGAAGAAGGAAAAGTGATGGTAATCCTCTTTGCATTACATTGCCTAAAGACAAAACTTATGCAAGGTTATTATTATTATAACCATAGTAAGATCTGGAATCTTTGAATAGTTGTAAATTATAAGCAAGTTAATGGATAATATGAGTTCACTGGACTTTGCATTTTTTTTTAACTTTAGGTGGGGTAGGTGATCACAATCGGTAAAACTACCAGTCCACACAAGTTCCCATTTAGATCAGAGGGGATGAGAAGAAATAAAGTGAAGATATGACTAAACACAGATTATTCAAGTTAGAAGAGATTAGTCCAACCAGACAGACAGTCAATAAACATTTATTAAGTGCCTATTATGGGATAGGTAAAGTAATTACTGTTGAGGATTCAAAGAAAGGCAAAAGGCATTCCTTGCTCTAGAAACTCCCAGTTGAATGAGGAAGATAACTTGCAAACAACTATGTACAAATAAGCTTTACATATGTATATATGTGTGGTGTGTTTATATGAATACATATATGAATGAAGACAAATCGGAGATTAATAGAAGGCACTAGAATTAAACAAGAATGGGAAAGGCTTCCTATAGAAAATGACATTTTTAGCAGGGAATTGGAAGAAACCAGAAGGCAGAGACAAGGCAATGAAGTACCTTGTTCAAGGTCACAGAGATAGTAAAAAAACTAAGATCCTCAGTTTCCAAATGTAGCTCTCTTACCAGCACATTACACTTCTCAACCCAGTTTTTCCTTTCTTTTAGAACTTTGGTGTTTTGTTATCACACCTCCTACTAGCTTATTTCTGGGGACACTTTTCTTTTTTTGGATGGAGAACAGAACTGTGTTTTTTTATGAAGATGAAAATCCTCTCCCCTGTTAGAGATCAGTTCCTGTTAGAGATCAGTTCTATGTCTGTTCTTATATAGTCTTTTTTTTTTAGGTTTTTTTTTTTGCAAGGCAATGGGGTTAAGTGGCTTGCCCAAGGCCACACAGCTAGGTAATTATTAAGTGTCTGAGACTGGATTTGAACCCAGGTACTCCTGACTCCAAGGCCAGTGCTCTATCCACTACGCCACCTAGCCGCCCCTGTTCTTATAGTCTTAAGAAAGGTTCTTGGGGTCAGGTAAAGCCAAGACTTCTGGTTTTTATGATGGTCTCTTATAGAATTGAAATAGTTGTATGCTTCTGAAGAAGGTAGAGCAAGGGAATGGGGGAGGCTTTGGCATAGTAAGAAAGGATAGCTCTAGGGAGTCTGATTACTTGGAGAATTTTGTGTTTCTGTATTTGTGAACTCCAGTATTGAATATATGTGTTCTTGAGGAAAAAAGTTGTCCTTGAGGGAAAAATTTGCACACTAGGTGGTACTGGGTTGTGATATGTTTCCTGAAATCTTAGTAAACTAACAGGTCAGTTAAGAATGATTTTGTTATAAAGTCAGTAACAGCTTATCTTTGATAATGTCCCAAGAGTCTGTCCTTGACCCTCTTCTCTTCTCCCTCTCCTTTATTTCACTTGATGGACTTAGTAGCTACCATAGGTCCAAATGAAGTTACTAGAATAAGATTCTTAGATATATTTGTTCAGTCTTAAACTCTCTCCTCATCTTCAGTCTCACATCCCCTAACTGTTTAATCTTGGATTTGGTGTTGGGAAGACCTGAGTTTGAATCTCACTTCAAATACTTATTACCTGTGTGACTGTGGGCAAATCACTTAACTTATAAAGTGGGGATAGTAATAGTATCTACATCTTAAGAGTTGTTGTGAAGATCAGATAATGTATTTATAAGGTACTTTACAAATACTATCTATCGATACCATCATCATTATTATCATCCACCTCAATCTGGGTGTCTTGTAGACATCTTAAATTCAACATGTTTAAAAGAGAACTCATTATTTTTCTTTTTAAAATTTTCCCCATATTCTAACTTCTTTATTACTGCCAATATACCACCATTCTCCTGGTCACCGGTTTTGCAATCTGGGTCATTCACTACTTCTCATTATCTCACTCACTCCACAGTTCCAAACTAAGACTAAGTCCTGTCAGTTCTCCCTTTGCAGGATATATCATATATATCTCATCCTTTCCTCTAATTCAGCCATCACCTTGGTTCAGATCTTTATCATTTCATACCTGAAATATTGGAACAACTTACTGGTTGTTCTGCCCTACCAAGTCCTTTCTCCAGCCAATCCTTCACTCAGCTGCCAAAGTAATCTCCCTGAAGGGCAGATTTAATTCAATTCAATCAACTCGTGTAGTTTCCTATCACCTCTAAGAGCAAGTATAAAATCCTCTGTTAGGCTTCTAAAGTTTTTTTATAATCTATTCCCTTCTTTTCTAACTTTCTCCTTTACTTGTACTGTTTGGTCTAGTCTCACTGACCTTTTTGTTATTCTTTTTACATAGTACTCCTGAATAGTTCCTGAATCTATGTGTTTTCACTGACTAGTCTCCATTTCTGTAATGTTCTCTGTCTCCACCTCCTGGCCTCCTTGACTTCCTTCAAGATACAGCTCAAATCCTCTTTTTTCTTATTTCTCCCTAAGCTAGTGCCTTTTTTCAATTTACCCTGTCTATCTATCTATCTATCTATCTATCTATCTATCTATCTATCTATCTATCTATCTATCTATCTATCTTGAATGTGTGACCCTATATACTTCTTGTATAATCGTATATGCAAGTATATACATACAAGCTGCATGTACCATATATGTGTATGTATCTAGATCTAGATTTAAAACTAAATCTAGCTATATACCCTGTGCATATCTCATATATATGTATATACATACCTCATACATGTATGATACATACATATATTTTTTTCACAAATAAAGGAGAGATCTTGCAAAGGAATAAAGGATAGAACTTCACCTTAGATTGGATTTGCTGAGAGTGAAATAAGCAGCAGTTAATGACCCAGGTTGCAAGCCTGGGTGACTGGGAGAATGGTGGTACATTGACAAGTAAAAAGGAAGTTAGGGTGTGGGAAAAATTTTAAGGCAAGACACACAGACACCATACACACACACAACCAAATACATTTTGTATGTTTATGCTTCATCTTGTCTGTGTGTTATCTCTTCCCCCAGAAGAAGGCAGGCACAGCTTTTGCTTTCCTCTGTATCTCCAGTGCTTAGCATGATGTCTGGGATTTAATAAATTCTTATTGAACTGACTGTAATGCCTCTTGGGAATCTTGGCCTGTTCTCTTTGCTTTGCCCACGTTTCAAATAGTGAGAATCTGGCACTGAAAGTTCAAGGAGCTCTAACAAGTTTAGAAACTTCATAGAAGTATTTGAAGTAATTAAATAACTCACGCTACCGTTCCATCAACAGGATCTGTAGCCTGAAAGGAGAAATATGGTGTCGGGTCTGGTAGTCTTTCTAATCCTTTGGTGCCAATTCGAGTGCCCGAAGGTGTGGTGGTAAACCAAGTGCCCACATTTATATCTCCAGAGAGCTGATAATGTTGTTGGTCATGGGAGTCCCCCTTGTGTAATAGTAGAGATGTATTTTTGTGACCCTTTCCTGTAGACACAAGAACAAATATAACAATATGAATGTGGCAACTAACTTTTGATACATTATAACTTGACAATAATAATAGCATTAATAAAGTATATTAATGTTTACAAAATACTTTCCAAACATCTCATTTTTAACTTCACAACAATACTGGAAGTAGGTGCTATTATTAACTCAATAGTTGACCTAAGAGAAGCCCAGTTTGCTTCCTAGTGCGTAGATGAAATAAATTGTGTCATTTCAAATTCTTTGTGAAATATAAACTACAAATCACAAAGAAACAATGGTGCTATGTGAATGGCCCCATTTTTACCCCTTCAAGTTCTCTCTGTGGCAACATTTCAGCATATCTATCAGAGCAATATAGCTTTTTAAGTTACATTGCATCTGGGGCAGCTAGGTGGCGCAGTGGATAGAGCACCAGCCCTGGAGTCAGGAGTCCCTGAGTTCAAATCTGTCCTCAGACACTTAATAATTACCTAGCTGTGTGGCCTTGGGCAAGCCACTTAACCCCATTGCCTTGCAAAAAAAAAAAAAGTTACATTGCATCCTCCCAAACTCCAACTTTACTCTAAATTAACTCTCTTAACACTTAAATTTTTTCCTGCAAATGCTTCCTTTGTCTTTTTGAATTTATAGAGTCTGGTATCATAGTAAAAATTTAACAAACGATTGTTGAATGAGTAATTAAAGAAAGATGTATTTTTAGGGTTTGTAAGGGACTTTAGCAGCTACCTAGTCTAACTCATATAGAAAACGAATCACTACCTAATCATGTAGCCAAAAAAAGTTATTCATTTCTACTTGAATACCTCTAGAGAGAGAAAACCCGTCATTCTTGGAGGCAGTCCCTTCACCTTTGCCCAACATTATTTAAGATGTTCTTCTTGGGGGCAGCTAGGTGGTATAGTCAGCCCTGGAGTCAGGAAGACCTTAGTTCAAATCTGCCCTCAGACACACAATAATTACCTAGTTGTGTGATCTTGGGTGAGCCACTTAACCCCATTGCCTTAAATAAAATAAAAATTAAAAAAAAGATGTTCTTCTTGATATCAAGTATAAATTGACCCCTGTACAATTCCCTCCTTTCTTCATTCTTGACCAAACAGAACCTAATATTTATTCTACATTACAGGTCCTTGAAAACTTGAGGATATCTATTTGTCCCCCATAATTCTTCTTTTCTTTGAGTTAAACAGAATCAATTGTTTCAACTCATCCTCCTATGACATTAATTCAAGACCCTTCTCCATGCTTGTTATCTTCCTTTGGATACTATTTCACTTATTAATGAAACTTTAAAACAATGGTTCTCAGGCAATGTCTCATTCATCTTTGTATCTCTTTCAGTGCCTAGCACATTTATTTCTTTTCACATTGTTTCTTCCTTTTAAAAAATGAAAGTTTTTATGGATATTTTTGTTTGTACATTTCCTTTATTTCTGAATCTATCTTGACACATCTCCTACCTATGATAAGTGATACCTTATACCAAAGAATAAAAATGAGGGGAAAAAAAGCTTTTCAGCAAAACCAGCCATTACATTTACCAAGTCTGGTGGTATAAATTATGTTCTATATCCAAGATCCCCTACTTCTGCAAAGAAGTCATTTTGTCAAGTCAAAATGTATTCAGAGGCTTATTGAAACTTTGAGATAAGCTTTCTCATAATTGTACAGTTTGGTTCAGTTGTTACCATTTTTTTCCATTTATATCTGTGTAGTCACTGTGCACAATGTTTTCCTTCTTATGTTTATTTCTTTCAGTTCTAATAAATCATCCTATATTTCTTTTAATTCTTTATACTTATTATTTCTCCCACCATAGAATATTTATACATTTCCCAATCAATGATCAGATACTTTTCCCCCTTGTATATATATATGTATATATTTCTGAAAAAAGCTCTCCATGGAAAAATGAGCCTATATCAATCCAGTTCTAAGAGTTTTTAAAAATAATTTTATGGATCACAGACTTTGGAAACAGAGGAGACTTCAGCATCCATCCAGTCCAAAACATATGTGAAGGGAATCAGTATTATAACATATTCAGCAAGCAATTGTCTAGTGTCTTCATGAGCACTTCCAAGGAAGTGCTTCCATTACTTCTCTAGATAGTTCAATCCATTCTATTTTGGTATTGCTATCATGGTTAGGAAGATTTTCCTGACATAAATTCTAAATTTGTTTCTGCTATGATCTCTGCTTCCTTTTAATATCACATCAAGCTCTCTGCCCTGTGTTGACCTTCTCAAAGCATTCCTACATGAATAAAAATTAATGTGTACATTTACCAAACATGTCTGGGAAGTTTTAGGAAACTCAAAAATTCTAAGAAAATTCACCTGACTAAATTGGTCATGTGTAGGCAAAAATTGTCAATTCTTGCTCTGCATCATCTCTCTAAGGCATACCTGCTTCTTTATTTTACAAGCCACAATTTCTTCAGTCTTTTCTCATTCAATCAAAGTACAGAAAATATTTATGTTAATGAATTATTTATCATGTATTATAATGTGTCAATAATTATGGTTTTTCTGCTTTCTAAAATTGTAGATCTTTCTTTCATCAGATCCAATTTCCTTAACATACTCTTAAAAAACCCCAAACTTTAGCACTTGCTCAGTTTAATTCAATTTTTTTTAGGTTTTTGCAAGGCTATGGGGTTAAGTGGCTCGCCCAAGGTCACACAGCTAAGGTAACTATTAAGTGTCTGAGGCAGGATTTGAACTCAGGTACTCCTGACTCCAGGGCCGGTGCTCTATCCACTGAGTCACCTAGCCACCCCTGTTTAATTCAATTTTTAAAAAATTCTTCTGGAAAAAGTAGAACATAGTCCTTTTAAGAGGCAAAGGATAGTTTGTAACATTCACATTTGGAACAAGAATCAAGTAGGATCATGAGATTCCCCCTTTTCTGAGAAAGGAAAGAGCTCAATCGAAAGGTCAGTCTGAAGTCTGGAACTTTATCCAGTTGGCTAAGTATTGTTAGGCTGAGAGCTGGCAGGAAAAGAGCAATTTCTCCAAGGCAGATAGAAACTATGTGGTCAAAGGACAAAGTTCTGGGGAGGCAAGTACTACTTTTACCTTGAAGAACAAACAAGGAGGAATCAAGATGAATTTGAAAGGCCATTGGACTTGGCATTGGATGACCAAGGAGTCTGAGTCCTTGGTATTTCATTTAGCAGCTATATGACCCTGTTTCCTTTTCTTTGTTCATTATCTGCAAAATGAAGAATTTGAAGAAGATGGTTTCTAGGACTCTTCTGGGTTCTAGTATTCTAAAATGGTATGGCAGCAGAGTGTCATGGTGAATCAAGAAAAGTACTGAACTTGGAATTCCTTAGGATGATTTGAGTTCAAATCTGACCTCAGTCACTTCCTGGCTATGTGATGCTGGACAAGTCACTTGACTTCTGCCTCAGTTTCCTCATCTATAAAATGGGGATAATATTAGCTTTTGTGAAATAATACATGAAATAACATTCATAAAGTGCTTAGTAGAGGCTTAATAAATTCTTGTTTAATCTCTCCCTCCCTATGGGGGCTACTTAGAGGAGGAGAGAGAGATTGAGAAAGCCAAGAAGATATACTTAAAAAGAAATGTTTAGAAAGTTAAGACCTGAAACAGATAAACAGTAGTAGCCAATTAATGATACAGCTTGTACTTAGTGAATCTTTTCATATAACCATTGCACTAATCAACATGTTATATTACCTGTATTTTACAAGTTTATATGCTGTTACACTAATTTTTTTTTGCACAGGCTATAGGATTACAGATTTATAATCAGAAGGGACCTTAATGGTAATCTAGCCCAATACCTTTATTTTATAGATAAGGAAACTGAAGACTAGAGAGAATAAATATCCTAAGGTCTAGAAGCTATATATTTATATAACATTTATATAACACCTCAAAGAACTTATATAATATACAAAACACTCCATATAAACATAAGAGAAGCACAGAGTGCTATGAAATTCTGAGAAAGAAAAGATTATTTTCTACAAGGTTTTAGGGGGAACTGGCATTTGAGCTGCATCATGAAAGATTGATATATATATATATATATATATGTATTATATATATACTTAATTTTGTAGGCAGTTGTCACACTCTATGGAAGATGATTAATGAGTTTACAAAATCAATTTAAGACCAAGAGGCTAGTAAAGGATTGTGGGTCAGTTAAATGAAGAGTGAGCAGGTGATGGCCACTTGGTTTTATCCTCAAAAAAGGATTACTTTAATCAAGATAATAAGGCTAATGGGCTTCATGTGTTTGTGGATGCAGAGCAGCAGAGAGTGAAATGATTTGGAAATAATTTGAATGGAGTATTTACATTTAGAATTTCCCCTCCTTTTGGTTTTTGGTTATGTGTCTGGAAGCC
The DNA here is from genome assembly GCF_037893015.1 of Macrotis lagotis. Lineage (NCBI taxonomy): Eukaryota > Metazoa > Chordata > Mammalia > Peramelemorphia > Peramelidae > Macrotis > Macrotis lagotis. The sequence goes on from NC_133662.1 coordinate 223,496,191, forward strand.
CCTAGAGGAAGGAGGACTAGGCAGCTGCAACAGATCCATCTCAATGCTCACATTTCCCCTCCACAGAATTGGAGGTCTATTGGACACCAGATGTCCTTGAACCCACAGAAGATAAACAGAACCAAGAAGAGGAGGAATAAATATTAACAATCTGTAGTAGTACCCTTTTCCTCAGCCCCTCTCCAGCTACTGGCAAACAGCCAATTTGTTCTTTAATTTAAGCTTGTGTTGGCTCTGGCATAGATAAAATATATTTCTACAGTAAAAGAAAAACATTTTCCCCCCACAAGATATATGTACATGTCTAATTATGTGAGTTGAGAACTCTATAACTAAATGTGGCATATGAAGTATGCAAAATAAAGAATATTTCTTTAAAAAATAGTTGAAGTTCAAATTTGGTCATTCTTGACTTTTGGAAACATAAGTATATTGAAACATCTGTACTTGCTAAATATATATCATAAAAAACTTTTGCCTCAAGTCACCTAAAGTCTATCATTGAAAAAATGGCATTCATTTAAATTAAAATTCCCAACTTTCATTTAGATTTCTTGATTAATAAAAACATAAAATTTGAGAGTTGGGAGAGACCTCAGTGACCTAATCAAACCTATACAACAAACAAATCCCCACAATAACATATCTGATAAGTGGGTATCCAGTGTATTTGTTTGTATTCCTCTAAGGACAGGTAACCCACAATTTCTACAGGTAGTCCACTTTACTTTCAGGCAACTCTAAGGGTTACAAAGTTTTTTTTTTCCTTGACATTAAGTTTAAACTCTTTATTATTTCTACTACATACTTTTATGATATGATCTCAAGGTTCTTTATCATACTATTTGCTTCCAAGTGGACAATATAGATTGCCAATGTCCTTCATAGTACTCAGAACCGAATACAGTATTCTAGATGAGATCTGATTAGGACAGAGTAAAACCAAACTATCACCCTATTTAGTTAGTCAAAGGACATGAACAGCTTTCATAAGAACTACAAATTACTAGAAACTATATAATGAGAGAAATGTAAAAAAACTGAGGTCTTACTGTACACAGAGAAAATTAAATAAGATGATAAAAGATGGGACCTGTCAGTGATGGTGGGATTGTGTAAAGACAGGCATAGAAAGGTATTTAGTTTTGGTGAAGTTATGAATTGGTATGACTATTGTGGAAAGCAATACTGGTATGCTGTAAGAAATGGCAAACAGGAAGAATACAGAACAACCTGAAAAGATTTCTATGAATTGATACAAAGTGAAGTTATCAGAACCAGAAATACAATATTCATGGTACCTAAAAATAAAAAAAAATATTCATGATACCTACAACAATGTAAGTAGAAACTGAATTTATGAAATTTAGGAGAACAAAGCTTGTCTCCCCAAAGATAAATGAGATAATGAGAAGGTACTTTTTCCTGGTTCTTGAGGGTCCACAGATGCGGAACAGCCTAACATTAGTCTTTTTTTCAATGTGCTCATTTGTTTTGCTGAATTTTTTTCTGTTTTTTAAATTTTTTGTAATAAGGTAGGCTTTTTGGAAGAGGTTAGGGGAAAGATAGATATATAAAATAAAATGACATAACAAAATGTATTTAAAAAGGAAATCAATGCTACTTTCTTTTAAAGAATCTTTATTTTTCTCCTTTGGTCCTAAAAAATGTGGGTCTGACAGCCATCTAGATCCACATATTTCCAGGACCAAAGGAGAAAATAAAGAAAGCGAATCTTTGCCTAAGGTGCTGCTCTGTGGTAGTCTAGGAGTGAAAGTCACATCTGTTTCACATATGTTCTTTAGTATTTTGGGGCACGGATAAACACCTTACATCAGGGGTGCCAATCAACTGATCAATCAATTAAAAACATTCACTTAATACCTATTGTATGCCAAGCATTGTCCTAGATATTTGGAATATAAAACTAAAAACAATTCTCACTTCTGGGAGTTCACATCCTACTGTGTGCTACTAAGTGGTAAGTTGCATCATTTTCACTGTTCCCCCCTCTTTTTCTTTTGTTTCTGTTTCCCTTAACCATTCTTTTCTATATTATCTCTCCATCTTTTATTCATTTTTTCCTTTTATTTTTCCTTTCTTCTTAATTCACCCCCCCCCTTTACTTGGCCTGTCTAAGCCTTAGGTCTTACAGTGACATTCATGGGCATTATCTAATAGCCCATGGGGTTAAATGGATTGTATACATCTAATGAGGTCTGACATCTTTCTTATTTTAGTGAAATCCAAAGAGAATTCTATACAGTCACTTCCAAAAGAAATAATCACAGCTAAAAAAGTAAAATAAAAATTAAAAAGAGAAATAATCATAGCATAAAATAGAACCTAACAATAGATTCACCAACATTCTGAAAAACTTATCTTCTCTCCCCCACCCCCACCCCCAGATGGCTTCTGTCCCAAAAAGAATTTTTTCTGCCCAGTCCAGCCTACAGTAGAGAGTAGGTGGAACTGAATAGGGCTCAGTATGGGCAGTTACCCAGTTCCTTTTATGTTTCATGTTGTGTGGCTTCTTTTTCTTGAATCACTAATCCCCAGAATAGCAATTCATTTAGCAAACATTAATTGAATCTCTATCATTTTCTCAGTTCTGGGGATAAGACCACCCTTTAAGACATGCTTTGTTCTTTAGGAATGAATATACTAGTAGGAGAATAAGGGGAAAAAAGGAAATCAGTGCATTTTAGTTTAAAGGCACTTCTTCCTTCTTCAAATGTGCCTAGAGTATTTGTTTGGTACTCTCTTTTGTTTGCATCACACTCTTCCTTGTGTGATTCTTTTTTTTGTGTGTGTACATGTTGAATCCCTCCAATATAAGATAATAGTATGACATTTTAATGAATCTTTGTTTCCCAATCATCAACACAGTCCAAGGCACATAGTAGGCATTTGCTAGACTTTTCCTGAATAAACTTTGAAATATAGCTGTAGAGTTGCCATAGGAGTGAAAATGATAAGAGGAGAAAACTGATAAGTTTTTGTTACCAGACATACCCACATTCAACTGTAAGTACAAAAAGATCACCTGAAGTTTTGAATGATCATTTCCATGACTCATTTCTATTAATGTGAAAAATTCACTTCTATTTATGTGGAAATGCAATTAACTTCTATTATTTTTTTAGATTTTTGCAAGGCAAATGGGATTAAGTGGCTTGCCCAAGGCCACACAGCTAGGTAATTATTAAGTATCTGAGACCGGATTTGAACCCAGGTACTCCTGACTCCAAGGCCGGTGCTTTATCCACTACACCACCTAGCTTCCCAATTAACTTCTATTAATGTAGAAAATAAAAATTGCCCTGAAAACACAGTTAGCTAGGAAGGAGCACAATACTGTAGAAAGAGTAGTAGTTATAGAGTTAGGGGATCTTGATTCAAATCCTGCCTCTGACGTTAGCTAAGTCAATTGAGTAAGACATTGAGTAAGTCAATTAACTTCCTTGGGCTTCAGTTCTATCAGGTGTTGGATTAGATGAATGCTGAGATCCAGTTTTAGACTTAAAGCAGAAAAAAATAGCAGAAGTTTCAAGTATCTGATAAAAATGTGCACTCAAGCCCTTCCAGCCTGCAATGATGTACATAGATTGGATCATTTCTTGGGCCATTTCAAATTATTCCTTGAAGCCACTTTGATTTTGGGCAACCACCACCATTATCACCTTTCTTTAAGCTGCTAACTTCAGATGAGAGCAAGTCTGTTTTCGGTAGACAAAATGAGTTTCTGAAGTCTGTTGAACCTGGATTTGTAGAAATGTCTGAGTGGGCACACACAGGACCAGAATCCGGACTGTTACTGACTGCACCATCTGCAAAGAGTATCTAAGGACAACATTGATATTTCAGGTTAATCTTCTCAAAGTAAGAGAGATATAATCAAACAATGAAGAACAGATTGTCATATTAAACTGCTTTGAGAGCTACCAAGGAAAAGTGAAATCTTGAGCCTAGGGAAAAAAAAATGAAAACTAACTCCTGGACATTTGGTTTTTGTGCTAGAGGAAGTTTCTATTTAATGGATCATCATGGACACAGATGAAGGATTTTCCCAGGAAGACTAATGGAAGGGCATCAACAAAATTGGGGTTCTAGGACTGGAATAGAGCTTGAATAACTTAACTACCTCATTTTATAGCTAAGAAAATAGGCCCAGACAAATAGACTGAGATCACATATTCCAAACAGGAAATAGCATATGAAAAATTCCAGAAAATTATAAAGGTTGGGGCATCTCTGAGGAAGAGTGATTTACTTCTGTTTAACCAAAAAGGGAAGTATTGGAATATAAAATGAGAAAAATAGATTACAGCTAAATCATGGAGGACCTGGATTACTGGGTGGAGGGACTTTGATTATTTATTCCCCAAATAACCCAAAATTCCCCAAATATTATGTTCAGGTTTGAGGGCTACTATTTAGAAAGGACATTGATTAGTTGGAAAGCACACACACACACACACACACACACACACACAAACATCACAAGATAGGCATCTCTGTGCTTAGAAGCCATCTAATCCAATCCACTCTTCTTATAGAAGAACAAGAGAAGTTATACAACTTGTTCAAAATAATACTGTTAGGAAACTAATTTTCTAACTCAGGTTTCTCTGACTTGAAATCAAGTTTCTTTCCCATCATGCAAGTTGTCTATTGATGCACCTTGACTCTATGGCATATAAGGATCAATTAAAGTAAATATGACTATTTCTTTAGTCTGTAGAAGATTTCTGAGGATATTGATTGGTGCCCTACATCATGGATTGGCATGTGGTTAAAGGATTAAACTGCTGCTCCTTGGCCTCAAAGATCCAAACTGGGAGCAATGAGTAGAAATTGCCAAGAGGTAAATTCGCCATGATAGAAGAGAAACGTTCCTAACAATTTAATCAGTAAGTTAAGTCAACAAGCACCTATTAACTGCCTAGTATGTGCCAGACACTGTTATAGGCACTGTATCAAAATTAGATTAAAAATTTAGAATAGTATAATTTGAAAGGCATTAGATTTACTGTCACTGGAGGTCTTCTAGCCTACATGATAACCAACCCCTTTTTAAGTGGGTTGAATTAAATTGCATTAAATGGCTTCTGAGGTTGCTTTCAATTTTTAAGATTTTTCTAAGTTTTTGAATTTTTTGAAAGGATAAAGGAGAACTGAGAATATCTGAGCAGATGTGAAGTTACCAATGGAAAGAACAAGACTGAAGAAAGAAGAATTAGGGGTGATAGATAAAGGGCAGAAATCAAAGGAAAAAAAATCTTAGAGAAGGAAGGGGTAGGGGGAGGAATGAATTAGTAAGGTCTGAGGTATCAGAGAAAGTCATTCCTTTTGCTTCTGCGTGTCAAATACTTTTATTGATTGTTCATCATATTTAGCTGCATCAAGGTTAGCTACTGCATTGATGATAAATTATTTAATTTGAAAAAGTTACAAACCAAGTTAAAAGTAGAGGGAAGTTGGAGCATGATTTTTTTGTTTGCAGGTGATTATACACTCAATACAGCCTCTGAAGTTGAGATTCAACAAAAGAAAGATTTAATCTCTGCTGCTTGTACTAATTTTGGCCTAACAAATGACTTTTTAGAGATCTACCCTGTCCAATATATGAAATGTTAGACTTAGATCTTTTCTATCTACATACTGAGAGAGAACAACTTAATGAAGCAGGAAGTGTTGGTGTGAAGTCATATGATTTGGTTTCAAATCTCCATTCTACCATACACTACTTGTGTGAAATTGGGGGCAAGTATCCTGTCTGGGTCTTATTTTCTTCATCTGCATATTGAGGGATTTGGTCTCTTCTGGGTCTAAATGTTCACCTTGACAAACCAGTCCCACTATTTCTCTTTGAATTTCTATAAATAAGTTTTTTCAATGATGAAGTGTCAACTTGATATTCATCCTTCTCTTCCTCTCCCTGGTCTATCCCTTGTATCAATTCAGTTTATGTTAAAAACAGTCTATATAAGAATGATTGATTGATTCTTATGGGTTTCAAATTCCTAAGAAGGGGACATGTTCTGATGTCTCAAAAGCATCCCAATCTCCAACATCTTTCTCAACCTGTGTGGATCCATCCAACATGTACTTGACAACAGTTCCTTGACTGTTGATAACTCTGGATATCTCTTGTTCTATTGGTGGTGCCACGGTTTTATGCATCTGAGAGTACTTCACCCTTTGAGGATAACTCTGCCGAACCATGATGTCCCAGTTATGTTCATCATCTCCAATCTGTGGACCTAAAGGTGAAGATTATTTGTGAAATGGATGTTGTAGAAAGGAATTATGGAGCTAGGATTTAATTTCCTTGCTTTAATGAAAACCATTATAATTTCTGGAACTATTGAACAAGGTTGTTTCCATGTCATGACCAATGGCCCATAGTCAGAATATTTTGTTGATGTGGTTACAACAAATTTTATGAAGGAAACGGAAAAATTTAAAGAATCATAGACTCATAGATACAGAGCTAGAAGTGAACTTAAAGCTCATTTAGTTCAACTCCTTCATTTTACAGATGAGGAAACTGAGTCTTGGTGAAATTAAGTGACTTACTCAAGGGCAGTACCCCTCCTCCATTTTTTGCCTCTATTTCAAATTCTCAATGTCTGTGTTCCCAGCTCCCATCCAGATGTAGAGGAGGAAAGCATCTGACCAAGTGATTCAAATAAAAGTGTCTAATTGGAGCATGCTGAAAATTCGATTGTTATTGAATACAGTGTCTGACAGCTCATACTGAAATATATTCAGAAAAATGTCACCTTAATAGGTTAGATAGGACAGTCAAGATGCCAAGTTGATTTATTGAATTTAGACTTTACTCAAGAGTGTTTATGTTACTGTGGCAATTTATAGAGAAGGAAAAAGCCCTAGGTTGGCAGTCATTACCTTCAGGGAATGTAAATCTAGATCTGCAATTAACTAGCTACATGATCCCAGGGCAGCTAAGTGGTATAGAGGATAGAATAAAACTGTTTCCCCCAGTTTCCTCAGCTCTAAAATGAGGATAATGAAGCACCTACCTCTTAGGATTATTATGAGAACAGATGAGATAATATTTGTAAAACAGCACAGTCTGGCATACAGTAGGGGCTATGTAAATGCTGTTATTGTTATTGCTATTGTTGTTATTGTCAACTCTTGACTTTCGTTACCTCAATCTGTAAACTGATGTTAGGAGTGGTAGGTAAAGGTCTCTTCTAGCTTGAATATTCTTTTATTATGATAATATCTAGAGAGGAGTCTAGTTTTGTTAGAATTGTGTTCTAAGTAGCTATTTAGTCAAATGATATGACAATAAAACTTTGTGACTCCTCCCTCCCTCCTTCCTCCATCTCTCCCTTCCTCCCTCCTCCCCTCCTCCCTTCCCTCCTTTTGCTCCCTTCTTCCTTCCCTTCTTCCTTCCTTCCTCCTCCCTTCCTTCCTCTCTCCCTTCCTCCCTTCCTTCCTTCCTTCCTTCCACCCTCCTCCCTCCCTCCCTTCCTTCCCCCATCCCTCCCTCCTCTGATCTACTCTTTCATTCTGATATTCCAAGCACCTCCTACATCCAGCAATTGTTACAAGGGCCTTTTTGATTTATAGAACTCATTGTAACAAGATCAGCAAAGCACTGTTTCTGTGGCAGATCAGTAATAATATGAGAGTAGCCTTGATTATTTTATCTTTTTTTTTTTTGTCGGGGAAGGGGATGATCAGGAGCACTGACTTTTGTCAATGAAATGAACTTCTGGTGTGGAAACTCCCTTCATTAAGGCAGATCTTGCACACATGTACTTCATAGTCTTAGACAATAGCCTGTGCATTGAGAAATTAAGTGGTTTCCCTGGGAAAAGTGTCAAAAATAGGACTTGAATCCAAATCTTCCTGACTCTAAGGATAGTCTTCTATCCATTATGCTGTTATCTTTTAGTAACAATGAAACTGTAAGCAATTGTATTAATATTGGATGTCTCTCATTAGGGAAATATAGTTTCTGCTATAAAAAAGCTACTAGAAGAACCTAGTTCTCATCCTTATTCTTATTGCTAATTTGACTGACTCCAAAGTTCTTAAAATGCATCTGACCCAAAAATACTCACCTGGAGAAAGGTAGCCAAGGAAGGCCACTGCCAGCCCATTGGGACATGAAATATTTAGTCTTTGGAAGGTTGGGATAAAGGGAGGCTCTGGAGGAACTTCAGTTTCTGTTTCTTCCTATAGAACAGAAAGTAGTTTTATTGCACCTGCTTGCTTTTCTAAACCAATGTGTACAGATTAAATTCAATGAAGCCCAACAAAGATTTACTGAATAGCTACTACATGTTAAGAACTACCAGAAGCTTTGATGGAGATCCAATGAAGCATAAGATCAGTATATTACCATCACAGAATGTCTAGCTAAGGAAGCCAGCCCTACACAAGCAAAACACTTAATAATGACAAAACAACCCAAAATGCATTTATACAAAAGGTCACGTAAGACATTCCATAGAATTTTGAGCTCATGAAGCATTAGGGTTGGGAGAAAACTTCAGAAGTTAACTGGTCTGACCCTTCATTTTACAGATAAAGAAACAAACCTACAGAAAGGGTGACTTGAACAAAATCACATGCACATGGCAAATAGAGGTAGAGTATCTGATCTCTTTCCATTCTAACAGGAGAGAGCTGAAATTGTTTGGGGAAAGATTCATGAAGAACTGGGACTTGGTCTGGATCTAGAAGGACTGGATTTGGTTATGAGATCTAGAACAAATCACTCCATGAAGCAGTGGATCTGTAGTCAGAGCATCTGTGTTCAAATCTTGCCTCTAAGGTATGACATATGATTCATTAGGACCTCTATTCTTTTCCAATTATTATTAATCAGTTTGACATTTACATAAACCATATAGGGATAATTAGGATACATTCTCATAGTACACCTTTAGAGCAGTTCTCACACTTTAATGTAATGTTCACTATTTGTTTGGCAGTTACAAAGCTCACAAAAACCCTGACAAAGAAATCTCCATCCTGTTTTACTCAAATTCTCTGTTCAAACCCAGCATGAATGGGCTGCTTTGGTTCTTTGGAAACTCCTCCAAATTGCTTTTGTACCTCCAGATCACCCTCTCTTGCCAACATGAATAGTTGAGCATCTTAAGATCACTTGCCTTGCCCATCTTAATTGTTTTGCCCTCAAGAGCAAGGTCTATTAACCAAAAGAATTCTTTAGTATGTGTAACCCCTCTAGAGTTTTTAAGTATCAAATCTGTTATGCAACCTTAGAAAAATAATGCTCTGGAGGAAGGGAGAATCTCAGATGATGAGGAAGACCTGAGGACCACTTCATTAGAGAGGACTATGAACCCTTTAATGAAGTGGTTCAAAGGCTGACCTCTGAGATTTTTCTTCCATCTCAGGCAATTATAATCCTCCCAGAGGTATAATGTCCATTTAATCTTGGGCAAGTCATTCAATATGCCCGAACCTCAGTTTCCTCATTTGTATAATGAGTGGGCTGGGACAAATGTCCTCTGGGGTCCCTTTAAACTTTTGCTTTATGATCCTCCATGGAGCTTATCTTCTTCATAGATTAAATAGGAAATAATGGTGCTATTGTATTTGGTGCATGTAAGTTTTTGTTGTTTGTTTTTGCAAGGCCACACAGCTAGGTAGTTTTTAAGTGTCTGAGGTCAGATTTAAACTCAGGTACTACTGACTCCAGAGCTGGTGCTCTATCCACTGCAATGAGAAGATGCAGCAGATAGAGTACTTCTTTTGCAGTCAGGTGGTTGGAAGTTCAAATCCAGCTCTAGACCTAGCTATATGACTTGGTCAAGTCATTTGATCCTGATTGCTTTGCATCCAAAGCCATCTCCAGTCGTCCTGATTCATATCTGACCAGAAAGTGAGACTGGTGCCAGCACAGCATTCCATCATGTAAATCCAATTCATGTTCTTGTCATGGCATCACTTCCCTGATATTATGGTCTTCTTTGGGAATAAAAGGCCAAATATTATTAGGACATAATGAGAGGCTCCCTGTTTGACTTCACAGGGCTTGTGAGAATAAAGTTCGTTGTAAAGGAAATGTTATATAAAGTACCAGTACTATTATTCCTAATAAATATTAACTATGTAAAGATAAGGAATGGGCTCAAATTTGGAAAGCATTGAAAACCCAGTGTGAAATCTAAGATACAGTCAATAAATTTTTTTGTTTGATAAAAGACTAATAGTAACACATTCTTTGATACTTTAAGGATATGTGATTTCATCAGTGTAGAGTCCTTAGATATAGTTATATTGTTTTTATATTACCTTTATTTCTCAATAGATCTCTTCCCTTCCCCTACCCTACTCATCTAACTATTCCCTGTAACTAGAATAAAGAAGAGAGAGGGAAAAGGTCTATGAAACTAACAATTACAACAAAAAAGTCTTGAGAATTTATGCATTTATTATATCCTCACAGAGGGTGATCTGCAAAGAAAGTAATTTTCTCATCTCTTCTCCAGGGTCAAACTTGATTCTTATATTTATTTAGTGTTCAGTTTTTTGTTGCTATTGACCCTAGAGTCATTGTAGATACTGTTTTTCTGATTGTTTCCTTCACCTGTATAGACCATACAAGTCTTCTCATCATATGTATCTTTTACAAATCTAATTTGGTCAATGACTTCCCAGTATCCCAACTGGTCTCTACACAACTATATATTCCTACTCTTCATTCTTTGTTCCTTAAGAATGTCATTCCTGAAGACTTCTTATCCCTATTGGGATGACTTGCCTTAGAGGATTTTAAGTCACGAGATCCTACCTGTCCTTTCTGAGTATTTTAACATCTGTTCCCCTTAAATTTAGGGTTCCTAGTAAATGATGCCCAACCTTTCTTTTCTTTCATTAAAAGAGATACAATAAATTTGTATAATCATTCCTTAGTGTGAAGACAGTTTGTTCTTCTTGTTCATCTACCCTTCGAGTCATATTATCTATTCCTTAGCTCTAACTAGTGTCCTCCCCCACCCCATTCTCCTATTGTATTACATTCTTTCTCTGTCCAACACCTTGAAAAAGATCAGGATACAGGTAGCCTGGTATGGTAGATGGAATATTGGAACTGGAATTAGGAAAATCTGGGTTTGAAACCTACTTTAGGTACCTAATAGCTCTGTGACTCTGGTCAAGCCACTTAATCATTTTAGGTCTCAGTTTCTTTTTTTGTGAAATAATTTGAACCTGATGAAATATTAAGTTTTTCTCCAACTCTAAATTTATGTTGCTGTGGTATTAAGGATACTTAGTTAACCTTTGCAGTCCCACTCAGCCTTAGATCTATGATCCTATGTGTCCATTTTATCTTTTTAGGTTTTCTTGTGTTTTGTCCTTAAAACATTTCTCCCATTTTCCCAAGGAATTTCATAATCTTTAATAAGCTGTAGAGATGGATTTCCTTTACTTTTTGTTCTAGGAGGAATATGAACCTTCTTTTTAAGAATTTAGTATATTGTATTACGATGATGATGATGATGAAGATGGTGATGTTATATAGTATTGAGCATAGGCATAACATAGAATTAGTTGGTTTTCTCAGAAAGACAGGCCTCAATTCGGGTTACTGAAAAAATTGTACTTAGACTCTCCATACTTGCTAGAAGTCAGTTCCTTATTCATTAGTCTTCTTGTTCCCTTATACCAAATTCATCTAGAAAGTCACTAGCTTTGTATGGGATTAAGTGATTGATTCTCAGTGAATTGAAAGCCCTTGAGTGAGACTTTATCCTTCCTTGAAATTCTTCCTCTGGCCTTTCTATATTCCCATTTTAGCCTGAAATGCTCTCCATGAAAATGCTAGAAAGTAGTGGATGATTGGAAAGTATGAGAAGTAAAATTTGTTTGTTTGGTGGAAGGTAGACCAGAAGTCTGAGAAATACTGGTATTAACCATAGATTGCTGAAGATAAAGACCCTTTAGTTATAGCCTCTCCTTTTACAGATGAGAACACTGAAGCACAGAGTGATATAATAACTTGCCCAAGATCATATACCTTGGCAACTGTAGTACTCAGGGCAGAACTCGTAAGACAATAGACTAAGGGAATTCAGAGGTCATCTAGCCCTCATCACTCAACACCTGGACTATGGAATTAACTCAGGTTGATCTCTGTGATTCAAGTGTCTCTCTATTCAAGTCTGTTTGATTCAGCTCTCAAACTGATCTTTCTAAAGCACAGCTATGACCATTTTAATCCTTTATTCAATAAACTACAATGGCTCTCCTGATGACCCTCCAGGATCAAAAATAAAATCATCTTTTTAACTTTTAAAAACTTTCATAATCAGTTAGTGAGAATTTAAGTACCCAGGGATTGTGGCTAACTCAAGCAAGTGAAGACTTCCCCAGAAGAATTTTTCCAGTGGCCATTAAGGTGCCTGAAGCAGGTGTGATGGAGTGCTTTGAGTTTGGTTAGATATAGAAGACTCCAAGGTCATCCACTGTACTTCCAGGTCATCATTAATCATCTTTTATCCTGACACTGAACTTCAATGACAATGGAAGAGAGAGTGAGGCTGATGGCTTTGTACAACTTGTTTTACTTAAATCCAATCCACACTTGTCATCATCTGCAATTTCATTGGTCCTCTTTGAAAACAAAGGAAAAATAAAAAAAAAATCCAACCTTCTCATTTTACAGATTAGGAAATCAAATCCAGCATGTAGGTGACTTGAGATCTGGAATTGAACCCAAGCCCTCTGGCTTCAAGTATAATTTCCCCCCAATGTACACATTTTCTTATACTTCAAAGATACGTGATTTTATCAGTGTAGAGTTCTTAAAAATTGGTATTTTTTAAAGTTTTTTATAAGGCAAATGGGGTTAAATGGCTCGCCCAAGGCCACACAGCTAGGTAATTATTAAGTGTCTGAGGCTGAATTGAACTCAGGTACTCCTGACTCCAGGGCCGGTGCTCTATCTACTGTGCCACCTAACTGCCGGGTATATTGTTTTTATATCACCTTTACTTCCTATTAGATCCCTTCCCTTCCCCTTTCCTTCTCCTCCCTGTCTGGCTACTCCTGATTTGACCAAGGTTTTTCTATTATACTTTTCTTCCCAACCTGCTATTATAGTTAATATATCAATATTGAAAAGGTGAGTCTCCCTCAAGAGAGGGCATTAAAGGAAAGGTAAGAGCAGGACCCAATGGGAGCAAATCAGAAATCAGAATGGAAAAGAAAACAGTAGAATTAGTTTTCATATTAAAAAAATACACTGATTCTAATTTTGCTATAGTTTATTCCTGATCATACTTTTTTCCCTAAAAATCATGAAGTGATAGGTAATGTTCAGGTCCTTAAGATTTACAAAGATCTTTAAAAACATCATTTCATTTAATTTCACAACCATTCTCTGCATTTTCAGATTAAGAAATGAAAAACTTAAATGAATGGCCAATGGAAGCTGAGAGTTCAGTGAAAAGTCAGTCTCAGAGACAATCTTTACTTTGTCTATTGAAAAAAGGTTGATGAAGACTCTTGCCACAGCAATGGACACGCTTGACCCCATTCTTAGAGGCCACTAGGTGGTACCAGAGTGCACAGTGTAATGGACATGGAACCAGAAAGACCTGAGTTCAGATCTAGCCTCCAATATGCACTAGCAGTGTGACCCTGAGCAAATCACTAAACCTCTGTTGGCCTCAATTTCCTCTATTATAAAATGAGGAAAATAACAGCACCGATCTCAAGGGGGTATTCTGAAGATCAAATGAGATAATAATTGTAAAGAGCACATTGTTTGGCGGAGTTGGTGCTTAATTAATGCTTATTCCTTCTGTCCTTCCCACTCAGATTCTTTTGAAGCTTTACTTTTAACCAGATTTTGAAACCTAGATTTCTTTTACCTGCTTCTCTTCTTCCTTTGGAAGTGGTGGCTCCTCTTCTTTGGGAGCTTCTTTGTGTTTTTCTTTACCCTTAGGAGCTTTGACTTTTGATGTCTGAGGTGGGGTAGGTGGAGAGGGAATCACAGTTTGAGTATGTGCTGAAGGGATATTTAGCATTTCTTCTAAATCTTCATCCTTTTCCTCTGTGAAAAGGGAACAAAAGGAAATCCTTCAATTAATTCTTTATATGCCATATGCTCATCTGGCATCAAAGTTGTTAGTTAATTAGAATAGAAATTAAAAGAACTGCAGTATTCATATTCTGTATCCACATTTATAAGATCATGGGTTCATATACACTCTAACCCATCTCCTAACCTTGAAGCCATGTAATTATCTGGCTAGATCTTAGGGGGAAGGGCAGTTTTTTAAAATTAAAAATAACAATGCCATTCAGAAATTGTGTGTGTGTGGAAGGGAGGGGATATTGGGGGGGAGAGAGAGAGAGAGAGAGAGAGAGAGAGAGAGAGAGAGAGAGAGAGAGAGAGAGAGAGAGAGAGAAAAGGAAAGAGAAGAGAAGAGAAGAGAAGAGAAGAGAAGAGAAGAGAAGAGAAGAGAAGAGAAGAGAAGAGAAGAGAAGAGAAGAGGAGGGGAGGGGAGGGGAGGGGAGGGGAGAGTAGAGAGGAAGAAAAAGAAGGAGAAGGTGGAGAAGAAGAAGAAGAAAAGAAGAAAAAGAAGAAGAGAAGAATAGGAAAGGGAAGGAGAGGAGAATATAATGGAGAATATTACAAAGAATTCAATGAAAGGAGAACAAGGATCCTATGACCCGAAATTATTTTTTTCTTTTTAAAAATATTTTATTTTCCCCAATTTCTTGTAAAGACAATTTTAAAATATTTTTCATTTCAAAATATTTTGAATTTCAGATTCTTTCCCTCCTTCCCCCTTCCTCCTCTCCCTGAGAGTAAGCAGTTTGATATAGGTTATACATGTGCAATTATGTAAAGCATATTTCCATAAAAGGAATTCAGTTCAAAAAATGATAGGACAAAGTCACCATTGACTCTGTTGAAGAGAAAGGAGCAGATCAGGAAACTTACAAATGAAATCAGAAAGAAACAGTTAAAAAAATACTGAATGTTAGATCTGGAGAGTCAAGATACCTTTTGCTCAAATCTAGCCTCAGACACTGATAGGACCCTGGACAAGTTACTTAGCTGTTCTTTGCCTCAGTTTCTTCATCTGTAAAATAGGGACAAAATAGTACCTTCCTCCTAGGGTCTTTATGGGATCAGATAAGATACTATTTGTAAAGTGTTTTGTAAGCCTCACTATATGAATACAAGTTATTATTTGACATATTATTATTACTGCTAATTTCAAAAGGCCACATCTAAGAAGTGGATTTAAATTCTAGTAGCTGAGAACAAATTCAGGAGAATGACAAAAGAATCGTCTAGAAAATTATCTAGGGATGGAACAAGTGGTAATAGAGAAACTGATAAAAGTTTTCATTTTATATAGATGTAAGTTATGTTCAGATCTGGATAGCTCAGGGTTGATAGTGATTATGAAAAAAATTTGTTAGGCCCTAATTGATTTCTCTGGCCATGTTTCATCCTAAAAAAAAAGCACAAAAGGAATAAAAAATAAGATTGCAACCACTTCTCTTTCATTAGATTATGATATGAAAATATTCAGACTTTGTACTAATAGTGCTATCTAGATAATGTTTGGCACAGGATAACCTATATGTTAGTTATGAATCATGGGAATCATGGGAATAGTATCTTCAAATAATAGGTATTGAACATGACTCACTGTAATTGTAGAAGTATCAAATGGAGTCTCCAGGATGAAAAACACAAATTTCTGCTCATAGTAAGCCCTTATTTTTGTGTGTGTGATGTTGTTAGTGACTCCTCAAATGTGTAGGGATGAAACTGATTTTCTAATTGGCCCTCAGTAAAATGACATCCGATTTTTGTGGTTTGGAAGGCAATAGCTTCAAGTTGGAGAATGTGTTTATTAGAAACAGGACAGAGAAATCATTCACTATTTCTTCACAATGGCTCCTTTAAAACCAACATCCTGAAACACAATGGATATTTCCATAATTATTGGCAGAATTTTCAAAAATATTATTCCTTGGAAAACCAAGATGATTTCTCAGCAAATCATGCTTTCCTTGGCCCCAGCCAACAGTCTGTTTTGCTGGGCTGGTTCACAAAGATCACTGGGATTTCTTTTTCAGTAAATGTCTGCTTTCACAGGAAGTCGGAGTGCTCTGGAAACTCAACTAGACACCCTCAAAGCATTTAAAGATAGACTGTTAAATTCTACTAAAACATTCTAACTCAACAGAGGTAATTACCAAGGAATGGCAAATCAGAATGGGGTCTGATTTAATTTTTTTTTAAAAAAAGGAATAGATGGGGAAGGATGAAAGCACTTTTTTGCAGGGACCACTTATATCCTCTTTGTTATGTTCCCCTCACCTTGTGCTGTCCCACTGGGTCCATGGTAACTTATAGAGAGAGTGATTCCATTTTCCAACGTGGCAGAGAAAGATCCAAACCTGCTAACCATTCTCTTCTTATGGAGATCCCATTCTGTAAGGAGACAAAGTCAGGAGAAAATTAACATTTGATCAAGGAGAGACTTTGCATAGCACCACTATTTTGCCATTTCCCAAATAGTCATTCGTGGACTATTGTGAACATAGCACATTCAGAGTTACTAGGTCACTAGGATTCAAGGCAAGAGGAGGAGATAAGCAAGATGACAATGCTCCCTTGTTCTTCTTAAGCGTATTACTCAGACTGAATTTTAATTCAAAAATAAATTCTCTCTTGTCTGTGCTCAATTATTTTATGTATAGCCACTTGGTGTCACTACAGAGAGCAAGACAGGGTGGCTAACTGGGAATCTCTCTCCTCTCTCTCTCTCTCTCTCTCTCTCTCTCTCTCTCTCTCTCTCTCTCTCTCTCTCTCTCTCCCCCTTTATCTGTGTCCTCTGGGACTGACTTGGGATGTGACCTTTCCTATTGACCATTACCTTCTTCTACTCCCATTTTATTCTTTCATTTGGGTTAGGAATTTGGGTTAGGAGTGCAGATTTATTACCTCTGGGGGAATCACATACCATGCTAAAATCAAGATTGGAGATTCTGTAAGTCATTCTTAGTCATTAAAGAAAATGGGCTCACTTATATGAACAGGCTGAAATTGCCTGTTAATTCTATGTGGAATTTTTTTTCATTCTTTTCATGGAGGTTGTAGAGTTATTAATAAAATAATAAAATGGCTAGCATGCTCTCATAGTGGCAACTAATTTCCAAGTCAGAAAAGGAAGACTTCCAACAAGTTAGTCTTATGAGCTAAACTCTGAAACCCATCTATCTTTTTGAATTCTCAGATGACAAAGTATACCCTGG
The DNA here is from genome assembly GCF_037893015.1 of Macrotis lagotis. Taxonomy (NCBI): domain Eukaryota; kingdom Metazoa; phylum Chordata; class Mammalia; order Peramelemorphia; family Peramelidae; genus Macrotis; species Macrotis lagotis. The sequence continues at coordinate 223,513,501 of NC_133662.1, forward strand.
GAGACACCCATATCTGGTTGACTATAGATGCTGGTAAAAAAACCCCCAAAGAATGAGAATAAAAAATGATAAAAACAATGACCAAAGAACAGAGCATCATCAGAAACCAGATGAGCTTCTGTTACCAGTCTTTGTCCACCAATTAGCAGTATTCTCTTCCTTTCTGGTTCTTGTGTTCTGGGAAGAGAAAGATGCCAGGTGCTGCTACCAATGCTACCTCTGTTCTCTTGCAGGCCCTCTCTTCCTTTTGCTGTTTCCAGCTTCAATTTCTCTTCAGAATCATTCAAGTTCTACTCAAGTTTGAGGAATTTCCACAGTGCAATTATCTAGGAAGATGAGGAAAACTCCAAGCTTCTTAACTCACAGCATGGATATTTTGCATCTCATGTCCCTGTCTCATGGATATATTGCATCTCACTCATGTACATGAAACATAAAAACATTTTAACATTAATCTACACATTTAATTAAGGATCAGCTCTGTTACATACATCCCTATGAAAAATAAAACAAGGTTTTGTATATTACTTATTATTCTGAATTGTTGGCCATTTTCCTTTATTGCTACAAAATAGCAGGTTATATGTACTTATCCAAAATAAATTGATACGTTGATAAATGTGGTGTCAATGTAAAATCTTAAAATTTTAGTGTAAATAAAACTGATTAAAAATTTCCTTCTGAAAAACAATTTTTGAGAAAAATAAATTACATATATATAAAAGTAAAACTTGAGTATCTTCTGTCCCCATCCAAAATCAACTCTCTCCCTCCCTTTCCCTTTCTCTCTCTCTTCCCCACTCTTGCCATATGTATATAAATATATATATAGTACATTATATATTATTTTTATATATTTAGTATATATAATATATAAACATATATTAGAATAAAAATAGATTTCTTTCATTTAGCAGAAATTCATGAGACAAAATTTTAATTTAAGAAGTTATAAATTCCCTTTAAGAAACTTTATCCCTGGAAGTTATGTATTTTACTCCCTTGAGCTCTCTTAAGCTTGGGTCCCAATGATCAAATTGTACTAGGTGAAATATACAGTTCTAGATTGATAAATGAAAGTACATTGTTATAGGGGTTTAGGAAATGACTGCCATTCTAGAACTTACTGTTCAGAGGGAAAAGCATTCCCCCAAAGCCTTGAGAATGATTTAGACTCTTGCAATCTTTGAGTCAGATGGATAACTTTAGTCAGACTTGAGTAGTTTGAAAGAGGCATTCATAAATTGTGAAAGAGAAAACTAAGAGGAAGGAGGGAGGAGAGAGCATCCCTAGCCCTGTCTGGAATAAGGAGCCCAAATGGAAGCTTCAATGACTCAGGGACAAGAGACAAAAGAATCAATTGAAAGAAGAACCTGAAAGGAAAATGAAGCTATGACAGGTGACCCAATGGACCATTTGGGCACTGTTAAGTTTCCTGGGACAAAGGTTTCAAAAGGATAAGATCAGTTGTACTCACTTTTTCAAGAACTGAAGATAGTTTCCCCTTTAAGGTTTGCTCTTTCTTCACCTTCTCCACCCTGTGCCTATCTAGTAATAAACTCTATAATGTACTTTTCTTGCTTCTTTTGCTTAAAATATTTCCTCTATTCTGATTTTGCCTCCAATATAAAGAAGCCAAAGGTTAACTGGTGATACATAGAAATTTAAATTAAGATACAGAGCCAAACACATGTCAAAATGCTTGGCATTTTCATGCTTGGCTCTGGATGGATATATCATATTCGAAAGAAATAGGATAAGTAAATGGTGGGATGGGGTACTATTATGTATTAAAATGGCATACTTATGTGATGAGGATCAAGAACCAGAGAGCAGAAATATCACAAAGAATATTTGAGTGGGGGTCAATGGAGGGAGAAATACAAGTTATTGTTATTATTGGAACATAGAACAAATCACTTCTCCAGAGAAAATTTATAAGGATCTGGAGAAAGAGATCATAAGGCATGCTTTAGTCATTTTGAGGGACTTCTATTATCCATAAACTTGTTGGGGTTCTCTGCCAAAAATCAGGGCAGCTAATAACTTCTTAACCTGCCTTATGATAATTTCATCCTTCAAAATATATAGGAGAAATTCTATTAGCAGAGAAAAACTGGTTTCTGGAGTTTGAAATGGTAGGAAATTTAGCAGAAAGTAGCTATTTTCTCATGGAATTTGATCTGAAAGAGAGAGAATCTAGGCAGAGTTTGCCTCATACCATGGAAATTGCCTGGAGTGGGGGTGGACATTGCCAAGATTCAGATGAAATTTAGATAGAATACTATGGATGAAAATGCAGCTAGGGATGTCAGCTCAAGAACTAATTTGTGAAGAAACCAAGGGAAATAGTTTCAGTGAAGAAAAAATGCAAGGGGTTTAGTCTGAAGAGATTAATTGATGTATAGGGAACTCACCAAGCAACTCAGATTTTAAAAGGAAGACATAAAGTGGAGTAATAGCAATGATAACAAGTACCAACAACATTTATATAGCATCTTATGTCCCAGGCACCATGCTAAGTATTTTACAATTATTATGCGATTTGATCCTTACAACCATCCTAGGAAGCAGATGCTACTATAATCCTTATTTACTGCAGAGGAAACGGAGGTAGATAGCAGCTAAGTCACATAGCTAATAAGCATCAGAGGTTGATTTAAACTAAGATCTTGATCTCAAGACAAAGTGGTATTCTTCCACTGTGCCACCTATTATGTTGCTTTAATAAATGATGAATATAACAGGAAAGGTGGCACACTGGTTAAGCACTGGACTTGGAATCAGGAGGACTCATCAAGTTCAAATCTAGATTCAGACACTTATTGACTGCGTGACCCTGGGCAAGTCATTTAACCTTCTTTGCTTCAGTTTCTTCATCTATAAAATGAACTGGAGAAGAAAATGGTAAATTATTTCAGTATCTTTGTGAGAAAAAGAAGCCTAAGAGTTGGATAGACTGAAATGACAACAGTAGCAGCATAAGAAAATGGCATAATCCCTTGAAAATAGTTTATAGAATTCTTAATCTCAGAATGACCTGAGGCTGGGAGACTAAAAAAAAATAAAACTTTTTTCAGTTCTCCTAAGAGAAAAAAGATTAAAAAAGGAGTATGATCTTTATTTTGGGTTGATGAGATGATTATAATTAACAGCAGAAAGTGGAGTTAGTAAATTTTTAATTTTGTTTCTATTTTCTCTGCCAAAGAGAGTGATCGTTGTTGTAAAAATGTGGGAAAAATGAAGATAAGCAAGAACAAGATGGTGCTAGAAAGAGAGAACCAGGTCTTCAAGTCCCCTGGACGAGGTAATGAAAAGTACTGAAAAGATTGTCACAAAGGATTAGACAAAGCACTATCAGTAATAGATGAAAGATCATGGAAAAGAGAAGAGGTGCCATAATCAATCAACCACTCAATCTAGAAACATTTATTAAGCAGCTACTCTGTTCCAGGCACTGTGTAGAAGGCTAGATGTTGTCCAGTTTTCCAAAAAAAAGGTAAAAAAATAAGAGGATACAAATATAAATTAATGAATTTGACTTTGATTTCTGGAAAAGCTCTAAAGTGGAGCATCAAAGAAATGGCCAGTGAATGCCTATGAAGGGCAGTTGTGAAGGCAAAGCATCAGCATGACTCCAATAAAAATAAGTCTCATGATTCTAACCTTATTTCTTTTACTGATAGGATTACTAAATTGGTATAAGAAAAGAGGATATAGCTTATTTAAATTTTAGCAGAACTTTTGATAAAGTATCTCACAATGATTTGATGATTGCATTGAAAGATGAATTGTTAATGATTCACTGTCAATGGGACTAGAGTTCTCCAGTCATAGGAACCTGAGCACCTTGGCTAGCTATCTTTAGCCCTGAACTATTGAATCTCCTTATTAATGAATCAAAACAAAATGCATAGATGCCATGTTCATTAAATTTGGTTTTGTAATTGCATCTTTAAAGTTAATTTTAATTAACAGTAATCTATTTTTATTCTCTCCCAACACTCCTTATTAAGAAAAACTAATTCCTTATAACAAAGATGTATAGTCAAGTAAATGAATTCCTTCATTGGTGATTACATACACACATGCATACATACATATGTATGTGTTTTAGGTATATATATATATACATATATATATATATATATATGGGCTTCAAGTTATTGATATATTATATAACATTATATAATATATAATATAAAATATCAAATGGATAATTATATATAAACTATATGAATTATGGGTAATGTATGAATTAAATTAAATGATATGTGTATTTTATATTTTTATAAAATAAATACATATATATTTCTATTAAAACTTTTGCACCATTCATCTATCAAATCCCCATCAAGAAATACCCATGAAATTTGCAATTAATGCTGAGAGGAATAACAAACATACTTGATATCTAAAGTCTTTTTAAATTCTGGCCTGAATATAATAAGATAAAAGCCAATGGAGATAAAGGTAAACTCACAGGTATAAGAAAAATACCTTCACAAATTGGAGATTAGGAAGATATGACTCAGTATTTTTTTCTAAAAAATATCTTGGAATTTTAGTGCATTACAAGGTCAACATGAGTCAGTATTATGATGTAGAAACCAAAAAAGTAATACAAACTTGGGCTGCATTAAGAGAAGAAGGTTTCCCAGACATAGGAAGGGCACAGTCCCTCTGTATTTCTCCCTCCCATAAACTCAATTGGACTAATTTATTCAGTTCTGGATGCCATAGTATAAAAAGGGACATTGATAAACTAGAAAGAATTCACCAGGGAGGATGTATTGTGGTGAAGTCTTCAGGCATATCACACATGCCAGCTGAAGTAACAGTGTATTTTGCATGGAGAAGAAATGACTCAAAGGAGACATGATAACTGTATTACTGTTGTTTGTTCTTCATTCTCAAAGAAGACTATGACACAGCGGTGAAGGATGCCATGGACATGCAAGTGAGTTGGATTTAAGTGCTATATTCAAGTATCTGAAGGACTGTCTTAGAGAGGAATGATTAAGATTATTCATTTGGTCATAGAGGATCAAACCAGGAATAATGTATAGAAGTTGCAAAAAATCCAATTTAAATATGATGTCAGGAAAACCAATAGGAGCTGCCTAAGATTGAGTCTAATGAACCATTGGAAGAAGTGCTACCAGAAGCTTGACATCTACTTGTCAGATAAATTCTAGGAATTTCTCTGGGACATCATTCAAACTAGAAGACCTCTGAGGTCCCTTCCAAATCTTAAATTCTGTGATTCTATGACAAAACAATAAATAAAATAATGTCACAGGAACTGAGATTTGGAAAGGACCTCAGAAATCAACTAGTCCAAGCTATACCTGAAAAAAACACAAAATCCACATCATAAGGGACAAGTCATCTGGTCTTTGATTGAAGACTTCTAGTGAATTTATTCCTTCCCAGGGTATTTCATTCCACTTACTATTAAATCTAATAATTACTAATGTATTTATATTTTTCTCCTTTCAGATTAAATGTGGATGTGTGTGCGTGCGTGTGTGTGTATGTGTGTAAATTATAATATGCAAGCATATATCAGGTCTACTGTATATATAACTCAGTATATAAATTCAGGACAGTAACTGCCACCCAATGATAAGTTGGGCCTAGAATTGAATAGGAAGAAGAGAGAGGGATGTATTTGGGAAATTGCATAGTACTTTGAAGAATTCAAATTGCTTCTTGATGCAAAGAACCATCTTTTCAGCATAAATGTTCTCTCAGTGATACTCTATTGGCCCCAAAGCTGGAGATGCCATAATATTATTGCGGGTACAGTTAAACTGGAGTATGTTGCCAATAATGACCAGTATTCCTAAAGTGACATACAAAGTATAAATAAGGAAACATATATGATTGGAATAGTAAGTGGGTTATTAATTTGTCCTGAACAAGGAATAACAGATAAACAGTGTGAATGTTGCATTAATACCAATGAAAAACATGAAGACCTAAGAGACAGCCCTTCCAGATAATGGGTAGATCCACCCATGTGGTTACAAATGGTATAAGCATGAATGTATTCCATTCTCCACCAAGGGAATGCTCACTTAGTTCACAGAGATTCCCTGAAGTGTCTAAAAAAAGTGACATAGGTGACATTTAGGTTAACACCACATACCAGTCAAGGGGAGATATTCTGATGCTGCTAGCAGGTATAGCAATCTTTATTTTCTTTTCAACTGATTTATTTTCTGGCACATTAAGTCAAATGCCTTCCTTGATATCTATCAAAACCTCTCTCTTTAAACTACAGTAATAGTGTGGTTTGCAACTCTATAAATACACTTCAGTAATATTGTGCAATATTATATATATTTTTAGTAAGGTGATTAGTAATCTGAGGTCAAATCCATCCTTATCCTCCTATCAATTGTGTGATCTCAAGTAAGCCATTGTAACTTCTGTAAAATGAGAATAATTATAACAATTGCTTCTTAAGATTGTTATAAGGACCAAATGGGATAAGACTGTAATTGCAAAGTATGTTGTACTTTGACTTACAAACCGTAAGCCCTATATAAAAATAGGAATTGTCTATAATAATTAACTGTGTTAATAGGTGAACCCCTTAGGCTCCATGAAGACAAGGATCATGCTCTATCTAAACTTTGTATGTCTCTCAGTGATTATCACTGTTTTCTGACCATAGTATAAGTTTATTACATTATTTTTGAATTAGTTCATTTGTCTTCAGTCATGTCTGACTCCATTTGGGGTTTTCCTGACAAAAGATACTGGAGTAGTTTGCCATTCCCTCATCCTTACAGATGAGAGAGCTGAGGCAAACAGGGTTAAGTGACTTGCCCAGGGTCACACAACTTGTAAGAGTATCCATCTGGATTTAAACTTGGGAAGATGATTCTTCCTGACTCCAGGATCAGTGTTCTATACATTTTGGCACCACCTAGTTGTCCACAGCAATGTGTTGCCCTGAGTGGAGTTGTATTGTATTTTACTATATTCTGTTGTGTCTCTGATAAAATTACCTGTCTTTGGTGTCCTTGATCTCCGTTTTTTAAATTTTCCTTCATCATCTGAAGAATCATTATCTTCTTGTCTTTTCACCTTTCCTTGGAATTTCTTGGGATCTTTTATATGAATAAAGAAATTATGCTTGTCTTTTTTCACTTTCACTTTTACAAAAGTTGATCCTAAGAAATAATAGGGCAGAGGCAGGTGAATGATCTATAGGTTCTCAGATGATTGTTTCCCACAATTCTTGGAGAGTAGCACTGTACCATTTGTAATCATTTACATACATACATACATACATATATATATGTGTATATATATATATGAAATTTGTATATATGCATATATAATCAGAATATATATATTTGAATGTATGTGTTTATACACACACGCACATACACACACACACACAAGATTTGACATCTTTCCACCTTCCCTTCCCCAAATGTGCCCATTGTCCCTATAGTATTCCTAGCTCTAAATCACCCAGATTCACCCTCTCTAGGCAGTGTTCCTTGTTTTAAAATCAATATGGCTTTTTTTCAAAATTTTCAAAACTTCAGTTCTCCCAGAAATATGATCTTAGTATCTAGTAGCAGCAATCTGCATGACAGTATGAATTAATATAACATCTTAATGCATTATACTTTCTTTTAAGTAAGGAAACCTATTGATCCAAAGGTACATAATGCACAAAATCTGTTCCAAGTGTCCTCATAGTTCTGACTTTAAAATCGTATTATCACTTATTTGAAACTGCCATATTGGTATTTCATTTTCTGTAGACTATTATTTTTTTCTTTGAGAAACTAATTCTTTTCCAGTTAATAGTATTTTATTTTTTTCACCAACATGTAAAAAAAAATCTAGAATTTATGTTCTAAGACAGGAGAGGGATATGAATAGGGCCACATGCATATAAAAGTTGACCATGATTCAAGACCTCATCTGAGTAGTATTGCTCTACTCTGTCATAGTAAACAATAGTCTCATTGTTATGAGATTATCCAAAGTGATTTCACACCTCTTGATCTAATATTGTCTAATAGACAATATTTTCACAATGTACCTTTTCCAAATACTATCTTTTCCACTTCAATCTGTCCTCCATCTGAGGGATACAAAAAGTAATTTGTTCCGGAGACTTGGGTTGGATTCTCTCCCATGTTGTATCCTTGGAACTAGAAAAAGAGAGCATTATCTTGCTTGTATAAGGATATAGTGGACCAAAATGAAAATATGGAACAATTTAAGTAATTTTAGATTTATTACATAGAGTTCTCTTAAGACATTTATAGATAATCATAACCATAAAATTCAAATTGAACCTCAGAAATGAAGAGAGATAAATAATTAGAAAGCAATTTACTACATCATGTTAATATAATCATTAATGATAATGTTCCTAAATTAATTTATGGATTTAAAGTCAAATTAACTAATGGGTATGTTATGGAACTAGAAAAATTGAGAAAATTAAAAATAAAAGGTCTAAAATTTCAAGGAAAAAATGAGAACTATCATGAATGAAGAAGATTTAATGCTATCCAATTTCAAACTAAATTATAAAGAAGTCATTAAAAATTATCTGGTAATACTTAAAGAAGCACAAAACTAGATTAGTGGAATAGATTAGATAAACAAAAAAAAGAAGCAATTGAAAATAGAATTCCAGTGTTTCATAAATCTAAGAACATGGAATTAGTGGAGAAAGAACTCACTCTTCCATTCCTACTGATTGAGAGAAAAGTAATTTGAAATATACTGTCTAGGCCAATTTCTTATACTATATATCCCCATAAACTCCAAATGAATATATGATCTGAATATAAAAAATTAGATAATAAAAATTTGCATAGAATAAGGTCAGATAGCTTTCCCATTTATGACTAAGGAAATAATTTTTAAATAAACAAGAGATAATATACATTTTGCCAAATAGACAGAATACACATTTTGACAATGGGAACTAAAGTAAAACTTTTTGGGTGAATAATACAAATGAAAAAGAATGAGAGATCATAGTGACAAAATATGCATCAAATTCACTATCAGAAATATGTAACTCAATGACATAAAAATATAATACCAAAAGCCATTCATTAATATTCTGGTTGTCAAAGAATATTAAGTTTTCATAAACATCACAAACTATAAATGATCATAGGACGACATGCCGCAAATCACTAACAATAAGAGAAATTAAAATGATTGCATCTTTCTTTTTTTATGCTGTGTCATGCAATTTGGAAAAGATGATAAAAGTAGTAACAGGCAACACCAAAGGGACTATGGGATGAAAAGCTCATTATTTATCTGTTGGTGGAACTGATCAGGTCCATATGTTCTACATTTTAACTTGGAATTATGAAAGAAAAGTCACTAGAGGATCCACACCTTTTGACTTAGTGATTTCACTAAAGTTTATATTCCAAAGGAAGTGGAAGACAGAAACAAAAAGTCCAATATTTACCAAATTATCACTAGCAAACTTCTTTGTGATTTCAAAGAACTAGAAATAAAGTGAAGGTCCACAGTTGAGAAATGACTATAGCAAACAAAACAAAACTATAGTATATCAATGCAATGAAATACATTATGCAGGAGAAGTGGTATGGAATAGTGGATAAAGCAGGGCAATTGGCATCAAAAAGAACTGACTTCAAGTCCCACCTCAGACATTTACTGTCAGGGTGATTGGGAATAATTCTCTTAGGTTCCTCATATGCCAAATGAAGAAGTAGGATCCAATAACCTCTAAAGTCTCCATGATTGTAGTCTTTCAAGAGAAACTTGGCAGGATTTGTCAGAACAATATACAGTGCCTACAATGCCTACAATGATAGCACTGAAAACATAATTAAAAAGAAATTGAACCTTGAACAATGGAAAAACCAGTGAAGATACCAAAGAAGAGATAATTAAACAGCCCCTATCCCAGCTCCCACTTTTCTCATATCAGAGAAGCAAGGGAAAATAGTGTTCACATTGTCAGATGTTGTTTCTATATTGGTTGTTTTTACTTGTTACTCTGTCTCATGGGAGGGAAATATTTAAAAGGGGAAAGGTCTTTTTTTTGGTGAGAAATATATCATAAAAGTAAAATTGCATTGATAATATGTATTAAAATTAGTTTACTTTTAATACTAAAGGACCTCAAAGAACTTTCCAGGCATTAGATGGAAATGACTTCATCAGTTACTCCTGGATGGTAGTAAGTAGTAACTGTAATAAATCATCACTTTACAAGTGTCAAAATGACCTCCAAACAACATGCCAAAGTTTTGAATTTGTGTCTGGGTACAGTCCAATGCAACATTGGAGCTCAGAAACCTGTCAGGAGATGACTTAGGGCCAAATTTTCTTCTCTTGGCTCATATTAAAAATGCAGCAACTGTCAATTATCTAACCACATTGACTGTTAGAAAGAAGTCATGCATGTCCTGACTGGTTGGAAGGTGGTCTTTATGCTCCCCCCCCACAACCCTTGAAAAACCACACTGATGACTCAGCTGGGTCTATACAACTGATTTCTATCTGGTCAGTCTTCCTAGTCCCACCTTACGCTACATTAATTTTCACTTAGACACATGAGCACACTTCTGGCTTAAGATTCCAAATATGGTCAGTGGATAAGAATTTGGTGCTCTGATGTTCTTTTAGCAGTGTAATGGAATTGATTGAATCTTTAGGAAGTAGATTTGGAGAATGTCTCAATCCAATTGATTGAGCCTTGGATTACAGCTACAATTAGGTAGCAAGGCATGTTGTCCCTTATCTAGTTATCTTTTGTTTGTTTGTTTTTTGCAAGGCAATGGTTAAGTGACTTGCCTAAGGTCACATGGTTAAGTAAATATTGTCTGAGGTCGGATCTGAACTCAGGTCCTCCTGATTCTAGGACTGGTGCTTTATCCACTGTGCCCCCTGCTAATAACTTCTTACTAGCCCAACCATTGCTCTTTCCTTAATCCTCATCCTGCCTGACCATCCTAAAACATTTGACTGTAATGAGTTAGTCAAACCAAGGAAACTCTGTAAAGCATTTCTCTTAATCTATGCCACGTTCTTTATTCCCACTGCCTTTACTCTCCAGAAAATTCAAAGTGTTACTTTCATGAGGTGTTTTACCATTAAATGGATATGGATATATGGGGCACCAGGAGGAATTTTGCTTTAAGAAAGAGACCCAAGCTTTTATTAGGTTGTATCTGCCATGTAACTCTAAGGATTTCCCCCCAACCCCCCTTTTAGGGTAGACCAAAAGGGCTGAAGTAGGTGTTAAAAATGGCCTCACCTGATAGATTTTCTCTGTGGATGGTGGTGGGGAAAGTTGTTCCTGCTGCTGTGAGGATGGTGACACCTCATCTTTACTTTTTTCTCTGAAGGTGGATTTCTTCTTGGAAGACTTGCTATCTTCTTTTACAGGCTTCTCTGGTTTCTTCTTTTTCAAAGAATCTTTGTGTTTTTTTTCTAATTTCCTTTCTTCTTTTAGGCGCTCTTCTTCGGCAAGACGTTCCTGTTCTAACTTCCAAGCCTGCCCAATAATCACAATAGCAAATTATTTGAACATTAGAAGTCTAAGGCATAGAGCAAGTGCTAGACTGGTTAAAACTGAGATTGATTTTGGATAGCATTGAGATTTTTCTGGATTAAATAGTACTTAGGAAAATGAATGTTTGATTATTAGAAAATAGATTGAATCCTGGTTAAATTGGTTCTGGTAGATTCTTTTTTTTTTTTTTAAGTTGTGGCTCTGTTCATAGTTCAATGAAAAATGAGTATTAATTTGCTTCTGTATTTCACCAAGTTTGTGCTACTTGTTTGATCAACAGACTATGGATAAATTCCATTTAAGCGCTTGTTTCTAAGTTTTTCTATTGCATTGATCTTTGTCAGTTAACAATATATTTTTTTCTCTTTTTTGTCTCCTATGGCAGTGACTTCCAGTCTCTGAGAAACTCCAATAATCGATCACTGTTGTTTTTATTTCCAAATGAGCCATGGGAAGTTAAAAGTGAAGTAACATAAGTTTTATTTTAGATTTTTTTTTAAGTATGCATGATATCTTTGAGTCAACCCAAGTCTGGGTCTTCCCTTCAACTTTTTTTTTTTGGTTTGATTTTTACAAGGCAATGGAGTTAAGTGACTTACCCATGGTCACACAGTTAGCTGATTATTAACTGTCTGAGATCAAATTTGAACTCAGAGCTGGCTATCCACTCCACTACCTAACAGGTTCCCTTCTCCAACTTTCAAAGGAGCAGCATAGAGCACTGTCCAAAGTATTAGGAGACCCGCTCTCTAGTTATCTCTATGACACACAAGTTAATAATAAATGTAACGACAACTAGTACAACAATGGGTAGCATTCATAAAATGAATGTTAACGTGCTTTACAGATATTCTGCCATAGATAATAGCTATTATGATTCCTTTTGCACATGAGGAAACTGAGGCAGACATAGATTAATTAACTTGCCCAGAGTCATACATCTAGTAAGTATCTGAGAGTGGATTTGAACTCAAATTTTCTTAACTCCAGACTGAGGGCTGTATCTACACTATATTATCTAGCTCTCTAGGCCTCAGTTTCCTTCTCTGTTAAATGAAGGAATTGATGCCATTGATTTTAAGATCCTTCCCTCCCGGTTTTTAAACTTGGGGAACATAGAGATTTTAGTCAAAGGTTCTTCAGTTAAAAAAAAGTTTATCGGTCTGACAGGGCTTGAATATTGGGTGTGTTTACCCATGTCACTCCTAGGATCCCCAGTTTCAGAGTTAACTCTGACAGTCCCTGGGCTTGGTGGCATTTGTAGATTGAATGACAAAAACCTATTGTCTACTGATGCAGAACTGAGAAGACATGGGTTGAGTTACCAATACACAAAGATGCATTCATAAAATTCAGATGCAAAAGACAGGTTGAGGTTATGTCTACTAGATGGAGATTGTCCATTGAGTCAACCAATTGGAATATGTTTTCAAGGGCACCACACCAATAGGAGGTAGTATAACCTATTGGAAAGAAATTTGCATATTGCTAGTTAGAGGAATTGGGTTCAGACTTGCCTCTGATACATGTCACCTGGGTGAGATCTTCCTTTTTTTTCCCCCTTTACATCTTGCTCTTCACCCTTTCTTCCCAAGCTATAAATAAATGGTAATGTGGTGGAGGAAGCCTGAGAAAGGGCATGGCACTATTTCTTGTAGTACTTGGTATTCTCTTCCAGGGCTGAACTAGCAATTATTAATACTATTGGAAGGCAAACTGAGACTCTCTGGGGATTAGCCATGGGCTAAACTGAAAGAAGTAATCAATAGCTATTGTCAGTTCCTTTAGGACTCAACACTTATTATCTTAGGTACCAATGCTAGTAACTTTTACTTTGTATGGATAGTAAGATACCTTAAAGGAATAATCACTGAGTCAAATTATAAATGAATATCTTATTTCAAACTTCTCACCCTTGAAAAAATTATATCCATTTCTTTAATTTAAGGTGGAATAATTTTTAAAGAGGGAAAAATCTACTGAATTTTCTCTTTTCTCCAGACACAGCTATCAATTAAAGGCATTTACATTGCTTGCAAATGATCAATTCTTCAAGGTCTTAGATAAAAGATTTGTTTCTATTCTATCATAGTTACCTAACCATTAACTCGTTTAGGGCTAGTACTTGTTATTAATGGGTTTTTTAAATTACCTTGAGGGAGTTTTCAAGGATAAAAATATTCTTTTCTTGCTCTTTATCTGAATCTTCAGAGAAAGTTTTGCTGTTTTCTTTGATATCTATAAATGGAAAGGATCAAAAAAATATTCTGTTTTCAAGTAAGAAAGAAAAAAAAGTCTAGCGTCAAGGGTCCAAGTTGGAGAAAAGGGAATAGATTCATGAGAAATATGTTGTGGAAGAAAAAGCAATAAGACTTGGCGATTAACAAGAATAAAAGGAAAGACTGAAGGTTTGACAATGAGCATTGCAAAGCTGATTCTTTAGAAAGATGATACATCTACTATTTATAGGAAAGTTGGAAGGTGAAAGAGTGGGGAAAATTAGAAATGAGCTATAGTTTGTTAACATTGAGTTTGAGATGTTTCAGGTAAAGAAGTCAAATAATTGTTGGTAATATAAGATGAAAACTAAGGTGAGAGATGGGCTAAATATTTTGATTTAAGAGCCATCTCTATAGAGATAATAATTGAACCCATGAAATAGATGAAGTGATCATTAGACGAATTAAATCCATGAAATGGTGAAATGAAATGAAAGGCAGTATGATGAATGAAAAATTTGAGAGACATGATTTCTAGATAATTAATCATTTTATTAATTATTGCTAGTGGATAATTAATAAAAAAGATGGCCATTTGACTGTCTCTCACATACTAAAGACCCCTCATGGAACCCACTCAACTCTTCTATGTCCTTGGAAGAGTAGATGGATCCTGAAGGTAGATATTAATTCTGATTGGTTAACATAATGAGAGGTGGACTTATTCTAATGAGGGACTGTGGGATATGACCCCAATCATTTAGTTTTGAACAAAGATATTATCTCACCTCAGTCTAGGACAATCTAGACAATGAGACAGAATCTACCCATTCACTTAAATTAGAATTTCTTTATCTTTTGATCAGATCTGAGTTTTCCCAGTTTGGTGGAGTTTAAAGAAGATGGAGGAGAATCCTAAATCCAATCTCATTATCAGCCCTATTCTGCAAGGACTGATTTCTGAATGAAGAAACAGAAAAGGAAAACACTTTAGTCCTAATTCAATAATTGGATATTGATATGAGAGAAAGAATTATTTCTCTTAGAAGGAAAAGATACCATGGAAGTAGAATTGAAAGGATTTGCAATTGATTGGACAAGGGGGATTGAAGGCAAGGTAGAAATCCAAGACAATGTCAAGGTTTTGAGTTTGGGAGACTAAATAAAGGGTGGTCAGGAAAGTCAGGAGGAGGTGATTTGGAGCAAAAGGACTAAGTTCATCAATGGCAACAGAATCATCAAATTTTAAAAGTGATAGGGTACACACAAGTGATCTAGACCAACTTGAAACATAAATTTCTCCCAAATGGTCATCTGTTAGACCCAGACTACATTTTAATGTTTCTGATGAGGAACTCACTGCCTTATGGGGTAATCCGTCCTACTTTAGGGAAACTTTTTTTTATGTTGAACTGACATCTGCCTCTCTGCAGCTCCTAGGACCATTGGTTCTAGGGGGTCAAGTAAAATCTGGGGTCAAGTAAAATCAATCCCATCTTTCCTCCACATTATAATCCTTCAATTTGCAAATGTAGCAATAGTGAAGCTGGAAGACTAGACTTTGGGGATGGGGCTTAAGAATAGATATGGATTTGTTTGGTGAATTTACCAGGCTCTCTGACTCAGGACAGTTAAGAAAATGCTTAAACTTTAGTTCACAGGTAACTGCAAAAGTTCACGGCCTACTACAAAAAGTTCATAGGTTAGGTTTTTTGGAGAAGCAGCAACATAGAGAGTTTCAGTAGAAGTAACGAAGTTAAGTAAAGAAAAACAGCCACAAGATGGGCTTCTAAGATCACCAAGAACAGCTAGGAGCAAGGAAAGAGTGTGAAGGTTATTTGGATGATCATACTCCCCCAGAGTGGGCTGCCTTTACAGGAAGCCAAGCAAGCATAAGTAATAGTCAAAATAAGTTGTAGAGAAGTACACAGGGACATGATTATTTGGGGGATGATGCTCCCAAGAGCGAACTCCTCCAAAAGAGGACAAGCATCTCAACTGAGGAGTGAGCTGAGCTTTTGAGGAATAGAGAGACATGGGGGTAGCTTAGTTAGCGGAGATTAGGTAATTATGGATATACAGAGAGGGGTGATAGCTCAATCTCTTCAGGTAGGGATTTATTGTTTCACTGATAGGGGCTTGTCTTTTGTTGAGGAGAGAGGGGCAAGGTACTTTACTAAAAGTTCATTGACCTCACCTTATAGCTTGATCAATGGGATGGGGAGGGGTTAGGACAGAAGGTACAGATTAATAACTATAAAATATATTTCTTTGTCCAATATTTCCTTTACTTCAATAGCATTCACTCTGCCCTCTAATTCATAATATCTGCTCTATTTAGTTGTCTGTCTGTCTCTATCTAGTATTTATTTTGTCCTGGGTAATGATTTAGGTTTTTTGATTACAAAGACAAAATGAAGCAGTCCTATCTTCATGGGGTTTATAGGACAAGGAGATAGAAGAGATGATACAATATTTATATCAGACAATTAGAATATACAATATAATTTGAGGAGGAGAAGGAAGAGAAGGAGTAGAAAGGGAAAGAAGAGAGTAGTGACCACTTGGGGAAACAGGAAAGTCCTCAGGTAGGAGAAAGCACTTAAACTGAAACCTGAATGAAGCTAGAAATGATAAGACTTGGAATTGAGGTATGATGTACATTCCTCTTATGGTGAACAGCTTAGGCAGACCTGAAGGATGGAAAATCATGTTAAAGGAGCAGTAAGTAGACTTGCTTGGCTGTATTGTGGAAGTCATGAAGAGGGAATAATGTGAAATAAGTCTTGGAATGCTGACTGGAATAAGATTGTCCAGAAATTTAAATTCCAAAAAGAGGAGTTTCATTATTATATCATGCCTGGAAACCATATGAAACAGAGACAAATGCCTGAGAATTCAGGTTTGGTTAAAATGGAAATAAATATCTACTTTTACATTTTTTTAGAGAAAGAAGAGATTTTGTGGGAGATAAAGATTCATCCATTTTTGTCAGGGCAAGAGCTATTTCATCAGCCATTTTCTTTTCCTGATATTTAGCTTCTTCCTGTATGATCCATTCTTGAATAGAGTCAGCTACAAGTTCCAAATAGTTCCTGGGGAAGGAGGGGAAATCCAAGAAAAAGTTAACAATGAAAATCATTTTAGATATCTGTACACAAATATACCAAGAAGAGGCAACAAGCAAATTGAACAAGAGAGTTTAATGCCCAGAGTCAAGTTTGACTTCCTAGGTATTACTTCTTAGCAATCACTTCCAAGATGTGAAAGGCTTTAAATGTCCAAAAGTAGAACATTGATTAGCTTGACACTGTTGGGCAGGCAAAGGTGGTATTTTTATTTAATATTTTTCCAATATTTTTTAATCTACATATCATAGGATTATAGAAAGATCAAAGAATGAGAAAAAAGCTCAGAAGTTGAAGCAATTTTGATCAAGGTCACACAAAATCTTTAAAATAGTATCAGAAGTTTGAAATCCGATCCTTTGACTTGAGTGCCAGTGCTTCATCCCCTGAGGTCAGATCTTTTATAAAAATGATAACATATTTCCCAGTTTTCAAGAAGAACTAAGCAAGACTGGGAAACTAATGGTAATTGAATCCTAGAGATCAAAAATCTGGCTAGAACGTCTGTCTTTGAAATTCTATTTTCTTGAGTTCTATTTGAAGCTATACAAATATTAAAATATGTTATAAGAAATGATGAGCTACATGTTTTTCCTTCCTTTAGTTCTCTTCTTTCACAAAATGGATAATATGAAAATATGTTGAACAAGATTATGCATGTATAACCTATATCAGATTACTCATTGCCATGGGAAGGAGGAAGGGAAGAGAGGGTGATAGAAAAATGTGGAACTCATAAGTTTACAAAATGATGAATGTTTAAAACTACATTTGCATGTATTTGGAATGAAATAAAATAATATAAAATAACATACGAAAAACCAATAAGCTAGTTGAGTTTAGAAAAACATGAAAAGACTTGCACTTATGAAGGAAGATACTTTCCAACTCCAGAAAATAAACTTTTACTAGAACTATTTATGGTATAGTCTTACATATATGTGTATGTGTATATTTATACCTTTATATACATATATGTGTGTGAGTATATTTAAATATAATCTTCTCTAAGGTGAAAGAGAAAGGGAGATAGAAAGAATTACACAGCAGAGAACAAAAGAAAAGGAAACAAAATCTGAGTAGTTTTGAAAATGATGTATATTATTTATTACATAGTTTTTCAAAAAATATGCAGTCTAAAATGGAAATTCTCTATGGTTTGCTGTGTTGATGAAAATGTTCCTTTTTTGCCTTGCTTTTTGCATTTAAAATAAATTAAAAATTAAAAAATCAAAATCAAAATAAAGATCTTGCTTTTTAGCCTCATCATAACATTCCTTAAATCTTTAATCTATTTGGGTCTAAGCAAGCATATTTAAATTAATATTAATTATAAAAATGAAATATTCAGTCAGTCAGCTAAACTGCTTATCCATTTCAGGGGTTGTGTTGAATCCCAGAGAGGTGTTTCTTTGGAGTTCAAATGCTTATTTCAGGTTAAGGAAAAAGCACAACAAATAAACAATTACCTGAATCCAACATTAGAATGGAGAGCAATTTCCCATTTTTCAGAACTTAGTCGTTGTATATTCATAGGATTGTGAAAAACTAAAAGCAAAGAGTTGTCTTGAGTATGATAATAGGAATCAATGCATCTAAATTCCTGGCTTGCCTCTTGAAGAACCTGCAAATAAAAATAAATGGATAACTACATTTTGAAACCCTTATGTAGCAAAGGAACAATGAGAATAGATCTTTGGCCAAGGGCAGAAGAGGGGCATCAGAAGAGGCAGCTGTTTGTAGAAGTTAATAGAACAGACAAAGGAAGTAGGAAGTCTCCAAGGAGACATCTTGGCAGAGAGCAGAGAATACTGGCAGTGATATTTTTAATAGTCATTAGTAGGGCTTATATTTTTATTGATCTCCTATACCTGGCTAAGTTAAGAAAAGAGCAAGAGGATCAGGGAAAGGATAATCAAAATCAATTATGTAATATTTACTCTTAAGTCTGAGGTGGTAGAAGGAAGAATAAGTAGAATGGGACCACAAGAATCCAGGGCAACCCAGAAAACAAGCAGAAAGGGAGATTGTCTTGGGGAGAATGTCTAGAGTTGTCTTTATAGGGCTAAAAAAGAAGGTAAGATTTTTATACTGGTAAAAAAAGATAGTCTGATTTAGTGGAAAGAGAACTGAGTTTCAAGTCAGAGGACCTTATTCTTCCTTTTGTGACTGCAGGCAGATCACCTAATTTCTTTGGTCCTCATTTTTATGTAAAATGAGAGGTATGAGTTAGATGGTTTCAGTGACAATAAATAGATTTTAAAATGGCTGAATGATGGACAATTCAGAGAATATTCATTAATGGGCAGATGTAAGTTGGAGGGAGATTTATGAAGTGCCTAAGGGTCTGTCCATGGTACTCTGTGGTGTATGACTTTTATTGAATGGAGGCATCATTGGCATGCTTATCAAATCTGCATATGATATAAAACACAAGGAACAGTTGAGATGTTGGATGACAAATTCAGATTTTCAATAGATTTCAATAGATTAGAATAATTGACTAGTTCCAAGGATATGCAGCTTAAAAGGGATACACATAAAGGTTAAAGATGTCATTGAAGAAACACTGACCAGAAACATGACCAGAAAAAACAAAGATAAACTGCATCATATTGTGAGAATGAGGGATAACCAACGGACAGCTTATTTTCTCTATTGTTAGGTGTGACATAGGAGGAGAATATGAGAAAACTCTCCAATTTGTGGGCATGTGCCACTGGTTGAGTGATTTTTGTGGGAGGATCTGGGCAAGAGTCTCATAGTATAGGCAGGCACACTGGAGTGTGAATATAAATTCAAAATTGTATTTCTGGACTCAAAAATCAATTACTCAAGTATTACATAAAGCAGTTCATGTGAAAAAATATGTGGGGGGAATTTTTGGCAACCTGAAAACTTGTTATTAATCAACAGTGTGACATAAGCCTTAAAAGCAATAGGATTTTAGGTTACATTAAGAGCAGCATTGTGTTCAGAACGAAGGATGTATTAGTCCTATATATAGTTTACATCTCTGATCAGAACACTGTCTTGAGAGGGATGTTTTAGGAAAGTCATTGACTAACTGGACTAGATCCACAGAAGGTTACTAGGGTGATAATTAAGTGATTGGCAGAATTAGTTGGGAAAAAAGCAAAGCAATAATAACAGGCAGGATTTTTTTGCCCCCCAAAGAAGGAAACAAACATTTATTAGGGACCTACTATGTGCTAATTAGAAATACTTATAATTATTATTATTAAAACTATTATATTACTTGATACTTACAAATGCCCTTGATGATAGGTGCTATTATCATCCTTATATTACAAATGAGGAAACTGAGGCAAATGGGTAGAGGAAGTAACTTTCCCAGGATCACCCAGTCAATAAATATTTGAGGTCTCATTTGAACTCAGGTGTTTCTGACTTCAGGTCTGGCGTTCTTTTTACTAGCTATCTCTAGGCAACTGGGAGAAGACTTAGCAGGGATGATAGCCTTATTCTCTAGTGTAGAAAAGGTCATAGATTGATTCTTGACCTTTGAGAACAAAACAGCTTAGGTAGAGTTCCACTGGATGTCAGTAAAGGTCCTGTCTAATGACAGCTGTCCTTCAGAAGAATGTGCTACCTTGGGAGTCCTCCAGTGAATGGAACAGCATTAGTTGGGAACATGGTGGAAGAGTTTCTTTTTCCTATACAGGTTGGATTAGATACATTCTGAAGCTAGTTTTTTTAAAACTCTGATTCCCTGACTACATTTCTTTGGTCCTTCTAGTTATAAATTCTAGGATCCTTTGCCCCTTCTATGAAAAAGGACATTCTGGTGACCTTGAAGATAAGTATTTTGTTTTGTCCTGGAAATAATAAACCTGTAACTTGCAGGTTAAGTGAGAGAGATAGTATGACAGGGTCTTAGAGAGTTGGCCTTGGAATCAGGAAGACTTACCTACACCTCCCACGTTTGATACATAAAGGCTATGTGACCTTGGACAGTGACTTAACTGTTTTTGCTTTACTTGACAACATGATTTCTCTAGAGCTAATAGAAACCTCACATATCATCAAATCCAATCCCTTATTTTACAAATAAGGAAACTGAGGACTCAGTGACATTAAGTGACATGCCAAAGGTTATTTATACAAGGGAAGTGTCAGAGAATGAACATTTTCTAGAGCTTCTGAGTCCAGAGAGAATACTCATTCTCTAATATCATAACAGTGAGCTGGGTGGCATGATTGATAGGGCTGACTTAGAATCATTAGGATATCAGTTCAAATCTTGCCTCAGTTATTTATTAGCTATGTGACCCTGGACAAGTCACTTAATCTCTGTGCCTCAGTTTCCTCAGTGGCAAAATGGGGATAATAGTAGACCTTAACTCCCAGGGTCATTCAGAGGATATAATGAGAATATATTAGCAAAGCAC
Organism: Macrotis lagotis; assembly: GCF_037893015.1. Lineage (NCBI taxonomy): Eukaryota > Metazoa > Chordata > Mammalia > Peramelemorphia > Peramelidae > Macrotis > Macrotis lagotis. The sequence continues at coordinate 223,534,820 of NC_133662.1, forward strand.
TTTGTGAATTTTAAAGTGCTATATGAAAGCTAGCCATCATTACTCTTATCTTTGTTATTGTTATACCTCTCTAAGACTAGAAGTTGAATTGAAACTACTGATCTGAATTAGTAGAGGGAGCTACCTCTGATGTGTTCCCTAAAGTAATGATGTCATGGCCTCAACACATACACACACACACATATATTTACATATGCATACAACACATGTTTGTGCTTGAATGTTCTCACACATAACATATAATTATACTATATATACCTTAATAGATGCATATTAACAGGTATATAATATACATCTAATATTAGGTATATATGGTATAATTATATGTTATGTGTTATATGGTATAATAATATGTATATAATATTATATGTATGAACATGTAACAATATTGAATTGAATAATTCATTATAATGAGTTTTCATATAATGAAAAGTATATACATATATACTTACATATACATAGACTATATATAACTTTGGGTAGGTCACTTAATATCTATTATATATTATATATGAGATTTCTATGTATATGTAAACTAGTGTCCCTACCAATCACTGAGAGGATGAAGAGCTCCTTAACAGAATAAAAATATGATCCAAGGGGTGGCTAGGTGGCACAGTGGAGAGAGCGCCGGCCCTGGAGTCAGGAGCACCTGAGTTCAAATCTGACCTCAGACACTTAATAATGACCTAGCTATGTGGCCTTGGGCAAGCCACTTAACTCCATTGCCTTGCAAAAACTAAAAAACACCCAAAAAACCAAACAAAACAACTATATATTGAAGCTGGTTGGAGCAATATATTGAAGCAGGTACTAATTAAAAACTTTGGGGTGGCTAAGTGGCGCAGTGGATAGAGCACTGGCCCTGGAGTCAGGAGGACATGAGTTTGATTCCAGTCTCAGACATTTAATAATTACCTAGCTGTGTGATCTTGGGCAAGCCACTTAACCTCATTGCCTTGAAAAAAAACACTAAAAAAAAAAAAGAAAATATGGTCCAAGGACAAAATCAAGATGGATATAACTCTGAAAAGGCTAAATGGCATCTAAACCAGTCCCCAATCATGAGAATGGATAGAAGAAGAATGAAGCAAAGAGAGTAAAGGGATGAACTGTTCCCTTCAAGTTTTGTTCCAAGTGAGTTACCACTAGAGTGTGGATCTGTAACTTCTAAGAAAGCAGCCATTTTCTCAACCCATGAAATGATCAGCAGGATTCAAAAGTATTATCAGTCAGGTAGAAATCCCGGGGTTGGATATGCAAAGTAAAAACTCCATTGTGGTGTCAATAATTCTTTACTGCAGAATGTAAAAGTAAATGAATGTCCCCCCACCCAATTTGGGCCATTGAGTTATTGTACTGTCTCCCTCCTGGGCACCTATCCATAATGTGTGATGGAAAGCCTCCTGAAACTTGTCAAATCTGATGATCACTACCTATTCTTGGTGATTTATGTGGGGATGACTGATATAGCCAGAAAAAAAATCTGGAAACAATCTCTAGAGATTACAACGTGCTGGACAGGAAACTGAATTACTTGGAGGCACAGGTGGTGTTTTCATCACTACTTCAAATTGAAGGTGGGGACTTTAGAAGAAAAAGGAGGATATTGGAAGTGAACAGCTGGCTAAGAAAATGGTGTCAGAGAGCAGGATTTGGCTTTCTGAACTTAACATTCAGACTGCATCTAATGATAACTAGGAAGAAAGTATTTCCCTGAGGATTTACAGATCTGATAAAAGAGGGCTTTAGAGTTGAATTGGAGGGGGGGAGGAGAAAAATTTCCAGATTAACAGATGTCATGGAGTGCAACAAGTATGATATAAAAAGAATTGCAGTGGAGGAACATGGCAATTTGCAGGAGAAAATATCTGAAAAGGGAAGTAGAAGTCAAATTTATATCCTTAGATGTCTATAAACCAATAAGAAAAGTATTGCTTAAGAAACACAGTGAATTTGATTCTTCATTGAGTGAGGTAATTGTAAGCTTCTAGGTGTTGCTGAGATATGATAGGATGAGACACAGCATGGAATGAGGCAGCAGAAGGGCATCTTTTTTTGAGAGAAATGGATCATATAGAAAGGGTAATCTATCACTGCAGGCTAATGCTATAAACTTCCATGGAAATACATAAACCTGATTCCTTGCTCAGACATGATGTAGAACACAGTATAGAAGATAAAGTGATATAAAAGAAATACTTTGCTATTGACCACCCAGCCAGAAGAAAGAAATGAAGGTTAAAAGCAATTAGTTCTATGGAACCTTTAAGCTCTGGTAGGGCAGGACCTACCTCTTCGATTAATTTTGTAATACCCCTAGCAAAGTGCTATGTAAACTAAGTGTCAACAATAAACTTAATAGTTGTTGCTGTTATTGTGATAGGGGTGTTCAACTCATTGGACATTCATGGTAGTTCCCATGAGACTAAAAGTGGATGAACTCATAGTTTGATTTGCTTACAATTTTTCTTCTGTGATGAATGTAACTTTTCTTTCATATCTATGCAAACAAAGAATTTGGGGATATTGTGAATCTTTAGCATATTCATCCCAGATATCTATATCTTATACATTTATTTCTGTTTTTTGCAAGGAAATGGGGTCAAGTGACTTGCCCAAGATCACACAGCTAGGCCATATTAACTGTCTGAGGCCAGATTTGAACTCAGATCCTCCTGACTCTAGGCCCGGTGCTCTGCTTGCTTTGCCACTTACCTGCCTCTGATATTTTTAATTGTTAAAATAAATCTAAAAGTCATAGGGGAGTATCCTTGGTACTGTATAATGGACTCAGTATTCTTTTTGATTTACAGGGAGAGTAACAAGTAAATTATATCAGAAAGCATGGTTTTTACAGCATGTTAAATTTGGGGTTAAACAGGACTAACTGATGAAGTATATGTCAATCAAGCTGGACCAGAACTCACAATGTCTTTATCTCCTGAAAACTTGTGCAGTTGGTCATGTTTTACTCCCTCTCTTAAAAATGATCACATAACATCAGAGCTAGAAGAGACCTTAGACATCATATCCAGTCACTTCATTTTACTAATAAAAAAAAAAATAAAGTACCCAGAGGGAAAGTGACTTTTCTAAGGATACACAGATAGCTAGTTAGTAATGTCTTCAGGATTAAAAAAAAATAAGACTGATAAATCAGATTCTTGATTCTAATTCTTGGTCCCATTCCCCCCCCCCCCCCCCATGATAATCTTAACTACAAGGTCAGAACACCCAAAATTTAGAGAGGAAGCATTTTTAGTTCCAAAGCAGCCCAAACTGATTTGATAACATTGGCTTATCAAAAAAATACTTAACATAAGAATAATTAGTTAAGTCAAGAATAATTAAAGCTAAATAATAAATAAGAGTAAGTAGTACTTAGAGTAATTAGTTAAATAATAATTAAGTAAGGAACAATTAAAATAATTATCTAAGACAATAATTGAAGTAAAAAATCAGTTAAAATAATTGGTTGTCAGGAATAACTAGTTAAAGTTAAATAATAATTAACTTTAAGTCACAAACAGTTAAAATAAGAAACTAGCAAATGAGTGTTTGCTTTCCTCAGTGGTCACATCGTAGATGAGCTCCTACCTAGCTTGGGCTCTTGCTGTTTTCTTCCCCCACCATGGCCTTTCAATATCCAAGTCTCTACTTGTATGGGAAAAGCCCTTTTGGCTTCCTTCCTGAAGAAGAGAACCACTAATACGGGATATATTAGGTATCCATTGACCCGGACCCATAAATTGCTAATTGTAACTCACCTGTCCACTACACAAAACTGTCTCTAGGTCTCAAATCAACAAATTCTCTTTGAAAAATATGTTTCACACATTTTGGAGGAGTGAAAACCCCCCCACAAAAATACCAAAACGAAACCCAATTTCCCTTTAATGTGCAATCAGGACAGAAATGCATTTTGCAGCAGAACGAGTTATCAGTGTAGTTTTGTCGATTGACCACTATTGATCTGAATGGGATTTGTGCTAGTGACCTAGAAATGAACCATTCTGTATCACACTATTCATTCTCTGAGTCTTCCTCCCATCAGACCTATCTGACTGTCTCTTGGAGAATCACAGCTTATAAATACCTGCAGGAGGACTTGTGGTTTAAAATGTTCAATAAAACTCCATTCCATCAAAGAGCGTTGCTGAGTCTTTTTTATGTCTTCCAAATCTGCTTCTATGATGATCTTCTTTGGTTTCTTAAAAAATTACCGGAACAAAACCAGAATTTCAGCATTAAATTGCTTTAGACTCAATGGAATAGTCTGGGGTTTGACCGACCTGCTAAAATATCATGTGCACTCAACCTAATTGTGTAGATCTGCATATGTATAAATCCATATGGCAACATTTTAGGAGGAATATTGCCAGAGAGACTGAGCCTTTGACTTTTTTTATGGGCAACATAATCTAAATATTTTTATTGTTAGGTTATCCTCTTCAGAGTCCTGTAAGCAATTACAGGCAGGTTTTCTGAACTCACTTTGAGCCAGCTTTAGTCCGACATGGCTATATGGTAGGCAGGTGTTTGTGAAGATGCCAAGCCACACTGTCTAGAGGGGGACATGGGCCTTCCACTAGCAAAAATTAACCCTTTATCTTATGACAGAAACTGTGCTGAATATGTGTGAACAATGCAGAATAGTAATGCATAGTAATTTTGGTGTTCAGCCATTTCAGTTGTGTTCAACTCTTCATTACCCTGTTTTTTTGTTTTTTTGGTTTTTTTTGGCAAAGATATAGGAGTGGTTTGCCATTTTCTTCTCTGGATCAAATGACAAAACCTGATTCTTTGGTATCTGGGTTCTTCTATTTAGAATTTCCACTTTAATGTGTTTTATGCTATGGGTACAAGTTTTTCAGTTAGTTTCATTTGCTCCCTTTACAAATAAGAGAGCAATTTCTCACCTCCTGGGAGACATTTTTAAAATTAACATTTTGTAATTCCTTTTGTTGTGTATATAAAATTATTTATAGATTTACCCCATTCTTAGCTACCATCCAGTGAAATAAAACAGTTAAATAAAGTCAACAGAGTAAATATGTAATGGAAAGGAAGGTGGCACATTTCTACATTTCTTCTTGAAGAAAAGAACATTAAATGACAAAGAAAAACAGTTAAAAATACAACCAATAAAGTATACTGTCTTCCCTCTTTCCAAAGTAAAGGGGGGGATGGCACAATTCCACATTTCTTTTCAAAGATCAGTATTAGTCAAAAAATGACAGTTTGACTCCATTTTAATTCTTTTATTTTTGTTTATACTACTGCCATAATATATATGATTTTTTCCTAATTCTGCTCACTTCATTCTATATGTGTCCACAGCTTTTCACATCTTTTATTTGTAATATTGTAAACCATTCAGATTCAGGAACACTTTGTGAATTGAGTATTGATTCCCAAGTCCCTGTACTTAAGAGGTTATACTTTGCTTTGATCTAAACCTATGAGTATTTCAGTGGTACAAGGAGCTCTTAGAGAAGAAACTCTCTTTACCACTGTAGATCAGCAACTGTTCTAGAACAACTAAGTGGTGCCGTGATTAGAGCACTGGCCTTGGAGTCAGGAGGATGGAAGTTTGAATCCAGTCTCAGACATTTGCCTCTTACTAGCTGTGTGATCTTGGGCAAGTCACTTCACCCTGATGGCCTTACATGCAGGATCATCTCCATTCCTGATTCATATCTGGCCACTGGATCCAGATGGCTCTGGAGGAGAAAGTGAGGTTGGCGATTTAGCACAGCCCCCTCTCACTCAAATCCAATTCATGTGCTTGTTATGATAGCACCTCCTTGATGTCATGTTCTTTTTCAAGAATGAAGGATAAACATCATCATCATCATCAGAACTTATAAAGTTGTCTGGGATATCAAGAAGTTAAATGATTTGCTCAAATATGTCAAAGAAGGAACCTGAATCTAAGCATTCCTGACTTCAAGGCTAGGTACAACATCACAAAATATTGTAGGGAAGCAAAAGTCACCATCAAAAATATCCACTAATGAAATAATTACTTCTAAAATTAGTCCCTATTCAAACATTTCTGCACTTTTTTCTCTATCATTAGTTCTGTCCATCTGATCACTGCTTTTGTTTGTTGGTCTCTCAATGATTCTTAGTAGATAATTCATAAGTGCATAATTTGAATATCATAGAATTAAGATAGGATCTTGAGAAAATTAATAAAGATCATTCTTTTTTTGCAACAGAGTATTATCACATTTCAAAATAATAATATTATTTCACTTTAAAATTTTGCAAAAGACTATGCAAATATTATCTCATTTGATCCTCCAAACAACCCTGGGAGGTAAATGATATTATTTTTCTCCATTTGACATTTGAAGAAATGGAGGCAGACAGAGGTTAAGAGACTTGCCCAGTATCATATAGCCAATAGGTTTCCAAGACTGAATTTGAATTAAGATATTCCTGACTCTAGCTCCAGGTCTTTATCCCCTGTACCACATCACATAGGTGCCAAAAGTGAAATGGAAGGCCATCATACAATTTTGTGGGGAAAAAAATTAAGAAACCCTCCCTTGAAATTTAACATGATTAATTCTTTGTTCATTCTAAGAATGTCATTATAATATAAATTTTCTTAAATATAAGGTAGAATGAACTTATTTTCATAAATTTTAATTTCATTTATCAAGATAAAGACATAATTAAACCCCTCTTCCCTGCTCACCCTCTATGAAATTGGCAGTCTCAATTTTAATTAGATTTACTTGAAATGAATTCTTGAGTACTTCCCATACCATGTATTTTTTTTAAAATCCAAAACAATTTGTTACCTTTTCAGGAATGTCATCCTTATCCTTTTCTTCTTTGATCTCTTCATGCACTGTAAATCAAAGATATCGATATCCAAGTTGTGGGCAGCAGCTGCTCTGGGGGGGGGGGTTTCTTTTTTCTTTAATTTTAAAACATTTTTATTTAAAGTTTTGAGTTTCAAATTCTATCCCTCTCTCCTTCTATCACATATTCAATTATGTAAAACATTTTCATATTAGTCATTTTTCCAAGTTGTCTCAAATAAATATAAGAGATTGGTACTGATCAACCCAGTGTCTTTTATAGTATATAATTACATTAATGACTCTATGCTAAAAATATGTTTTCTGTCTATATGAATGTGCTTGATCTGTTTTTGCAAGAGTACCATGCTATCTACAGTTATTTCTTGTACTGATAGCAACATGTAGGGCAACAATGCACTCTCAAACATGAATTCACTAAAGTAGCTTCAGATTGACTCTTGTCTGTGGCCACAGATACTTCATAAATTGAGTTAAGCCCTTTTCCCTACAGAGTTAAACACAGAAAAGTTTATTCCCTGAAAGAAATTCAACTCTCCTAGAATATCAAAGACAAGACCTAGTTTCCCTGCTACAATTCAAGAAAGAAACCTATCATATACACTTACAAAAACACACATTCATAAGGCAGATAATGGAAAGACACGGAATTCTAGATCGTATACTGTCACATGCATTGGAGAAGTGGCTCCCTTGCAGTTTGCCTGAAGACTGAGGTATGGTCAGTGGCTACCAACATCTGTGACTATTTCCATGTGCAATAGGTTTTTTTTTTTTTTGGTAGTTCAGGGAAAATCAGTGACACTTCTGAATTTCTCTGTTTGATTTAGTAGTCTTAATCTATTCCTCATATTACTAAGTTCTTTAGAAATAATACAGCTTCCATATTGAATTATTTTACATCGTTTCAGAGTTCTGATTTCACATAATAATTTCTTGCTTCAAGTATCTCTTATGAAAAGACTCATTTATTAAAAACATTTATAGCAATTTTTTGTAGTACTTAAGAAGTGGAAATCAAAGAGATGTTCATCAATTGGGGAATGGCTAAATAAGCTGTGCTTTATGATTGTAATGGAATATTATTGTGCTATAAGAAATGATGAGAGAATGATTTCAGTAAAATCTGGAAAGACTTGCATGAATTGATGCATAATAAGGTGAATAGAACAAGGAGAGCATTCTACATAGTAACAGCAATATTGTTATATGGAGAACTGTGAATGACTTAGCTATTCTCAGCGACACAATGATCTAAGATAATCCTGTAGGACTAATAATGAAGCATATTATCTGTCTTCAGAACTAAAATTATTTGAATATAGACTATTCATGGTATTTCAACTTTCCTTCGTTTTTTCTTTTATTTGACTCTTCTTGTAGAAAATGATTAATTTGAAAATTTTATAAAATTGCATGTATGTAACTTATATCTGATTGCTTACCATTTCAGAAAGGGGGAAAGGAAGGATGGATGGAAGGAGAGAGGGATAGAATTTGGAACTCAAAACTTTAAATAAAAATGTTTAAAAATTAAAAAAAATTCCCCTTATAGATAAGTTTTAGACAAACTGTGGTTTAGTTGCATATCTCCATCATGTATTTAGGAAGTTTTTATTTTGTATTAATAGTAAGACTTTATTTTTATTTTCATTACATTTTATCAGATGTGACCCAATGTTATTTTCTGTCAAGATCTTTTGGGATCCTGACTCTGTCATGAATCATGTTATCTAACCCTTTCAAATTTGGGTCATTTGTAAATTTGCCATACAACTTTTTATCCAAATTATTGATTAAAATCTTAACCAGCACAGGGTCAAGCTTGTATCCCTGAGAATTCTCTTCCCATATTGACATCAACCCATTTGGTCATTCAAAATGTTCCTCATCTAATTGTGTAACTGCCTGTCTCCATTTTGTCCACTAGGGGAGCACGACCAACTTGTCAAGTCCTTCACCAAAATCTAAGTAAACTGTATCTGGAATAATTCCCTGATTTAAAATCCAGTCTACTTTGTCAAGAAAGGAAACGAATCTGACATGATCTATTGTTGGCAAATCCATATTTGCTTTTTCTTAGGGAATAGCACAGTAAGGGAAGGAAGGAAGGAAACAAGCATTTATTTAAAGTCTGAATGTTAAATGCTTTACAAATGTTTCATTTAAGCCTTAAAACAGCCCTGAGAGGAAGGTGCTATAGCTATCCCCATTTTACACTTGAAGAAACTAAGACAAACAGATGCTAAATGATTTACTCAGGTAACACAACCAGTATGACTAAACATCAGATCACATTTGAATTCAGGGCATCCTGCCTCCAGGAAGAGCTGTGCATCTCTGTGATATAGTGGGTAGAAAGGTGACCTCAGAGTCAGGAAGATGAGGATTTTTCAAGTCTCACTTGTGACCCTGGACAGTTCTTTAAGTCCATAAATGGAGAGAAGGTGCCCCTGTACATTGGTAGAGGGCGTTTCCTCCTCTATAGGGGCTCCCTATGTTAATGAAGCTACAAGTCCATTTCCTATCCTCACCATTTTTAGTTATTGTTTCCTATATGAGATGTTCACTAAGATTTTGCTAGAACTGAAGTTGAATTAACCACCTTTTGTTTTGAAATTCTATTCTCTTCCTTAAAGAGAACTGAGGTATGTGAACTGAGGTCATATAACAAAGCAAAGCTAACTGGTCCAGTTGAAGAACGAATTCGTGACTTTGATCCTACTGGTGCCATCCACCCATTAGGACTGGTTGATATTACACATTAAACCTGGATAGGAAGTGCCCTTCTTTCTCAGATAGGTGGTGTAGACATGTAGGGGGGAAAAGAGCCTAGAGAGGGAATTAATGGATGTAAAGTACACAGATTTCATGTGCCTTTTTGTTAACAAAAAGGACCACATTTATGCTTTCTGAGGGAGGTGATACAAATATCATGTAAGTGCCAACTTCTTTTCTTCCCTGGAGATCATAACAAGACTGAACTTTTATTGACTAAGCTCTAACTTTTTTTCTCTTGAGCTGTTGAGGTTCCATTTTGACTTAGGTCAACATTATAAAACAAAATTTGGTTTGACATACACATACACACACACACACACATACACATATGTGTGTGTGCTTTGACCCAGGTCAATGCTATAAAGTAAAATTCAGTTTCATATATATGTAAAAATGTGTGTATGTATTTATAAACATACATCATCTATATATGTGCATATATATATATATATATATATATGATGTACATCCATCCACCCCCCCAAAAAAACCTCAATCTAATTACAACTTTAAATAGATCTCAATGTTCCATGAGTCCCTGGAGCAATTGACATGAAATCTGTGGAATAAAAATTCTTCTGTTCCAAGGGTTGCCAGATTTCTAGGATATTTGATACTCTTCTCCCGAGTTTCAGAATCTAAAAGAAAGGAAAATAAATCCTCTATCTTTCACAAAATATGTTCTGAAAATTATGTGCTAGTCATTTTTCCAGAATCCTAAAATCATTCTGAATCTATTGTTTAATGGGACAATGAGAAAGAAGTTGTCCTGTTTTTCTCATTTCTTCTTTCAGAGGCATACATTCTTCACAGTGTGACTTGGTAGTTTTCATTCACCAAGAAATGAATTCATTCCTAATGCTCTGGTAGGAAAAAACCAGCTTTCCTAATCTATTTTACCCAGAGATAACAAAAAAAGAGGAGCAAGTCCATCATGTAAAGTCTAGAATGCTGGTCTTGGAGTCAGAAGATCTAGGTTCATATCTTACCTATTAAAAAGTTACCTGAGCATGGACAGATCACTTAGTCTCTATTTCTCATCCATAAAATACAGATAATACCTCCTTTAGAGGATTGTGATGATGAAGACATTTTACAAAGACAGCACTGGAACAAGAGTTACCATGTATAGTAGTATATATCTATGCTTCACATAATATCTTATATACTATATATATACCTGTATCCCAAAAGACTTAGTGAAGATATAAGCTGAATTAGTAGTATATACATGGTGTTTGCATATATGTATACTATGCATAAATACACATGATGCTTGTCCTTAGATCTCAAAGACCACCATGGCATCAGGGAGGTGATGCCATGACAAGCACATGAATTGGTTTTGAGTGAGGGGGGCTGTGCTAAGTGGCCAGCCTCACTTTCTCCTTTGGAGCCATCTTGGTGAGTGGCCAGATATAGATTAGGAAAGCTGGAGATGGTCCTGGATGTGAGGCAGTCAGGGTTAAGTGACTTGTCCAGGGTCACACAACTAGTAAAAGTCAAGTATCTGAGGATGGATTTGAACTCAGACCCTCCTGACTCCAGAACTTGGTGCTCTATCACCTAGTTGCCCTACACACACACACACACACACACACACACACGCATATATATATATGTATACATATATAACTGTATGCATATAAATGTAGCATGCATATATGTGAATATGTGAATATATGTGAATACACACACAACTTCACTATATATAGTACTATATATTTTGTGTATGTTTAGAGAAACATATATAATGTTTCTGTGCCCCCAAATTTCATCAATTTATGACCAGCTTGAATGTGAAGGCAGCTTTGTATAGTTGAAATAATATTGGATTTAGACAGGGAAAAACCTGTCTCTGCTGTGCAAAGTTTGTTTGATCTTGGGCAAATTAGCAAACTGAGGAGCTTGTACAACACAATCTACAACATCCCTGCCAGCTCTAAATCTGCTGAAATAGGCTTTTCTTTAAAAAATTTGTTAGAAAATGAATCAGGACACAAAATAATAGTTTTTCTTAAAGTGTATGCTCTTATTTTTCTTTGCTATAATTAATCCGAATCCTAGAGATATATTCCTCATTATGTTTCTATTTTATTGATATTATTAATTTGTTCATAATAAAAATTATTTTAAAATAATTTTTGACCTACTAGTCAAAGGTATTTTGGAATGGCAAAAATCCATGATGGATAATTAAAGAAAGCAAAATTTTTATTCGCTGAACCCAAAGGATGATCCATCCTTGAAATTTTCTTATCTTCAAAATGACTTAACGACACTGAGCTATCTCTAAGACATGGGTTCAAGATTAATCACCCACATGAATGAACACTTCAGCACTGACAAATGCAGTGACTAACAGTTGGAGCTGTGCTACCCATTCACATGGTTAGGCCACCAGGTGGCAACAGTTGTTTGTTTGAGGAAGGGGATGGAACAGTTGCCAACAAAACACCCACTGTTTTTCAGCTTTTCTAAATGTCAGCAGGACACAGCTCAATTCTTCAATACCCCTTCTGTGTTTGCTTTTTCTTGATCATAAATAAATGAGTATAGATCCTGAAGTGGAAGTATCTAGGCTTGGAGACCTCTTTGCTTTGAGAGGTTTAGTGATTGGGTGCCCTTTGGTGACAAAAAAAGAGGAGTCCCTGATATCTACTGCTCTGATAGAAGATGATGATCAACAAAAAGATGAATTCTAGTCCTGACCCAGATAGCCAGAAGACATTCTATCAAGAGAATTGCAATGCAGAACTGAGTAGAAACATAAAAATACTTTTCAATAATCATGAAAAATGTCTTATGTTTACATGAAGTTTAAACATCAATCTCCCAGGAGAATATAATAGAGGTTATGAGATTCAATTAAGTGTTTTCCCCTTGGGAATTGTTCCAGCTACAGCTGCAAGATTAGCCACATTGGCTCTGGGGCCATATTGATAATAATCAATTGCCAAAAAGGTCACACTCACACATTGCTTGGTGCCCTGAAAAATCTAGAGTGATATAATATGCTAAAGAACCTTAATGATCAAAGGGGAAGGAAATATGCATGTAATTCATCTTAAAAATATTCCACATTTGGCACATAAAAACTAAAGTCCCTGATATCAAGGAATTTACATGTTAATGAGTTTGAACAGGTGCACAAATACATGACTGAGATATGAGCTTGAAAAATATCTATAAGGTTCTCCCATGAGGAAATGCCTTTTTTTTAAACCAAGGTAGATTAGACCATCTCTGCATCTCAGAGAATTGTCCAGGGTACTTAACAAATTAAATGATTTATTTGCCCAAGATCACAAAATCAGAGGAAGCACTTACGGTGAGATTCAAATAAATTATCCACTGTTTTGCCAAACTCAGCATAAAATTAGCTATCAATTCTGCCAAGCGACTGAATAGCACCACTGCTTATAGCCAATATTTCCTGATTCCAAGATCAGAATACTGTTCACTAATCCATGCTACCTCTTTGATATAAGACTTCAATATCATTTTTTGAAAATAATGAAAGACAAAAAAGTGGCTTGGTTCTAAGACCTCCAACCACTCCAGATCATCCATAATCACCAACTTTGCAAGAAATCCCATTCCAGAACAAATTCCAGTTATTGGATTTTAAAGTTACAATTTTTCAGAATTAAGGGTTTGTTTGGACCTGAAAGGAAGGAAGAAATAAAAATTCCTAGGTCAAAATGTGATCTCCAGGGAACAAATGGGGCTGCATGTTTAGTAGAAAAGAACATACTGGGAAGCCTTGAATAAATCAAGCTTGATTTTACCTTTCCATTAGCCAGTAAATGTATTTTCCCATTGCTATTACTCAGGGAAGGAAGGTCTTATCAATTATGTTGCCTTGAAGAATGAGGTGTTTGGTTATTGAATGTTCTAGTTAATGAAGGGTTAATTAGACTTTTTTTGAGAACTAATAGTTTTTGCTATTGAAAATCATCCTGATGTCTCATTTTCCACTTTTTTATTTTATTAAGTATAACACATTGAACATAGTTAAAACGTCCAATGACAGCTGAGTGTCTTAAAAAATCTCAGGACTATTGCTGTAATTGTGCAGCAATTCTTTTTTTTTTTAGGTTTTTTTGCAAGGCAATGGGGTTAAGTGGCTTGCCCAAGGTCATGCAGCTAGGTAATTAAGTGTCTGAGGCTGTATTTGAACTCAGGTCCTCCTGACTCCAGGGCCAGTGCTCTATCCACTGTGCCACCTAGCCTCCCCCTCATTGAATTCTTTATGTAGATGGAGAAACTACAGGAAGAACTGAGTCTTTACTGATCTGAGGATGTACTCCCAAACATTTCTCTTCAGAAACAGATTCATATTTCTCTGTTCATTCATTCTACTAAATCTGCCCTGAAGAAGAATAATTTCCTCATTCATAAATTTAGTAATAGTGAGTAGACTGCATTTGTATACCATGATAATAAGGCAGCATGGTGGTGCAATAGATTGAACCCTGAGCTTGGGAGTCTAGCTGTGTGACCCTGGGCAAGTCTCTTAACCTCTGTTTGTTTTAGTTTTCCCATCTGTAAAATAGGGATAATCATCATCATCATCATCATCATCATCATCATCATCATCATCATCATCATCATCTACCTTCCAGGTTTGCTGTGAGGATCAAATGGGATATTTGTAAAATGCTAAGCATAGTGCCTGATATATGTTGTTGCTTGTCTTTTGTTCATGAAGATCAGGACATCAGGGAGGTGATGCCATGACAAGCACATGAATTGGATTTGAGGGGGGGGTGTATTCTAGGTCACCAGCCTCACTTTCTCCTCCAGAGCCATCTGGGTCCAGTGATCAGATATGAATCAGGACAACTAGAGACAGTTCAGGATGTGAGGCAGTCAGGGTTGAGTGACTTTCCCAAGGTCACACAGGTTAAGTGTCAAGTGTTTGATGCCATATGTGAACTCAAGTCCTCCTGACTCCAGTGCTGGTGCTGTATCCACTGTGCCATCTAGCTGCCCAATACACTACAGAGTTTGATTATTGCTTGTTCCATCACTAATGGTTGTTTTTGCTGAGCATCTTAGTATTATAGTGAATAAAAATTATCTCAATGTAGCATATTGCAAAAATACTGTTACATTAAGATTATTAGTGCTAGTGAGGAACTGAAAATAAATAGCTCACAGTATCTTCTACTTTATCATCTCTCTCAGGACTTATAAGAACAGGAAGAACAAATATTATCTCCAATTCACAGAAGAGGAAATTAAAACTCAGGATGAAACCAAAATCATATGCATAGTGAACCCATATTTTTGATTATCAATGCTCTTTAACATGGAAAAGAGAAGACACAGGGATAGGATCTTCACTCTTTCAATATTTAAAAATAGTCACATGGAAATGGGATTGATTATACTTTGCTTTACACCAGAAGGGGAAACTAGGAACAATGGATAGAACTTTTGGTAAGGGCGATTTTTGTCTCAATATAAGAAAGAACTTCCTTATGGAGAACTCTCTAGGTATGATGTGGTTTGCCTATTCAGTTGAGTTCTCCATTAGTGGAATTACACAAGGAAGACAGAATGAGGGCTAGACTTACCTTTATCATGTGTCAACAATAGGGTTCATGTACACTGGAGGGTTGGGGATTGACAACCTCTGAGGTCTTTCCCAAGACTTAAGGTCTGTCAATTCATGAAAATAACTCAAATATTATTACCATGACTATAGTTTTTTTAATTATTTTTATAAAGTTTGCTCTATGCCCCAATTTTATTTACCTGTGGACTTCGATTTTGATGGCTGCTTGATGCCAGAATCCTGCTCTAATCGTTTATTTTCAAGCTGAGGCTCACTCTTGTATTCAACAGTTGTTATTTTTATAGTGCTTGTATCAGCTTGCTTTTGGGTAGGAGAGATAGTCGATGCCTTCCTTTTAATTTCTTCTGATTGTTTCTGGTGGTTCAGCTCCATATCACTTGCCATCCAATCTTCATAGGGAAACTTCAATTTCTTTTCTGGAGGTAATTTTATCCAATAAAAACACAAATCATGAGATGTCATACCTCACATTTGTATAATACTTATATATTTACAAAAATGCCTTCCTTATGGCAGAGTTGATAGGAATGTTGATTTCACATCAAGAGCAACTGGGTTCAGATTCCATGTAGGTTCTTTGCTAACTCTGTGATCATAGGCAAGTCACTCAACTTCTGGAAGATCCAATTCTCTTATCTGCAAAATGGGGGTGATAAATGGCATCTACCTGGAGGGGGACTGATCCAAAAGTTGGCTGTTATATGTATAATATGAACATTTTATACCCCAGAAATCATAAAAGCTTTTTTATTGTTGTCAATTTTTCGTACTTTAGAAAGTGAGGGGGAAAATGTTCATGATGAAGATTAAACTGAAAAAATGTGTCTTGGTGATATTGTTTTTTGAGAACTAGTTGTGAAACATTTCCCCACACACCTTTGCCCTACTTCACAATATTATTGTGAGGGTCAAATGAGATCGTCTATATAATGGACCTTGCATATTGTAAAGTGACATGTAAATGTGATTTGTTTAAATATGAACAAATCAGAGATAATAATGCAAATATTATTTTCCCCATTTTACAGATGAAGAGACTAAAGATTAGAGATACCATGTGGTTTCTCCATGGTTATCTATAAAGATTCAAACTCAAAGAGTCTTTATTCTTTTTTTGTAGTTTTTTTTTTTTTTTGCAAGGCAATGGGGTTAAGTGGCTTGCCCAAGGCCACACAGCTAGGTAATTATTACGTGTCTGAGACTGGATTTGAACCCGGGTACTCCTGACTCCGGGGCTGGTGCTCTATCCACTGTGCCACCTAGCAGCCCCTATAATCTTGATTCTTAAGTTAAATACATTGATGCTCAAGACTTTCAACATTGGAAAAAATAGCGCAATGATAAAAATGAAGAATATTTTTCATTCTTGTGATGAAATGTTACCTGATGTGACAGTTGATGGAGTTATCTCTGTACTCCTTTTCAGAAGTTGCTGCTGTCTTATCTGCTTAGCAAATCTGGCAGGATTGTCCCATGGGATGTGAAATACTTCAGAATCAGACCCAGCACCAGTTTCAGGAGGCTTCAGTCTTCCCAAATCATCTGCTTCAGTTAATTTCAGACATTCAAAAGTAAAGACTTTGAAGGCTCTTTCTACTTCATTCCAACTCAGGAGTTCTGGAACAGAGTCAAAACCATGTGGAAAATGAAGGCCACCCTTATAGATCAACTAAAGGCAAAGGAGGAATAGAGTGGAATATTCTGGGTGATCCCTGAGTGTTGAGAGGGAAGGGTCAAGGGAGCAAATCTTAATTAGGATTTTCTTGAAGGCACAACCAATTGGGACCTGCAACTTTAATTCCAGGATCTTAAACCAATGAGGGGAAATTTTTTTCCAAATGTGTAAATATTTAAAATCTCCCCACAAATATCTGATAGAAAAGAAGCTATCTATATGAAACTGCATTCAGTTTGTCAATAACCTTGTCTCCAAATTACCTGGCAAAAGAATGAACTCTAGGAACTTCTAATAATAATGATAAGAATGATGATAAAAGCTTGTATTTATATAGCTCTTTCAGGTATGGAAAGTGCTTTATAGATATATTTCATTTGATCTTCCCCCAAATCCTGAGAGGTAAGTGCTATTATTATTCCATCTGTAAAATGGGGGAGACTGAGGAAAAGAGAGGTTAAGGGATTTACCTAGGGTCACACATCTTGAAAATGTCTAAGGCAGGATTTAAACTCAAGTCTGACCTGAGTTTTAAACCTAGGTGATCATACCGGATAGAACTTTGGACCTGGAGTCTGAAAGACTCAAATTTTGCTTCAGACAATTACCAACTCCATGACCTTGGACAGATCAATTATTTTTGCTCTGCTTCAGTTTCATCAGCTGTAATATAGGGATGGCAGCACTTACCTCTCAGGTTATTGTGAAGACCAAATATAAAACACTTCACCCTATGCCTGGCTCCCCAAGCCAATGAAATACTAGAATGTGTCATCTCCAAAGATTATCATCCTGCTATTTGTCTGTAAAATGAAAGAGTTGGGATTCTAGGGTTGCTATTGCTAGGAATCTTTTTAACTCTAAAACCCTGTGATTCGTAGTTTATCAATCAGTATCATTTGTCTTTTAGAAGAAATTGGAATTTTATAAAAAGAAGTTAGCTTTGGGGCGGGGAGAGTTTTTTAAGAATGAAATTCTGGAGATACAAAGGAAAACAAGGGATGAGAGAGTGATGTGTGAAGAGACTGATGTGGGCACACAGGAAACCCCAACTTGGGGTTTAAAAAGAGACATCTAGATAATGAAAGTAAGGTTAGGGAGGAGAAGATAAATACAAATGCATGACATGAAAAAAGGGCAGATGAGTTGAAGATAAAATATCGAAGCTAGGTGGCACAGTGGATAGAGCACCAGCCCTGGAGTCAGGAGTACCCGAGTTCAAATCTGACCTCAGACACTTAAAAATTGTCTAGCTGTGTGGCCTTGGGCAAGCCAATTAACCCCATTGCCTTGCAAAAACTAAAAAAACAAAAAAAACCCCAATATATTGAAGCTGGTTGGATTAAAAAGGTTGTGAAGAATGGGAGGCAGGCCATTGACTGGGCAACAATTCTACTCCCTCCAAAAAGGCAAGAGAAGAGAACCTAAAAACCATAGGTCAGAGGAGATGGCATTAATTTCTGGGGGGAAATTTTCCTTGCCATCATTTCAGCTGTTTCAGTCATTTCCGACTTTTTCTGATCTCATTTGGAGTTTTCTTAGCACGGATACTGGAGTGGTTTGCCATTTTTTTCTTCTCCAGTTCATTTTACAAATGAGGAGCTGGGTAAAAAGGGCCAAATAACTTGCTCAGGGTCACACAAGTAGAAAGTTTCTGGGATCAGTTTGTTTGAAAAAGACCTGGGAGAAGGAAGGAGATGAGTCTTTCTGATTTTAGGCACTTTATTCACTGGGCTACCTAGTTGCCCTAAAAAAAAAAAAATCTAGAATTTATTATTAAAGAATCTGAACATCTGGGGAAAAAACAGTGGTCAGAAACAGCCAGTATTGCTTTATCAGGAAGAAGTCCTTTCAGAAAGCTCTTTTTAGTATGGTTACCAAAATATTAGATCAAGAGAATACTATTGGCAATGTTTGCTTGGAGCTCAGCAAAGTACATGAAAGTCATGTGGTTCTTACAGAAATGTTATCAACCAGATGATAATATAATTCACCGGAATGAAGACTGGTTTAATGACTAGATCCCAAGAATCATCACTATTAGTTCAATTTTACCTTGGAAAGATATTTCCAGAGACTTGAACTTAGTTCTATAACATTTGATATTGTTATCAATGTCTTAAAGAGAGAGAGAGAAGGCACAGTTATCAGATTTGCAGATGAATCAAAAATTTGAGAGACATAGCTCAAACACTGGAGGATAGTCAGGATCTAAAGAAATTTTAATAGGCTACAACACTGGGACAAATCAGATAGAAATGAATAAAAATACATATTAACCTCTTATATGAGTAGAAGGAAAAAAAAACTTCACAAATACAGGATAGTAGAGGCTTGTTAGTGTGGTTTATTTGAAAAAAAAAAATACCTGGGAGATAGAGGGGAAAGTGGGTGTAAACTGTCAGTCCAGAATCAGCTGCATGAGACAGAAGCCAAAAATGTGAGCAATCTTGGTCTACATTGTAATTTCCAGGAATAAGAAGGTAATATTAGGGGATAGTTAGATCACATATGGAAATTTCTTTCCACTCTGGGCCCCATATTTTAAAAAATACATCAGGATACTTCTTAGCTGGAGAATGTCCAGAAGAGAACAATAAGATGATAAAGGACACAGAATTCATGAGATAGAATATATTCTTGAGGTCAAAAATGGTTCAGTTTTTGTCTCTACATTCTAATTTTCTAGACCAATGTCTGTCTCATGTTACTAAATGCTAATTAAGCTAAAATGCTAGTTGATTAGCAGATTGCCTAAGAAGATTGGGTGAATAAATGGGGGATTTTGAGTATGGTACATTGAAGGTGGGGAATTAATTCAGAAGAAATAGGATGAAGTACGATATTCATCTATGGTGATGGATGCGAAGTTCAGAATGAGATGCATATTTCTTTGGACATGGAAAATACTGTAATTTAGCAAAGACTTTCTTTTCTTTCTGTTTTTTTTTAATTTGGGGAAACCTGTGAAGGAGTAGGAGAAACAAGCATTTTTAAGTGCCTTCTGTATGCTGGGCTTTACAAATGCTTTAAAATGATCTCATTTGATCTTCCCAACAACTCTGTGAGTTAGAAGATATTACAACTGCTATTTTACAGTTGAGGCAATGAAGTCAGATAGACTTAGAGTCCCAGCATTAGACTACATCTGGATTTGAACTTACCCTGCATATCTTAAAGTAAAAGAGAAAAGTTAACTATAAAAATGTTAAAATAAGCCTAATTAAATTTATTTAATAGATAAATCAGATTTTTTAAAGATAGAAGTCATGGGTGGGAAGGAGGATAGGGGTGTCATGTGTAAAAGAGCTAAGATTCCTTCTGCTGACCCTTTGTGGTGGTGGTAAGGGCAATGGGCAAAAAGTTTGAGGCATTCAATTTAGGCTTAATGTAGAGAAAGACTTTTGAACAACTACAGTTGTCAAAGGTAAAGAGGGCTGCCTCAAAAGAGATAGATAGGTTTCTCCCTCACTAGAAGTCTTTAAGCAAAGACTCAATAGATCCCTTGCTGGGTGGCATGCTTTTGAGAAGGTTTTTTGTTTGCTTGTCTGTTTTATCGTTATGGGTTAGAGGAGATGACCCTTCCATCCTTCTCTCTCTGAAATTCTGTAGTGAGATGCCAGTAAAGGTCTACAGTGGCATGGAGGCAACCCTGGCTTCTCAAAGCTCTTATAGAAACTACTAAGCTAAAGAAGGCTAAAGTTTGGGTCTGATAAGGGAGTCCATCTCTTAGAAGACCTGAGTAGAAGACCCCAAATGGTCTGGTTGACTACAGTGAAGAATCGTCTGATAGGAACTCTCAAAGACTTTAAATTCAATGTAAGTATCAAATGTTTAAAGTATTTAATGAGTTAGACATGTATGTATATATAGTTTAGTAGTTAGAGAATCTGACTGAATCAGGAAGATCTGAGCCTAAGGTCAACTCTGGCTTATTCTCAACTTATTTAACTCAACCTCTGAGGAAGAAGGAGAAGGAGAAGGAGAAGGAGGAGAAGGAGAAGGAGAAGGAGGAGAAGGAGGAGAAGGAGGAGAAGAAGAAGAAGAAGAAGGAAGAAGAAAGAAGAAGGAAGAAGGAAGAAAAAAAGAAGAAATCGTCTTGAGTAGACTTTGTGTCTTTGACTGTGTCTTATCTATCCCTTGTGCATTAATCACAGTTTTCATAGCTGATTAATGCATCTATGAAAGGCAACAAAAAAACTTGCAGCTAGCATTACCAAATGATAAAGCTTTTTGACTGTTAAAATCTAGAACATATTCATGAATTATAATAATTTATTGATCTTCATTAAATCCTACATGATATAAGTTCATTAAGGGCACAGACAATGAATGACTTTTATGTTATAAGTCACATTTGGGCTTAGCATAACACTATCAACCATTATAATGTTACTCAATATATACATGTATATGTATGTATGTATAATATATATATATATATATATATAAACATGCTGTATATACCCAAACCCACATATATGTATATATTTGCATATATATAGATATAGATAGATAGATATAAAGACAATCAAGAAAATAAAATTACAGCCATTCAGATATGTTAGGTTCTGTGGGATGCTGTTGATATTGTCGAGTTCTATCTGTGACCCATGTGGAGTTTTCTTGGCAAAGATATTGGAGTCACTTGTTATTTCTTTCTCTAGATTATTTTCAGATGAGGAAACTTAGGAAAATGGGAAATGACTTGCCCAGGGTCACAGAGCTAGTAAATGTTTGAGGTCATATTTTAACTCAGGTCTTTCTGATTTAAGATTTAGTTCTCTATCCATTGTGGCATCCAGCTGCCTTCTTTGGGGTACACAAAGAAGTAAAAGATATTTGGAGGGATAATGCATATCAATGTAGTAGAATACCAATTAATGAAATATGTTAAGTGTGTAATGTGTAATCAAGAGACTAAATTTTTTAGAGGTTCAGAGTAAGGAATCACTGTGAGCCAGAATCAGCAGAGAAAGGTAAATGGAGAGGCAGAATTTTAGCTTGACTTTGGAATGAATGAATGAATGAATGAAGGAAGGAAGGAAGGAAGGAAGGATGAAGAAGAAGAAGAAGAAGAAGAAGAAAGATGGGTAAAATGGGTAGAGAGAAAGTATAAGGTGGTCTCTTGCCCTTAATCCCAGGTTCTAGTAAAAGAAAAAATGATTGGTGAAGAAAACGAGGTATTTTGGGGGTAGAGAGGACAGATATAGAAACATATAATATATGGTCTTGTTTTGCTCAGTAAAATCATAAATATGTCCTGCCGAAAATATGGCTGGCAGGGCAAAGTGTAATCTTGTTTAGGGAAAGAACTTTCTTACTTTTAAATTTAGATCTCCAATGATTCATTCAATCAGTTCATCATTCAATAAGTATTTATTATGTGTTTAATGTTTCCAGGAACCATGTTACACTTTGGACACAGGAAGTCAAAAATAAACTATTTCCTGCCCTCAAGAAGGTTCCATTTTAAATGGTATTAAGTAATTTTGAAAAGAAGGCATTGGCAGTGGGTGTGGTGGCATTTAAGTGGAGTTTGGCTGAAAAGGAGAATTCCAAGAGGAACAAGTGAGGAAGGAAGATATTCCAGGGATGGGGGAGTATCTGTGAGATTCTGTGAATAGAATATCAAGCAAGCTCTTCTGCAGAGTAGATGAAGATATAATAAGACTGAAAGATCTTTGATGGGCTTTAAAGGCCAAACAGAGGAGTTTGCATTTTATCCTAGAGATAATGGGGAGCCAGGGGATTTTAGTGAGCAGGGGAGTGACAGTCAGATCTGTGCTATAGGAAGATCACTTTGCAAACAGTATACAGGACAGTTTATAGGGAGAGGAAGACTTGAATGAGGGAAACTATTACAATAGTCCAGGTAAAAGGGGATGAGGACTCGGTATGCAATAGGCATGTAATAAGTGCACATAGATTGCTTTTCACTATCAAGAACCCTGAGTGACATGGAGAAATTTTGGACTGAATATTACTTCAGGAAATACTCTATGGAATTAATATGAATAAAGGGCAAGATTTCTGAGTACAAGTATACTACCTGGATGAGGTAGGCAGCATTATATTGTAAGGCTTTAAACTGAAGAATGCAAGAATGGCAAAGTCAGAAAGGATTTCAGAGGTCTTGAATCCAATCCCTCCCTGAATTCCTGATCTCTCTGTCTTTCCATTTCAATAATTTCCTTACTATTCTTCACTGCTGTCAGACTGGGGGGGAAAGTTTCCCCTCTGAAAGGCACATTATCCACATGAAATTTTCCAGTTACTGATTAAGGGAATTAAATGATAATAGGTAATTCATGTCCCATGCCTTTTGTCCAGAGGAGGAAACTTTCAGAATCACTTTAGTTGAGTGCAGTATTGTCACTGATAACACACTGCCTAGGATATCACAACTATTCAAATGAAAAAGAAAGTGTTTCAGCATGGGTTTTGTCTCACAATTAGAAAACTATTTTCACCAATGAAACTTTACATATATATAACATATTGATTATGTATAATATTACATATTAAATTAATATATAATCCAAACTAAATTAATATATTAAATTTATATTATGTGATATATATATTAAATATGTAATCTACATTCAGTTACTATATTAAAATATAGGTGTTATCCCATATCATACACACACTCACAAAGACATACACACAACCCTTTGAACAAATGAGTACAAACTCAAAATAAAAGATCAAGTTTTTGAAAGCAAAAAGAGAGCATAATCTCATGGCATATATATATGCATGTACACACCCATGAACAAATGAGTAGAAACTAAAAATTAAGACATTTATTCACCATTAGTACAATAGTGCATGAGTTCATGAATTGTAGCCAACCGTTTGGTGTTATTCCACAAAGGAGACAAAGGGAATTGAAGAAGTTTCCACAGTGGTAGCTTGGCCTGCATCTCCTGCTCAATTTGTACTGGGTCAAAATTCTTCTGGGCCTGATGCAAAAGAATAACATGACAGAAACCATTAAAGTCTCCCAAGAAGGTCAGCTGTCAGGAACCTTATAAATATGTAGAATGTAAAACATGATACTCCTTACACTCATTATTTGAGGATGGGGATATCAATAGTAATTGAAGAGGACAAACGATTAGTATTTTGCTAAAGGTCAAAAAAGCATATTTTTGGGGCCAGAGTTTCCTGGCACAGTGAAAGAACTAACTCTTCACTTTTGCTGACAGACTGCCAAAGGTTTATATGCATTAATCCTCCCCTTCTCCAGATCCTTCCCTGGACTCTGTTAGCAACAGACACTAACGAAAAGCAAAATGCCCCAACATTTCAACAACACCCATCTTGACAAGTCTGTTGGTGTTGCTACTGAGGAAGTGATTTAGGCGGCTCTATCATGAAAGAATTCTTTACTGCCTATTTCTCATCATTTAGTCTATGAGCTCGGGGCTCATATTGTAAACAGTCCTTTCTTTGAACAACTTTATAACTTTAAATTAATTTTTTCAATGAAAGATGTCATATTGCCAGATCATTTCTATAAAGGACAAGCACAATATATTTTAATCAGTGGGTTAATAGTGGACCCATTTCTGAAATGTGCCCCTTCCTCACCTCCATCTCTTAGAATGCTTGGCTTCCTATTAAGGTTAAGTTCAAATGAATCTTCATATATAAGATCTACATATTTCCCCCATTTTATTGTTCAATTAACAAGCATTTATTGTATTTCTCCCTTTTCTATCCCCAATTTAAAAATTAGAAAAAGAAAATCTTGAAATAAATATGCAATGTTAAGCAAAACAAATTCTTGTATTTTGTACAAAAATGTTTGTCTCATTCTGCAACTTTTTTTTGGCAGGGCAATGGGGTTAAGTGACTTGCCCAAGATCACACAGCTAGGTAATTATTAAGTGTTTCAGGCTAGACTCAGGTCTTCCTGTTTCCAGGGTCAGTGCTCTATCCACTGCTCCACTTTGTTGTCCCTCATGCCACAACTTTTTTTTTAGTTTTTTTTCAAGGCAATGGGGTAAAGTGACTTGCCCAAGGCCACACAGTTAGGTAATTATTAAGTGTCTGAGGTCAGATTTGAACTCAGGTCCTCCTGACTCCAGGGCCAGTGCTCTATCCACTGCTCCACCTAGCTGCCCCATTCCACAACTTTTTAAAATTTCTTCTGCATCTTAAATCTAACACTTATCTATGAATTTTTTATCAGTTTTTTAAATTATGGTTGATCATTTCACTGATAAAGGTTCTAAATTTTTCAAAGTTGGAGTTATTGAGTTTTTTAACATTGATGTTATTATATAAATTGCTCTCCTCATTTTTCTCAGTTCGCTCTGCATCAGTGTATACAAGTTTTCCCACATTTCTCTGAATCCATCCCCTTCACTATTTATTATATCACAATAGTATTCCACATTATAATCTATCAAGCTAGTCCCTAATTGATGAAAACTTCTTTAACTTCCAGTCCTCTGCTATTACAAAAATAATTGCCATAAATATTTTTTAACATGTGCGTCTTTGGCATCTTTGATCTCTTTTGGAGATAAATGACATGCATAAGCTGCAGTGATATGTTGAACACAGGTAAAAAATGCTTCCCTGGGAATTAATGGGAAATTGTTAATTAATGCATCAATGTGCCTTATTTTTCCATTTTCCTCCAACATTTTTCATTTTCCTTTTTTTTGCCAATATAAAGTACATTCTCCTAGTTATTTTAATTTGCAATTCTTTATTGATAAATTGTATCATTTTTTCTTATTTTATTGATAGCTTAAATGTTCATATACTTTGATCAGTTATTAGTTAAGAAATGACTAATGCCTATAAATTTAAATCTGCTTATTTATCTGGGCATATCAGAGAAACATGAAACAAAGATTTTCTTCCAAACCCCGTTAACTGTTTCCCTTCTAATTCTAGTGGTATTAGTTATATTTGTTTACATTTTATGTTATCAAAACTGTACATTTTATCTTCTATGATCCTGTTTCTACCCTGTTGATTAAAAACTCTTATTTTTCTATGGATCTTTCTATGGATCTGAAGGAATTTTCCTCTTTGTTTTTCTGGTTTGTTATTGGCCTTTTATATTCAATCATACAACTATTATAGCTAATATTACTATATTGTGTTGAGGAGTTGGGTCAAAACCAGATTGCTATCTAGTTTCCTTACCAATTTTGTTTTTTGTAATAATGAGTTCTTGTCTCAGTAAATGGGGTTTTTGGATTTATTTGAAACTAGGATACTAGCATTTATTTGCATATATATATATATACATATATATATATTATGTCCATAATCTGTTCCACTAATTTTCAACCAGTACCAAATTATTTTGTTGTTTACTAATTTATTATATTCTGTCCATTTTTTGGTCTTATTTTCCTTGAGATTCTTTATCTTTTGTCCATCTTGATGAATTTCCTTATTATTCTAGTTTTATAAAGTAATCCTTTGGCAATTTATTCATAGGTCATTGAATAAAGAAGTTAATTTAGGTAGTAGTATCATTTTTCTTTTGTTGGTTTGGTCGACCCATAAGCAATTAAGACACCTTCAATTATTTAGATCTATCTTTAGATCTATCCCCCCAAGACAAACTGAAATTAGATTGATTTAAGTATTTCATGCATTCTGCCATTATTTAAGTGAAATCTTTCTTTCCCTTCCTGCTGAGTTTTCTTATTAATATTCAGAAATATCGATAACATAAAATTCATTTTATATCCTGTGACTTTGCTAAAGTTAAACATTGCTCAAATTAATTTTAGTTGAATGTCCAGGATTCTCTACATATATCATTAGTAAAAAGGAATAATTATCTCATCTTGGCTTTTGCTTATCTCTAATTTTCTTCTTCTTGTCTTATTGTTTCAACTAGTATTTCCAGCATTTTACGAAATAGTAATGGTAATAATTTAATTCTTGCTTTATTCCTGGTTCTTACTAGAAAAGTCTTGTCTATTCCTCTTATACTTAATACCAATTCTATAGAAACCTATCTTGATCCCATCAATTCCTAGTGCCTCCTCTTTGAACTTCATTTTCACCAATACCTTATAGTATACTTTTTTGCTCAGGATATAGTTCAAGAACCACCTTCCTTAAGTTTTATTCTGATTTTTCTGAACTGCTAGTGTCCTCCTTCCCAAACTCCCTTTTATTCAATTACCTTGTATTTATTTCCTTTATTTATTTGTCTTTATCTCCCTCATTAGAATGCAAGCTTCTTGGGACTAGGGATTGTTTCTATAGGGAGAGACTATATATGTATTGCATCATATAGAAATATATTTATATATTATATGTAAACTCTAAGTACATTATATATATCTATACATTTTGAATGTGGTTTATATAATATATATTTATATCATATATATATATATGAGTACAATTTGAAGCTTTAGTAGCTTTTGAATATTCTCCATAAAGAACTTCTCAAACTTTGATCAGTGAGATTTATTAAGTACCTACTGTGTTTTAGACACTATTGTGAGTGTTGTGGGTACAGGCACAATAAATGGAACAATCTTTATTTTCTGGGAGGAAGATGAGAGATGGAATATTGTATGGGTATAACAAAGAGAGGGCCAGTTTGGCCAGATCTCAGAGTGAAGACTGAGAAGTGATATCCAATGAGATTGCAATGATTGATCAGAACCAACTGTGGAAGGACTTTACAAGCTAACCAGAGGAGTTTATATTTGATCCTAGATGTAATAAGGTAGCCACTGGGGTTTACATAGCAACGAAACCATCTTTTTGCTGTATAGGATGAACTGGAATGGGAAGAGATTTGAGACAGGGAGATCAATTAGGAAGTCATTGAAATAATCTGGGTGCTTAAATAGGGTGATAGTGTTTACATAAATAATATATTTAGGAAACATTGTAGAAGGAGAATGGCAAGATTTGTCAAATGATTAGATGTATGAGGTGAGAAAGAGTTGGGAGATGAAGATAAATTCAAGGTTATGAAGCAAGGAGACTGGAGATTTAAACTTCATTAGTTGA
Source organism: Macrotis lagotis (assembly GCF_037893015.1). Classification (NCBI taxonomy): domain Eukaryota; kingdom Metazoa; phylum Chordata; class Mammalia; order Peramelemorphia; family Peramelidae; genus Macrotis; species Macrotis lagotis. The sequence continues at coordinate 223,562,724 of NC_133662.1, forward strand.
AAATCGCACCAAGACTTTTGGAACGTCATACATATGTATGTGATATGCATGTGTTTGTTTATGTGTAGTTATGTGATATGTATGTAAATTTATAGGTGTGTGTGGGTTGTGTACATACCATTTGAGCTTGTTGACAACTCAATGAAGTAGATGCTATAGGTAATGTTATATTTATTTTACAGATGAGGAAATGGATCCAGAGAAAGTAACTCAGGGTTACACAGCCATTAAAAGTATTAAGAGTAGGAGTTGAATCCAGGTCTTCCAGACTTCAGATCTACCTACTACATAAAACTCTACCTACTACATCAACTTGAGATTATATTAAGAATGGTGAGTGAAAAATTGTACTTCAGGCTTTTAAAAAGACCAAATTCCTGTGTATGAGATAGGGCAAGTGTGGATAGGCAACATTTAGAAGACTGCACACTCAATGCAGTGACATGGCAGCCAAAAACACTTGTGTGATCTTAGGGTGCATCTTAATGTCCAGAAAACCTCTCACTTGAACTCTTGCATTAATCCCCTCTCTAGTCTTCCTGCCTCCAGAGTCTCCACTATTTCCTTTCATCTTCAACCTATCTTCTATACAGTTGCCAAAGTCAGTCTCAGATTGGACTATCACTGCCTATAAAATACAGGGATAAAATACAAACTCTTCCATCTGGTATGAAATGCTCCTCCTTCACAACAGAGTTCTTACCTTCTTTTAAAGTCCTTTTACATATTACTCTGATTCATGTTTTCCCCATTTAAGTCATACTGGTGGGCTGTTCCCAGAAAGATATCCCACAGGTTTTATTTTATGTTTATTGCTAGTTCCTAGCTTAGTGACTTGTACACAGTAGATATTTAATAAATACTTGTTAAAGAATGTTGAGTGAGTATAATAATAATCACACTATATTTGGCTATGATCAGATCATTTCTGCGATGCCTTCTTCAGTTCTCTTTACATTTTATGAAGAGCAATGGCAAATACAGGTGCAGTCACAAGAGGATGAATGGGGAATTAGAGGATATTCAATTTAAGAAATATTTATTAAATGCCTCTGATGTGAAAGACACTGCACTAGGTGCTGGAGAATACAGGAGAATGGAATAAAATGCCTACTATGTGCCAGTCACTGGTCCAAGCACTTTTTTTATTTTTATTTTTATTTTTTTTAGGTTTTTTTTGCAAGGCAAATGGGGTTAAGTGGCTTGCCCAAGGCCACACAGCTAGGTAATTATTAAGTGTCTGAGACCGGATTTGAACCCAGGTACTCCTGACTCCAAGGCCGGTGCTTTAATCCACTACGCCACCTAGCCGCCCCTACCAAGCACTTTTTTTTTTTAATACAAATATTATCTATTTTGAGTCTCACAACAATTCTTGTAGGTAGTTGCTATTCTTATCCTCATTTTCTAGGTGGAGAAATAGAGGCAAAGAGAAGGTAAATAATTGCCTAGAATTACATGATGATGATAATGATGTTGATAATGATGAATTAGATTTGAGTGAGGGGGTGCTGTGCTAAGTCACCAGCCTCCAGAGTCATCTGGGTCTAGTGACCAGATATATATCAGGATGGCTGGAGATGGCCCTGAATATGTGGCAGTCAGGATTAAGTGACTTGACCAAGGTCATACAGCTAGTAAGTGTTAAGTGTCTGAGGTTGGATTTGAACTCCTGTCCTCCTGACTTCAAGGGCAGTGCTACATCCATTGCATCACTTCACTGTATCTACAAGAAAGCATAGTAATTTGAAAAGGGGAAAAGTGGAATAAACTTGGGAATGAAGTGTGGAATGATTTTGATCACAGATAATACAGAATCATAATTTCAGTAGTATAGGGAAATCCAATGAAGAAATACCTTTTCTGAAAGCAAATTGGAAACTTTTCTACAACTTCTAGTCTTTAAGAATTTGCCTGGGGCACTAGGAAGCTAAATGACTAACACAGAAACACAATTTAGTATGTGACAGAGGTCAGACAAGCTCAGGTCTTCCTGATTCTCAGACCAGCAGCCACCACAAAAGACTATCTGTCATCATCATCACCATCATCATCATAATTAGCACATCATTATTACATCACCATCATCATTCCCATCATCATCATTATCATTACCACCGTCATCATCTCCATCATTACCCTCATCATCATCATTACCATCATCATCATTCTTATCATCTACTTGTTAAATATGTTAAAGAATGTTGAGTGAGACTAATAATAATTACACTATATACTTGGCTATGATTAGATCATTTCTGCCATGTCTTCTTCAGTTCTCTGAAGAAGTCCTCTCTCTTCTGTTCTTTTTTAGTAGCTGTTTTAATCAATTGGATGAAATTTCATAATTCCATAATTCAGGGGAAATTTTGTATGGAGGATAGGAACTGGACCCTGTGACTTTAATCTTGGGAACTTTCGAGTGAGAAAACTTCTTTAATCGAAGTAGGGCAGCACCTTTTCTATAATTTATAATTGTGAAGAATATCATACTGAGGTTAAATGACTGGCTCAGGATCACACAGTCAGTATATGAGAGGTGATGTCTTGAAGCCAGATTTCACTGCTCTCTATGCACTATGCCAAGTACTTTGCATTAGATGTATAATTAAAAAAAATAATAATACCATTATAACCACCACTAATAATAATATTAATAATAATTACCCTTAGTACATGCTTCTTGTGACTCTGTGCATCATGGTAGTTCAGTATAAGAGGACCTTTCTCATCTGCTTTTTTCTCTGTATCATCTTCAGGCAAGAATATATGATGTAGGTTCTGTTTAATGGCAAATCACATATTATATTTAAAAAAAAAGCCTATGAAGATTTTCCATTGGTGGAGGTAAATGGCGTAGCATAAATCCACACTTACCTGTTTTTCAGCCTCTGTGAGACAGAGAGATGGCAGGATGGAGACAATATGAGCTGCAATCCTAGGATCCAATCCATCCTCTCTGGGAGTGGGTGGTATTGAGCTAGGTGGGAGAATATCATTCTCTGTTGCCTCTATCTATCAAAATGTAAAAAGGTATTCATTTCCCTTCAAAACAGTAGCTGTTCTTTTTAGTAGCTGTTCTAATCAATTTGATGAAATTTAATAATTCCATAATTCAGAGGAAAAATAAAACAACTGCTACAAGTAACCGTGACAATAAGAAAATAAGTGGGAAGGCATGTTCTAAATTATTTCCTATTGTACATACAAATGGACACAATGATATAATGAGAAACACGACAACTACTTATTTCTACTACAGAGATTTGAATGATATAATGCATTTTTTTACAATTTTACACTTTTTTCTAAAAAATCTCAATACCTACACATTAGATTTTTAAACTTTGCAGATGATCATAAAATTCTTATCTAAATGAAGAAACTGAGGCAGCATGGTTTAAGTCTAGAAGTCAGAAATACTTGAATTCAAGACCAGAATAGGTACTAGGTGCCATAGGTAAATCACTTAACCTCCCAGTACCTCAGACAGTATAAGTTGCAAAAATAACTGAAAACCTAAAGAAAGGAGGTGCCTCCCTAAGAATTCCCCTATACCACTGAATCATTAGGACAAAACAAGAAATCAGAAAAATGAAGCACACAAGGATGAAATCCTTCAAAAATTTAAGAAGCTATATTATTGGGACATGGACTCCAAAAGTATAGACCATAATTCCTCTAAGACTGGTAGATGATATTTGAGAATAGTGGGGAATTTATAATAATAACAATGTTTGTCCTTCATTTTCGAAGAAGACCATGGTATTAGGGAGGAGATCATGACAAGCATATGAATTGGATTTGAATGGGGGGTGTGTGCTAATTCACCCATCTTACTTTCTCCTCCAGAGCCATCTGGGTCCAATGGCCAAATATGAATCAGGATGACTAGAGATGAGTCTGGATGTGAGGCAATAAGGGTTAAGAGACTTGCCCAAGGTCACACACCTAGCAAGCATCAATTGTCTAAGGCCAGATTCAAACTCCCATCCTCCTAAATCCAAGACTAGTGCTCTATCCACTATGTCAAATAGCTGCCCTGGTGGGGAATTTAATTATTTTTCAGCCATCTTAGCTGAGAACCTCTATGAATTTAACTAGACTGGTCTTTGGAAAATAAATATAATTTGGGTTATACTCAAAACTTTTCTAGCTTTCCATGAACCACTAGAGAATGAAAGATATTGTCTTAACTTCAAGCCACATCAATTGTATGATGATGCAATGGAGTGACTGGTAGCATGGAAATAACTGGCTTATATTTCTATAGTAAGTCAGGGATCGATAAAGAAACATAGCAAAAATAACAATTTGGTGGTATTGCAGCATTTCAGGCATGCAGAGACCTCAATTCTTCTGTCACTCAGTCTCTAAGAACCATTGTCAAAATGAAGTATCACTATTGTAGTCAAATAGGTGATGAGATTTTCCAAACTTTGTGAGGCTGCATCTTTAAAGATCAGAATAACATCTGTTACTGGGTCTGTCCTGATGATAATAGCTTATTTTGTATAATACTCTTTGGTTAATAATATCTTAATACTATAATTTTGAATAGATCTCATCAATGTAGGTATACTATATGATAGTACAAGTAAAAACCCATTCATATCTTAGTATCTCCTGAGATCTTCATGATCCCTCCAGATACTTTGCTAGAGTTGGGGGCGAAGGTCACTTAAAAAGGGGACATCGTGAGGAGTGTTACCACAGTCTTCTACCATATACTGTTTCACTGTTTTTCAAACCTTGATATATAGATGAGAAAACTAAAGCAAACTTTAAGTGACTTGCTAAAGGTCAATGATTATGGGGGATCACCCACCTGTTCCAAGATGCCATTAAGTATCAAAGGCACAGAAATGAATTCTTCAGGAATCTGTTCCATCAAATCATTGTAATATCTCATATCCACTTCAGTAGCGAGACAACCTATTGTGTATAACAGAAATGACCCACTGCATTATGAAGTAGTGTTCTCCATTAGCATTTCATTCATGGATAGAAATTTTTGCTATACCAGAATTTTTGAGGAAAAAAAATGTCAAGATCTACTAGAAAGAAATTTCTGGAATCATTGCTCTTTTCTAAAGACAGTCCTCTGAATTGCTCATTTCCCCATCCACACACTCAATGTTCAAACTAAACTCAACAACTGACTGTAAGTAACCTCCTTGTCTCTGCTTATTCAGCATGAAATGCACTTTCACACACATTTCTCAGAAGAGTTCTCACTTCTGAAAAGCCTTTCTTGGTCCCATCCCATCTCCACCCAGTTGTTGATAATGTCTACTCATATTTGCTTGCATGTTCTAATCTGTTTACACTGTGTCTGCCCAGAATAATATAAACTCTTTGAAGGAAGGATCTGTTTTCTTTTTGTTTTGGTGCCTCCAGCACTCAGCACAATGCTATGTCCACTGTAAAAACTGAGTCCTTGTTTTATCAAAATGCTGAGCTGAACTGACTCTGAACCTTCAAGGTCTCATACATACTGTCTCGTGTTTGTTGGGAGTCTTCTGTCTGTGTTTTCTTCTTTGGTGAAATAGGTGCTGAACTTGCAGATGCTCCCTAAAAGAATCACCAAAAAAGGACACATCTTAGTAATTGGATTCAAAAGAAATGTTCTTAAATACTGGTAAATGTCTGTTCTGAAATCATGTTGGTGGTGCTTCTTCATCTTTTTGTATCACAGAAGGGTCTCTATATCAACCACCCAATTATCTGACTAGAGAGGAGACTATCAGAATCAGGGGAGTCCATAATGAAAATGAGGACTTCCTGCTTTCCTTACCAAAGTTATTAATTGATTGATTGATTGATTGATTGATTGATTTTAGGGAGTGGCAGAACATTAGGAACTTTTCTTCTTTGGGCTAGACTTAAACTTGCCAAAATGTTGGACCATAATGATGTTGCCAAGAATTAGGGAAATCTTCCCCTATTAAAAACCACAACTGGGAAGTGAAATTGAAATGAAAAATTAATGTAGTTTCACTGTGACATATTTGTGCCATCAAGTGTTCTGAGATAAGGGAGTTGGTGGCTATATCTTATCCCTAACTACATTGCTTTAGGAGACAACTGCTATTCTTTCCATTCCCATCTTTCTCCGTATACCTCTGAAAAGGCATCAATTTATCTTAGGCATTTTCATGTTTTTTTCTTTTTTTGTTGTTGTTGCAAGGAATTGGGATTAGATGACTTGCCCAGGATCACACGACTAGGTAATTATTAAGTGTCTGAGGCCAAATTTGAACTCAGGTCCTCCTGACTGCAGAACTGTACTCTATCCATTGCACCATTTAGCTGCCCCCATGGTTTATTCTTCTACACAACATTATGCCATACTATATCATAAATCAGGAAAAAGAACTTCTCTAAAATAGTCACTTAGGACTTTATTGACTACCTCAGGAGGCCAAGCACTGTCCTGATGTCTGTCACCTGGGACTTGTGGGACATTAATAAGCTTCATATTTTCCAAGTAGTTCTGATGCTGCCGCCTCCAGTCCAGGCTGTCATATATCAAGCAAGCAATAACTTCAAATAGTTCAGTACCAAAATCCAGCTGCAGGGGGAAATGCCATAGCGACAGTCATCAGTTTTGTATAATGAAATACCTTTCTAGCTACCTAAGGTTATCATTGATAAACTAGTCCCCACCTGGACATATATCTCTCTTCTCCATCATTATTACAGCCATCAACAATCAATAAACACTGATTAAATGTCTATTACATTCTAGTGCTAAACAATGGCTACCAACGAATTGCAGAACCACCAAATCACAGAAGCTCATAGTTGAAATGGGTATCTAATCATAGGATCATAAGACCATAGATCACTATTTTAGGTTACAGGGACTTTAGAGGTTATATGGTAAAATCTCATTATTTTGCAGATGAGTAAACTGAGGCCTAAAGAGGTCAAGTATCTTTTCTAGGGTCATTCAAGTAGTAAGTGGCAGAATCTGAGGATCTGAGCTCAGTTTCTCTCTTTCCAAATTTGGTATTGTTGCACTGTTGTCATTCTGTCCTCAAAGGCCATCTAGTCCAACCATATACCTCTGGGAAAGAGAGAATCACTACATCTCAAAGCAGTGCATTCATTTTTGAGACATATCTATAGCCCAACTGACTATGGCACAAAAAAAGTGATTTAATGGAGGTGAGGGCTTTTGAGTAATTGAAGCAAACACTGGAACTTTCTCTCTGCTAAGAGTGGAATGGCAAATAAATTCTTGACTAGACTTAAAGGATATTCCATCCTTCAAAAAGTGGAGGAAAAAACAAGGAGAACTTCTATTCTGGTTTTCACTCTGATCTATGAAAACAGAGAGTTGCTTGAAGTAGAGACAAAAGGAGCTTTGGGAATTCCATCTTGGAATTCCTGGTAAAAATGAGGAAGAAAGATGGGTAGAGTCTGACATGACTTTTGAAGAGCAACTTTTAAAGGGTCAGAAAATGGAAAATGCCTAAAAGTGATTTTTATCACAACATATCTAATGAGATTGGCACTCCAAACGTTATTAACTCCAAACATTATTAACCATTACAAATGAGAAAACTGAGGTCTATAAACGTGGGGTGATTTGCTCAAGTTTGGAGAACTGGTAAGAATCAGAAACATTTATATATTTTCCTTTATATTCAGTATTTAATTATTTTACCCAGTTACATATAAAAACAATTTTTACCATTCATTTTTAAAATGCTGAGTTCCAAATTCTCTCCCTTCTTTCCCCCATCCCCCATGAAAAGGCACACAGTCCAATATAGGTTAAACATGTACAGATATGCAAAACATTTCTATAATAGTTAAATTGTGAAAGAAAATATAGTTCAAAAAATCCAAAAGCTCAAGAAAAATAAAGTACAAAAAAGCATATTTCAAATTGTATTCAGACACCATCATTTCTTTCTCTGGGCTTGAATAGGATTTTTCATTACAGTCCTTCAGAGTTGTCTTGGATCATTGTATTGCTGGGATTAGCTGGGTCATTTCCAGTTGATTATTTTACAATATTGTTATTACTTTGTACTCAGTATATTTCACTTTGCATCAGCTCATCTAAGTCTCAACATGTTTTTCTGACAGTTTCCTGCTCATTATTTCTCAAAGCATGTGAGTATTCCATCATCTTCACATACAATTTGTTCAGTCATTCCCTGTTTGACAAGCATTTCCTCAATTTCCAATTCTTTGGCAGCAGAAAAGAACTGTTATAAATATTTTTATGTTTAAATGTAAATATAAAATTTCATTACATTATATATATATATATTACAGTAATCAACAATCAATAAACACTGATTAAGTTCCTTTTACATTGTAGGCACAGTGCTAAGTAATGGACACCAATGAATTGCAAAACTGCCAACTCACAGAAGCTCATATTTGAAATGGGCATGTAATCATAGGGCCATAAGACCATAGATCACTGATTTCTGCTTTTCTGCCATCTTGGAAATCTCTTTCCCATGTTAACCATCCCAACACAATCAATGTCTATGACTCTTTAATAACCTCATGGAGATCTCCCATGGGAGCAAACAAAGAAAAGAGTTACATCTTCAAGGTCATTTGAGAATATCTTTATCTTTCCTTTATCCTTCATTTTCCTCAGTACCCTCAACCCCCATGGAAAAAAAAAACCTGACATAGCTCTCATCTTCTCAATTCCACTGAGTCTAGATAACCCAATTCTACTCTCTTTCTGTGACCTCCTCCCTCCCATAATCAAACACACCTCCATAGTTCTAACCTCTAGCAATTGCCTGGCTATATCTGGCTAAAGATCATATTCCAAAAGAAGTCAAAAATGACTCAATTCTTACACAAATTCAATTCCTAGGTCAATTGCACAACTTCATGGCTCTATCTAGACTCTAGATGTCAGCAGACTGATCTACCACATATGCAATTTTGGCCACAAATGTCAGAAACTCAAGACATAATCTAATGCACAGCTCACAGTCTCAAAGTTAGCATTCTTTTGAGTTTCAAAATTTTTTGCTCTTCACAGGCAGTATCATCATACAGTCTTGATTCTACTATCTATGCTGGGGGGGAAGGGGTAAGGGGAAGGGAAGAGGAAGATGAGGAAGACAGGGAGGACTCAAATAAAAAACACTGTCCAATTTCATAGTAAGCCACTTTCCAGAAAATAATTGAGAAAAAAGGAAAGGTATTAGTAACATTTTCAAAATGGTAGAAGAAACAAAAACTTCATCATTCATGAACCTTCTCCCCACCCAACGTCTTTAAATACTTTCCTAAGAGACAAAGTCATGCAAATCAATAAACATTTAATAAAACAACATAGCTTCTTCATTCATCATGCCCCCAAACAGATCCAGAGTATTTTGTCTATACATTGTCCCACAAATTGAGACTAAGTTGAACAAGCTTAGAGAACACATAGACATAGAGGATACAATTATGTAACTAAAAAGACTGATGAAGATACTCATGCCAGAATTTCTTATGGCCAGGACACAGGTCTGTTGTGTATATATATACTCCCATAACAACTACACATCCAAAACTTCATAAAGAACTGTTGCATCAGGTAATGTCATAACAATGTTCTCTGTTATTGTTCTGATGATTATTTCTCATCTTTTCATTTTCCATCACATTGTTTCACCTAAATATCTCTCTGATTTTGTGGCTTCTTTCTGCCACCAGCTTCTATGTTCCATCTCTCCAGGAGCATCTGTATAAATTTCAGTTCCCATCTGCTAAAGCATGATGACTGCCAAGTCTTTCCCTGATAAGGTCAACCTGACACATCTTTTAGTCCCTAGTTATGAATTACTACACTTAGTTAAGTGAAACTGTACCAGAGGCAGACCAACTCTACCAACAGTAGAGTTGTCTCACTTTTTCCTAATTTTTCTGTCCTATTAACTAAGCTATTCATACCTCATAAATGTTTTAATGTGCATTTATCCAATCAATAGTGAGTTAGAACATTTTTTCATATGATGATAATTTTAATTGTTTCAAAATATTATTTCAAAATATCAAAATGCATCTTTTGATGATTTATTAATTAGGAATAGTTATTTCTATGAATTTGATTCAGTTCTATGTTTGATAAATGAAAATTGTATCAGAGAAACTTGCTTCAAAGTTTTTTTCATAGTTACTATTGCTAACTGTATTTCCCTCCATCTTATTTCCACCTTCCATCTTTTTATTTTATTCTCTGTCTCCTTTCATCCTGTCTCTCCTCAAAAGTGGTTTGTTTTTGACTTCTCCCTTCCCCAATCTGCCCTCCCTTTTATCACTCCCTCCCATCTCTTTCCTTTCCTACTTTCCTGTAAGGAAAGATAGATCTCTACACCTAATTGAGTGTGTATGTTTTTCCCTTTTTGAGCCAATTATGATGACAGTAAGGTTCACTCCCTTCCCCTTACCTCCTCCCTTTAGTCCTCCAGTATAAAAATTTTTTCTTGACTCTTACCTGAGATAATTTACCCTATTCTACCTCTTCCTTTCTCATTCTCAGTATATTCTTCTCTCACTCCTTAATTTTATTCTTTTAGATATCATCTCTTCATATTCATGTGCTATCTATCTATCATCTATCTATCTATCTATCTATCTATCTATCTATCTATCCATCCATCCTCCTTCCAACTGTCCTGTTAATGAGAAATCTCTTTGATTTATAAGTATTATCTTCCCATGTAGGGATGTAAACAGTTAACCTTTTTAGTCCTATATGATTTTCCTTTCCTAATTGCCTTTTTTTATGCTTTTCTTGAGTCTTGTTTTAAGGATCAAATTTTCTGTTCATCTCTGTTTTTTCATCAGGAAAGTTTAAAAGTCCAGTATTTTATTGAATGTCCATCTTTTCCCCTCAAAGAATATATTCAGGCAGCCAGAAAGAAACAATATTTGGAGGGGTTTAGGGGAAAGCTCTGGTGAATCTCTGCCCTTACTCCCAGAGACAAAATTTCATCTCATCTCCATAGTTCAAGATCCCTTCCACTGTTTCAGACTAAAAGGAACAGTGCATTTGTGGCTTTGGTCCATAGCTAAGGAATCACCATCTCTACAATATGCTGCTTACAATCTAGTGACTTTTCACCTACTGGAATCTTAGACCTGTCCCTGATATTTTGAAATCAAATACTGTGTTACCTTAATAGACTTGTTATTTAGTCATTCACTTGTGTCTGATTCTTCATGACTGCATTTAGGATTTTCTTTGCAAAGATACTATAGTGGATTGCTATTTCCTTCTCCAGGTCATGTACAGATAAGGAAACTAAGGCAACCATTGGTAAGTGAGGGTCTTTAATCTGGACTTGAATTGAGGACCTCTAGACTGCAGGTCTGATGCTCCATCCACTACACTATCTTCACTTAATAGACACTACTAAGTATATAATAGGTTTTTCTCTTATCTTGTTCAAAACTGGGCCATTCCTATCCCACTAGAACTAACTTCCTTGTATGTATTTTCTTCCATCAGATAGTAAATCCCTTGAGAACAGGAATTTTCTTGCTTGAATGCATTTGTATCCACAATGCTTAGTACCTAGTAAAAATGTTTCTCTCTCTCTCTCTCCCTCCCTCCCATAGCACTAATCAGTTGATCTGGATTTGAACCGGTCTTTTTGACTTTGAGTGAGGAGTCCGAGTCCTGTTAAACTCATTTTATTAGATTTGGTTAAAGGCAGAACAAAATGATGGATTAACAGGAAGAAGTACAGCAAAGTCCTCCTCAGAATACCTTCATACAGTTCAAGAAAATGTATCAGACACATTTCCTATGGGGAAATCCAAGAAAAAGTCTTAATGAGACCTTTTTCCAGTCCAGATCAGCCTAAGGAGATAGCAAAATAGGTTTATGAAACTGGGGCCCAGGTCTGACCAGAAGCTCATGGTACAGCACTGAGAAAAGCTATGAGCTAGGTAAAGAGGAGGTCCCATACCAATATGGAATACCCCTCATACTTATAGTGGGGTACTGCTAAAGGAAGAGGTATCAATGGGCATCTTTGTGGCCCACTACCCAGGTCTGAGTCACTGATTCAGGATGAAATGAAGAGAAGAGCTACAGTCGGGGTGGTGATCTACCTAGATCATATGCATACCTAGATCATATACATTTCTAGAGAAGGAATGCAGATTAGTGAGTAAGTAAACATATCCACTAATCCACATTCCTTTTCTAGAAATCCTTTCATGAGAAAGACAAGCATCTTGGAAATGCTATTTGAATTGATGTCCAAATAGGAAAAGCATCAAAGTTCAATATCAATTTATTATTAGTGCTGGGATTATTTTATTATTTATAGAGAAGACAAAAGCCTCTCTTTAGTATATGTAGTCAAAGTCACAGGTTCATTGCTCTCTGTAGTCTGAATAGCAGAAAGAATAAATTCTGACATTTTTTGTTTTTGTTTTTGTTTTCTTAGCTCTGTGACCTAGAGCAAATCATATTATCCTGGAACTTAATTTTTTTTCTTTCGTACAATTAAAATATTTAGCTCATAGGATTGCTGTGATGAAAATGATTGAAAAGTTCAATGCATTCTCTAAATATGAGTTTTTCTTAATATTTTCATCTGCTCCATGGCCTTAGCTATAGAAACACATGGAGGCTTTGAAATAGTCTATATCCATTTTCAAGTATTTAATGAATAAACAGATAGAAGGTATCATAGTGTTTTATACATTGCAGTTACTCAATAAGTTTTTGAGGAATGAATACATTAAGTACATGTAGCCATAATTACAAATATTTAGGACAGTCTCAGAGAAGAAACTACTAACCAGTATATCTTGGTCTGACCAGTCCACAGGAAGGAATTCTTCCTTCACCACTTGTTCAAGCCTGGCAGTGTCAAAAAGATTGGTCTCAGGTTTCCCATTATTCAGAATTGGTTCCAAGTATTTCCAGAAAATTTCAAGATCTTTAATTTCTTTCTCTTGTTTCAGTTTTTCTTCTTCTATTTCTTTTAATGCTGTAGTTGGATCTATATTAGATAGAAGAGAAAAAATTTTCTTGCTTTGAAAGAATCTGGCAGGATGCTTGGCAAAGAATATGTCACTCTGAGACATTCTTTCTGGAATGGACCTCTCAGTTTCCTAGACATCTTTCTAAGATGATAAGATGGAAAGCAGTAGCTGACCTACCCCTCACTGGGAATTCCCTATGCCAATTTTCCATTACTTAAAATGTATTAAGTTGATGAGGTTGATGTAAAGCAGTCTGGGAGAAACTGAAACTACATATTTGAACAAAAGCATATACACCTATACATTCTATAAATACTGACACACACACACACTATAGTATATAAATCTCTCTCTTTTTCTCCCTCCCTCTTTTTCTTCTTATCCTAATTCTTAGCAAAGAATGTCACAACAGAATGACTATGTTCCTGCAAAAGTTGCTAATCCTTATTTTAGGTGGCTGTACATCAGTATTAAGGGGGATTTCAATTTTTAAAAAACAGGTTATTTATTGGAGTAGAAAGAAGAATGGGCATAGATGAAGTGAGCTGAGTATCCATTTAGGATACCACTATTTTCTGCACATGTTAACAATATTTGCACTGATAACAATAATAGTAACATTAAGCTTTTCAGTTATAAAAGAGAAAACTGGGCATCTAGAAGCATACTTTCTGCCAGAAGCAAGGCCTCACGCTGTTGGGTAAGTAATTCCAGGTAGGCCTTCAGAGGTTCAGAATTCTCAGAAGTCATCTTAATCACATTGGATACAGGAACCCCAAGCTCTGTCATAATTGCCAGTAGCTGTGGATTGTGAAAGCCTGTGATGATAAAGTAATGCTGGGCACCATCATCTGGCTCATCATCTGTTCAGAATAGAATAAAAGAAATCAAGTCCATAAAATAAGTTAAACACCCTTCATTCAACTTGCCCTGTGCCTTGCTCAAAGGAAGCCCATTGACTGCATCACAGAAATGCCTCCTGTTTCCTTACTGCCCTTCCAGCCAAGAAAGTCTGGGCAGTTTTATAATCCTTTTGACTAGGTGTGCAAATATAATATATAAACTATGTGGGAATGAAAAGTGACCAGATAAGTCTCACATCTTTGTTCAAAGGAAAGGCTTAAGCATCTTTATGTCTAATAATTTTTGAGCAACATCTGGGCTCACTCTTGAGTTATGAACAGCTACAATTCTATGGGGGATTCTATAATTTGAGGGACAGGGTATTTACAGTATAGGGAAATATAGTATGTGGAACTTCCTGTAAAAGACCTCTCTCTCTCTCTCTCTCTCTCTCTCTCTCTCTCTCTCTCTCTCTCTCTCTCTCATATATATATATATATATATATATATGTATATGAATATGTATATGTATATATACATATATGTGAGCAGGGGTGGTTGCCAACATTAGATCAACAACCATCAACTATTTCATCCAGTATTCACTTAGTTTAGTTTTGTTTCAGCTATCTGTGTTTTTGTAGGTATGACTCATTCTTACACAAAGGTATAACATAATTCAGAAGGAGGTAGCATGGTAGGCTGAAAGTGGCTCTGGAATTGGAATCAGAGACCCCAGAGTCAAAGCTGACTCTGCCAGGTATTAATCAGTTGACCTTAATGAGCCATTCTTCACATTTGGACTCAGTGTCCTTATCTGTAAAATGACTTGGTTTGCAACAGATGAACTCTGAAAGGCCTCTTTCAACTCTAACCTATATCTGATGATAACTTAATAGAACAGCTTCAAGAGTTGCTAGGACCAAGAAACTGATATCCAGTGACCAATCTTGAACAGAGCTTCAGGGAAAGACTGTCACCATACTTGTGGTGGAAGACTTTCCATCTTGGGAGAAACTTCCAGTGAATACATAGCAAAGTTTTTGAAAAACCAAGTTCATTTCCATGCTATATAATGAAGGGGTTAGGCAGGGCATTAATAGTGTCTTGTTTTGCATTGTAATTCTATGGTATATATATATATATATATATATATATATATATATATATATATATAATTCTATAGTGTATATATAAATATTCATATGTATATAATATTCATCACATATTTATTTATTTTAATTCTATGGTGGATATATTTATATATGTATACATGTAAATATATATATATATATATATATATATATAATTCTGTGGTGTAAACTTATCTATTTATATATGTATATTTATCACATTTCATATTTATTCATTTTAATTCTATGGTATATATTATATACAGGTCTAAGACTATTGTTCCAAGCTTTTTTTTTATCATTTTGATATAATTCATATTATTAAATATTTCTAATTATTTTTAATATTAACTGATAATTTTCTAATTATTTATCTCTTACAATATAAGTTGATTCAAATGAGAGAGTTTTTTCTCAATCATCCTTAATTTGTGTGTGGCATATATTAAGACACTGTAATGTTTCAGAGTGATCCTTTGATAGATCCAAAAGCAAGCCCTTTTATTTGCCTTCCTGGAAATATCTAATAGATGGGCTTTCATGAATTTCTATTATTAGAATTTGAACCACCAAGACTCCTGTGTCTCCTCATTTCAAGTAAAGAGACTCTTTGAACTGAACTGGGAGGATCCCCCATAACATACACTCATACAATCCACTACCCTGGTTCATTCATATACAAAGCCTTTTTCAATTTGGTAGGAGTTGGCGTAGGTCATATCCCTGTCGTGGAAGGCATTGTAGGATTGCAAATGGAAAAGGTAACATTAAGATGTCATAAATATTATAAGACTCACAGATTTTATTATTTACTTATTGGTTCATATGTCATATTGCTCTAGAAGGCAAACCCATTGAATTGCAGAGTTGTCTCCTTTTCACATTTGTATTGTTTTTGTTTGGTACAGTAGTCATTTAATAGCACTTTCAACTCTTGAGGAGTTGAAATTCATGGTTTTCCCATTTTAACCAAAAAAGACAGTGGTTATGTTATGACTACGATTCCAAGTTTTGATCTTCTCAATTCTGGCAGGCAAGATTGTGACCACCCCAGGGTCTTTGGTGGCTTTAATATCTCAAGATTTCTTTTTGGTTGAGTCAGTAGAGCAGAGGGGAAGGGAAGATTTTATAACTAATCGCCTGAACTTTTAAGTGCCACCAAGCCATATGGTGATGGTTTTACCTTCAATGAAATCCACTGATGGCTGAGATGGTTTTGATTGACCATGACTAAAGCAGGGTATTATGGAGGTGATCCTCTCCTTCTACATAGTTTTGTTCCTCATCACTTTTCTGAGGTCCTATTAATAAGATACTCCTGAATTTGATCTTGTGCAATAATAACAAGACTGGGGGGAAGCTAGATGGTGCAGTGACTCCAGCCCTGGAGTCAGGAGGACCTGAGTTCAAATTTGACATCAGAATTTAATACTTGCCTGGCTGTGTGACCTTGGGCAAGTCACTTAATCCCATTGCCTTAAATAAATAAATTTTAAAACAACAAGCAGGATTTAAAAAAAAATAATGAGACCAACCATTCCAGGTTTGCTTCTATGGAACAGAGAGAGTGAACAGTAGGAAATATAGCAATTGAGGTCAGAATCTTAAGAGCAACAGGGAAGGCTTAGCTATAAAGAGCTTGGACTATTGATAGAATTGTAAAATTCTGAGGTACTACCTTATACCTATTTGATTTGTCTATAGGACAGAAGGAGAAAATGAAAAATGCTGGAAAAGATATATGGAAATTGAGACAACAATGTACTATTGGAGGGGTGATGAAAGGATTCGAACAATTTTGTAGAGGAGTTTGGAACTATGCCCAAAGGGCTATAAAACCAGGCCTACCCTTTGACTTAGCAATGCCACTGCTAGATCTATATACCAGAAGAGATGAAATTTGGGAATAAAAGAATCTATCCATATAGGAATATTTCTGGTGGTGGAGAGCTGGAGATTGAGGGGATGCCTAGTGGTTGGGGAATGATTGAACAAATTGTGGTATGTGATTGAGATGAAATGTGGTTCTGCTTTGGGAAATGATGAACAGGATGCTCTCAATAAAAAAAGTACATAAGCTGATGTAATGGGAGATGCACATTATACCAAGTTAACAGCAATATTGCAGGATGAGCAGCTGTAAATGAACTATCTTTTCTTAACAATGTTGTGACCCAAAAGAACTGTGAAAGACATGTGATAAAGAATGATATCTATCCCAAAGATAGAGCAGATGGTGTCTGAATACAGACTGAGGAACATTTTTTTTCTTTTTTTCCCTTAATTTTCCTTACGGTTGCTCTTTTTTGTGATGGAGGGGTATGTTTACTTATATAATGACACACTTTTAACCTACACCAAATAACTTGCTTCTCAGTGAGAGAGAGTGGGGTGGAAGGAAAGGAAGAGATTTGGAACTCAAGAATTTGGAAATAAATGTTGAAATTTGTTTTTGCATGTAGCTAGGGGAAAAATTTAAAAATAAAATAAAATTTAAAAAAGGAATGAAAGCAATAACTTCAGGAAAGAAGACAATGAATAACAAGGGACAGCAACTTAATTTAAAATAAAAAGGAAAGAAAAAGTTAGAGGGAAATCCCAACTGATGTCAGGAAAGAAATATAGTGAGAAGGAAAGGAAAGGAAAGGGATGAGAAAAAAAACAACCAAACACTTGCAATAAAATAATAAATATGAGGCTCATTTTGTTGAAATGGGAGCTGGACTTCCCCTAGGAGAAATCATCTGGCCAAGAAAATGCTCCAAGGAATTATGTTGTTGAGTCACATCTGACTCCTTTTGACCCCATTTGGGGTTTTCTTGGCAGAGTGATTTGCCATTTCCTCCATTTCATTTTCCAAATGGGGAAACTGAGGCAAGCAGGATTAAGTGATTTGCCCACATCACACAACTTAAGCGTCTGATGTCAGATTTGAACTCAGGAAAATGAGTCTTCCTGACTCCAGATCTGGCATTCTATGTACTAAGGTACCACCTTACTGCCCTACTCCGAGAAATACTGATATGTTACCTATAGAAACCATTAAGAGAAACTTCTTCTTGTGGCTGGTCAGAAAATGATGAATAATAATGGTTGGTGACTTCTTGAAGAAAGGTAGCATGATATTTGGTAGTGAGGGATTGGGTTGTTGTAGATACATTTATTAAATGCATTGTCAAAGCATTACCTAAGAACTAGATATCATTATCAAATTTGTCTGAGATAGGGGGCAAAAGTAGAGCTATGACATTCCTTCCTGAGTATCTTAATATTGTTTAAATATGATGAACACTGACTTCTACTGGTTATTTATGTTGGGACAAATACTGCTGTGTTTTTGTCTTTTTGGGTTTTTTTGACTTTTGCAAGGCAATGGGGTTAAATAACTTGCCCAAGGTCACTCAGCCAAGTAATTATTAAGTGTCTGAGGTCAAATTTGAATTCAGGTCCTCCTGATTCTAAGGCTGGTACTCTATCCACTGTGTCACCTTGCTGCTCGGACAAATACTACTGTTAAAAAGAATATAGAAAGGTGCTAGGAATTAGAAGTCCTAAAGAAGAAACTCAGTATCTTTAGGGGCACAGATTTTTTTTGGGGTGGGGAATTATTGGGGTTGTTACTGCTAACTGAACTTTCAGATTTGGAAAGGAAATATATGAATTAGATGGTGCTGATGAAAAAATTTGGGGTTTCTTGTTTGTGGGTTAAGGTAACAAAATGATAGATTCTTGCTTTAGTTAAAAACCATATATTTACTTGGAATCTTTTAAACTTTATCCAGAAGATATCAAACTGAAAAGGGAGAGAGGAAAAAGGAAACTGTTTTCTTAGATCTATCAAGCCAGATACCAGAAAGAATAGCACATGCAGCTTAGTAAGAAAAATAGCTTAAGAGTTGACTGACAAAATCCAAGAAAGAAGTCAGCAGTAAATTTATGGCCTAAGTTGCTGATACACAAGTGTACAGTGTATGTATAATAATCTGAATGAAGCAGGCAAATTTTACTTCATAGGTATAACTGAGTCAATGCTTAGAATATATGGATCTGGAAGGATATTTATTGTTCAAAAGAAGCAGATTAGGAAAAAGGGTTGGAGAAGTATTTCATGTTAAGAAAGTACTGTTGCAGAAAGGAATTGGGAGGGGTAAAACAAAGTATATAATATTTTTTTGGGAGAACCTAGTGAACTGGAGATCATTAGAAAAGAGGAAGAAAGAGATGAAGAATTTGGGAAACAGATAAGCCTGGGAGGGGCAAAGGAGGGGATCTTGATATATGGAAGAATTTCAATTATCTGGCCATTTTCTGTCACTCTCTTTTTAAATTTAAAAACAAAACAATTGGAAAATTCTTTCCCTGCATTAATCATCATTTCATTCTTTGAAAGGTAAAAATGATAAGGGGGAATTGCAATAAGGAAGAATGTGCTTGGAATTCACTTTTTCTTCTTCTTCCCCACCCAGAATCCCTAATTTCCTTAAAGGTTTAGATCATGTGAACCCTTGAATTTCCTAGGCAGCTATGTCTGAAGGACACCCAATGATATCACAAAATGACCTTCTAGCAACTTCCTTGGCATCATATCTCCATTTTTGTCCTCCTCTCCTGCACATACTGATCTCATTATACTCCATCACAAACTCCCACCTACTGCTAGCATAAAAATAACCCCACAAAAAAACCTGCCCTGATGCTCTTTGATGGCTCTAGAGAAATCAAACCCCACCGACAGGCACAAAATCCCTTTCTGAACAACCAAATCAATAAGATTCAACCAGATCTAGAATTCTCTGAGACTGTCCTAAATATGTGTAATCATTACAATAATTTATATTTATATTGTATATTTTATATTTATATATTTTATACTTTATATATAATATATAATAATCATATATTTATAATAATATAATATATAACTTATATTATGATAATTTATATTTTATTACAATAATTACAATAATTTATTCATTCCATAAAAACTTATTGAGTAACTGCAAAGTATAAAACACTACGATTGGCACAGTGACTGCTATCTTCTATCTGTTTATTCATTCAATAATTGGTAATGGATATAATCTGATTTCAATGATACTTTTGCTCTTACCCCTTCTCAGCTTAATAAATCTACATGAAAATTGTAAAATTCAAATCCTCCAGGAGGATTTAAAAGTCTGAAGGCACTGATGTTTTGCTCTGGTCTTAAATTCAGGGTTCATCTTTTACACTTGGTGTAAGCATTTAGCATTCTTTGAATTGGATTAACTGCTATAGACCTAGTATGATCAGACTCAAAGTTGCCTGCTGGTCTCTCATGCCATCCTGGTTGACAAAATGGGAGAGAGGGGGGCTGGGTGACCTAAGGTTAACTATATTGAAAATGGCTGAAGGGATCAGATCCCGAAGAGCAGTCATTAGTCATTTTTTAAAATTTAGATGAAAGTCTTGAATGGAGGGGCCGCGTATCTGTGTTGTTCTACAAATTTTACCCATTGTTTTAGTGAAGGACTATTTATCAAATCTGACCTTGACATGAAGTTGGAAAGGACATATTGCAAGGTAGAAATATATTAATGAGCTGGAATGATGTTCTGAATCCAACAAAATGAAACATATAAATGTTGATTCCTTTACTTTGATTGAAGCATTAGCTTCACAAGAGAAAAAAAAAGAGTGAGAGTTTTGTTGTACTATAGTCTCAATATGGATCGACCAAAACTGGGAGAGGAAGAACAAGAGCATCTAATATGATCAGCTGACACAGTTATTTCACAGGGCCTGGAAAAGATGAGCATTAGCCATGAAAATTCTTATGTCTTACAGACCAATGTATACTTTTATCTTCTCCTCTTCTCCCCGCCGCTTCAATGCGTTCTCTTTTTTTATTGAATGTCCAGAATCTCCTTGGTCCTTTCCCTTTGGTTTTCCTTTGCCTGCTTTCTTCTCTTTTGCAGGAGGCTTAGCCTTTAATTTTTCTTTTTCTTTTTCTGCTTTTAGTTTTTCTTCCAGTGCCTGGAAAGAGAGAGAATTTGGTCATCCTCACATTGGGAAGGACCAATGCCAACAAGTACTTGGATGCCATGCTCTGAACACAGATGCCCAGTGATTATCAAACTCTTACCTAGCACTTCCTACTTTCCAAAGAACTTTCCTTTAAAGTCTTCTAAGATTTTAATTTAATGCTTATTTAGTTATATTATAGATTACATATAATGTATTTAGTATAATGATGATGTTTATCCTTCATTCTTGAAGAAAATCATAAGGAGGTGATGCCATGAAGAGCAAGTGAATTGAATTTCAGTGAGCAAGGACTGTGCTTAGTCATCAGCCTCACTTTCTCTTCTAGAGATATCTGAGTCCAGTTGCTAGATAATGACCCTGGATTCAAAAGGCAATCAGGGAGGAGTGACTTGCCAAAGGTCACTCAGTAAGTAGCCAGTGTATGAGGTTAGATTTGAATTCAGGTCCTACAGGGCTACTGCTCTATCCACTGCATCATTTATCTCTTTGCTAATCTGTAAAATAAAAATAAAATCATAATATCTATATTACAGTGTTGTTGTAAATATCAAAAGAGATGTTATATGTCAAATGGTTTGCACACCTAAAAAGCATTTTAAAAAGTTAGTTTTTATCTTAACCTCTTAATCACAGCAGTTAACTGCATTTGGAATGGTTTAAGGGATCAGATCCCAACACTAGTCAATTTGGTTAATTTAGATGAAAGTCTCTAATGGAGGCACCCCAGGATTATTTTAGTGAAGGTCTACTTATCAAATCTGAACTTGGCATGAAGCTGGAAAGGACATGTTCCTACCCTAAATGCATATGCAATAATATATAATGTTGCAAATAATTTTATATATTTTATGTAGTATATTACATGACAATATATTTTTGTTGTTTAGTTGTTTTCAGTTGTGTCTAACTCTTGGTGACCCCATTTGGGGTTTTGTTGGCAGAGATACTGGAGTGATTTGCCATTTAATTCTCTAGCTCTTGTAAGAGATGAGGAAACCGAGATAGAGTTAAGAGACTTGCCCAGGGTACACAATAAGTAAGCACCTGGATTTGAACTTAGGTCTTTGTGACTCCAGACTCCAGACTCTATCTACTGTACCAATTAGCTGTCTAAAATTATATATAATCATATCTAGTTAGACACAATATTAAATACTCAAATAATACCTTATATAATAAATATAAAAGGTAATAATGTTAAGTATTATTTTCATCTTTGGTTTAACTTTTAAAAGGAGGAAAGCCCATCTATATAAAAATTTAATGCAGCTCTATTTATTGTGCAAAGAATTGGATACTGATGGAATGACCATATACCATATACTTATGGTATATGAAGCTTATGGTATAGAATTTTCTTTAGAAAGAATGAGTAGACAGACTTGAACACTGTATACATTAATAACAGTATCATATACTTCATATGATTGTAGATAACTTTCACATAGTCTTCATCTGAAAATTACCTGTTCATATCCTTTGACTATTTATCAATTAGGAAATGACTTGTATTTTTATAGATTCAAACTCAGTTATCTATATATTTTAGATATGAATTATTTATCAGAAATAATATCTGTGAAAATCATTTCCCAGTTTTCTTCAGTCCTTCTAATCTTGGTTGCATTGATTTTATTTGTAGAAAAACTTTTTCTTTGCTTCCAAACTATCTTCCCCATTTTTACTTTTTTCTCCTTTCCTCTTATCCCTCTCCTCATCAATTTTTTTAACTGCTTCTTGTTTCACATTGTTCTTTCCCATGTGCTCTTCTACTTTCCTGTAGGAGAGGATAAATTTCTAAACTCAGTTGGGAATGTATATCATCTTCTCTTTGATCTGAATCTGTTGAAAGTAAGATCTTTCTCACTGTTTACCACACTCTCTACTTACCTTCTACTACATTAAGTCATCTTCATGTAGTACTAATTATCCTCTAATACATTCACCCTCTTCTCCCAGTATAATCCTTTTTTCAAGTCTTAATTATTCTGTACTTGTCTTGTACCCCAAACACTCTGTCAAAGTATACTCCTTTCGACTATCCTTATAGAAGTATAATACTCAAGAGCCATAAACATCATCACATCCATGCTCTATCAAAATACCCTCTCCCCTCCAGCTATCCTAAAAGAAGTACAACTGCCAAGTGCTAAAGTAAATCATCCCATCATGATCATTTTTTATCCACACCCCTGTCTAATTGACCTAAGAGAATGCAATTCTCAAGAGTTACAGATATTGTCTTCCTGTTTAGTCTTATTAACCATTTTTTTCTTTCCATTTACTTTTCTACTCATCTCTTGAGTCTTGTATTTGAAGATCAAATTTTCTGTTTAGTTCTGGTATTTTTCCTCAGGGAATTTTAAAAGTCCTCTATTTCATTGAAAATCCATTTTCTCTCCTGAAAGAATATGCTGAATTTTTCAGCATTATTAATTGTTGGTTGTAATCCAGGCTCCCTTGCTCTCTGAAATATTATATTCCAGGCCCTCCTGATTGTGACTTTTTGATATTTAAATTATTTCTTTTTAGCAGCTTACAGTATTTTCTCTTTCAGGTGAGAATTCTGAAATTTGGCTATAATACTCTGTGGAGTTTTTATTTTGCAATCTCTTTCTTGGGTGATTGATGGATTCTTTCAAGGACTATTTTTATCTCCTTGTTCTAGGATATTAGATTAATTTTCCAGGATAATTTGCTGCATGATATTGTCCTGGCCTTTTTTCTGATCATGGCTTTCAGGTTGACCCATAACCTTCAGGTTTTGTTTTATAGAATCTCAGTATCTCATAGAATCTTTAGATTCCTTTTGTCCAATTCTAATTTTTAGTTATTTTCTTCAATTAGCTTTTGTGTTTCATTTTTTTCAGTTGGTAAATTTTATTTTTTGATGAGTTATATTCCTTTTTCCAGTTGGCCATTTTTACTTTTAAAGGAGTTAGTTGATTTCTTTTGCCATTGGGTTAATTTTACTTTTAAAAGTATTGTTTTCTTCAGTCAATTTTTCATATCTTTCCTGCATGACTCTCATTTCATGTCTCCATATTCTTCTTCCTCTCTTCTTTGATTTTTAAAATTCTTTTTGAATTCTTCCAAATGGTCTTCTTGTATTTGAGATCAATTCAAAAACCCCTTTGAGGTTTCATATGTGGGCATTTGGTCACTGCTTTCCTCTTCTAAGATGGCATTTTCATCAAACTTATCAGAGAGGTAGGATTTTGTGGTAGGTACTTGGTTTTTTTTTTCTATTTTGCTCATTTTAATTTGAGTTCTGTTCCTGGGGCAAAGGGGCACAGTCCAAATCTTTTTTGCTGGGCTTGGGGTGGGTTCTGTGTCCTTGATTTACCACTTGCCTCTGGCATTGCCTATGGTGTTTCAGCTTCTAGTGGTTTGTTCCCTGTGTTAGGGTAACCCAGTCCAGTCCTGCCTGTTGCTCCAGTGTTCCTGGAGCTCAAATTTTGTCTTCTGAGATAGGGTTGGGACCCTCACTGCTGGCCTACTGCACCTGCTGCCGGTTTCTTCTTCTTGAACTTGAGTTTTGCTGCGATTAAGAGCCTCCTGATGCCTTTCCAGCTCTTTTGCCTGTGCTGGGATATACTTTCCTTTTACCCATGTGAAATAGACCTTTACTAAAAGTCCTCCTTACTATCTTGAGTTGAGAACTTATTTTACTGTTTGTTTGGTTTTTTTTTTGGTGAGTTCTGTCATTAGACTCTCTCAGGGGATTCATTTAAAATTGTTTCAGGAAAAGCTGTGGGAGCTTCCTTGCTTTGCTCTGCCACCTTAACTCCATCCCTGGAAGGAAGGTGGCTCATTAAGCTCAAGTATAGTAGGTTGAGTTGAAATTTACTCAAAGTAACATAATTAGTATATGGAGGAGGTATAAAACTCAAGGTTGCAAAACCCCTGGTGGAAAATACAAAATTGATTAAAACATTTATTTTTAAATTATTTCCCTCTTGTTGGTTATTTCATAGGAAGTAATTTAAAGTAAATTCATGTTTAGTAAAATAATTGAAACTATCAACCAGCAAGAGATGAGGAGAGTGTTGTGAACAGGTGGATTTTTTGCCTGGAAACAGCTAGAGACAAGACAATAAATAAAGTCTGAGAAATAGCTGGCTAATATTCTAGCTTTCAGGGAACAGAGTGTGTAAAAAGGAAAATGGGCAGTAAAGATGGAAAAAGTAATTACAATTTGTCAATGGAGAGTCTTAAAGGCCAAGCTAAGGAGTCTGTGTTTTATCTAAGGTGCCATTGAAAGCTTTTTTGTAGGTATGTGGTTGGCTCTATACATTAGGAATTTTGAAGGAAACTTTGCAAATGTTTCCATAAAAGTTGGCATCTTCTGTGCAATTTAATCTTTCTGGGCTGCCTATAATGCTGCGAAGTTAAGTGATTTGTCCAGGATCACCCTGGTCAAATTGATCTTTGAGGCTAAGAGCTCGGCTCCTTACCCATTACACCACATTGTTTCTCACAACCAACATAGGAATAAACTTAATAATATTTTTAATTGAAATTCTATTGCTTTAGCTTATTATTTAAATTTATTTGATCATAGAATAAGTAAGTAGTGATTTCATGAATTAAGTCAAAGTCTGCTTTAAGGAAGAATTGCCCAAATAGCTATTTGTTTGTGTGAGAATCACCTTTTATAAACTAACCAGGAAAGGTGGAGGAGAGGGCCACAGACTCAATAGGAATGAAAAGAAGTTGAAGCAAATGATACAAAGCCCACTAGGAAAAAGAAAAACATGCTTCCTATAAGGCTAGACATCAAGGCATGAAACCATCTCCCTCTTCCCAAATGCACTCTCAGAAAGAGAGGAAGAGATATCAAGAAGAAAATGGTGGTACCCATTTGTGAGCCATAAACAACACTCACTGCCTAAAAACATTTAGTGGATAAAGAAAAGAAGGCCATGACTTGTAATCTGAAGCTGTTGAACCTTTCAAGTACTCCACTTCTCCATGATGTCATTAGGTTTGCTTCTCCCATCCCCCAGCCCTCCACATCTGGCAAGTACAGTCTGTGTATACGTATGAATGGATTAATATCAAGGTATGAATGAACCTCTGTGTAGGCCACTGTATGTGAGTATGTATATTAGTACCAAGTAGATGAAGCTTCTTAACTAGGCGACTCTTAGAAGCTAATAAATATTTAAAAATAGAACTCAAGTTTTTTCATTTTGCTCTAACCCTCCCTCTTCTTTTGACCTCAGATCTCAAAGAGCTAATTTGGATTTTTGTTAATGATAATACTTCTCTAAAATTTCCACCCTCCTGAATGCTCAATACTTTCATTCTGGGTCCCAACTATAGAGCCAGACTAAAGCCTCAATCTTTCTTTCCCCATTCTACAAATTCTGTTTCAAAAATTTCTTATTCCTTCCTCTTTTCTCCCTCTTATGTTCTACTTTTCTAATAAAAATTTCCCATCTTCCAGAATCTAATCTCCCTAGAGTTCACAAATCAAACAATGCAATCAACTAATTCACAGTAGAGTGTGAATTCTCACAGGAATATATGCCAGGAATTGCAGGGTTAATAGAGCCATGATCCAAGATACAATTCAAAAGTCTTCATTTCCAGAGGGGATCCTATTAATCCAAAGAAATTTCATATGAGTGGAATTTCTGAGAGACAGAATGAATGAAGACTTTTAGACTTTAGGAGAAATATTTTGGGGAAACACACTTTAAAAGTTCTTTTTAGGGAATGCTAATAAATAACCAGGAAGGCCTAATAGCTTATGCTGCCTTGGTATACAGAGTCTGGCAAGGTAATTGAGGGGGATGTACTTGGTAAAGCATCAAATTTCTGTGGAAATGGAGTAGAGTGAATAGAGAGACCCAGCCTTAGAACCAGAAAGGGCTGGGTTCATAGTCTCACTTCTGAAACACATTGTGACACCTTTGATTCACCTTGGTGCTCTAGGCAGCTCTAAGGTACCACGTTGCAGAGGACATTAATAGAAGATAGAATTTAGACCAATGAAATCAGAGGGAGGCAGAAGGAATGAAAGAAGGGAGAAAAGACAGGAGGAACGACAGGAAGGAGGAAGGAAGAATTTATTATATGCCCATCAAGTACTTTGAAAATATTCTCCTTTGATTCACAATAACTCTGTATTGATAAGATGCTGTTAATATCTTCACTTTGAAGTTGAGGGAACTGAGGCAAATAGAAGTTAAGTGACTCTGCAAGGTCACACTGCCAGTAAATGTCTGAGGCTGCATTTGAACTCAGGTCTTCCTGATTTTAAGCCCAACTCTCTAAACATATTACCATCAACTGCCTCTATTATTATAATGCAACAATCAGTGTGAGTTAATTTCTACCGAAGTACATTGAGATTCCCCTGTGCTGTAGGAGCTGATTTAATGAGTATTGATTTTTTTAGTTGTGTCCAACTCTGTGAACCCATTTGGGATTTTCAAAGCAGAGATACTAGAGTGGTTTGCTGTTTCTCCAAATCATTTTGTCAATGAGAAAACTGAGGCATATAAGGTTAAAGTGACTTGCCCAGGATTCCACAGCTAGTAAGTGCTTGAGGTCAGTGCTCTCATAGTATGTAATAATGATATATAGATATGCCATATATATATATCTATATATATATCCTTTATAAGTAGTAACTGAAAGGTAATCTCTATATGGAGATTTTATATAGATATAAATATATAGATACTGGACATATGCATACATACACATGTTATCTTGCATATGTATTATATATATACACACACATATATGACATAGTTATTTACTATTTCCTTCTTCATTACAACGTAAGCTCATTGGAAGGTAGAGATCTTGTTTTTGTTTTTCTTGCTATCCCCATTGTTCAACACGGTGAACCTAATTAATGCTTTCTGATTGATAGGATGACCCTGGGGATACTGAATTGAAGCAGTATTTCATGGAATCTAGAGTGGGATCTGATTTCTCTCCCCTAGTCCATTAACTCAACTCTGCTCCCTAGGTTCATTGTTTATCATGAGGCAAAGCCATTTATACAGTCTTAAATTAAAAAAAAGACCAATGCTGCTAATTGCAAGGGAGATGATAAGGATGGGATCCTGAGATACTGTCTTTCCCCAAGGTACTTGTTGGAACACAAGTTCCATATTCTACTAAGGAAAGAAGGTGTTCATGACTATACTTCCTAAACAGAAAATATCACCAACATCCCACATATCACCTACATTTTATCTGGGACTGTCATGGTTGAGGTGGATTTTAGAGTGAGCAGCAGAGCAGATGCAGGACCCTAGTTTTTGTAGTAAAGATGGAAGTGTTTGCATTGGATATATTCATTTGAACAAGCAGAAGAGAATTGGCCCATCCTTTGTTGCGTCTCAGTTTCAGAGGCTGCATTGACTGCACAGTCATCTGCAAACAGAAGATCATGCACCGACACTCCCTCCACTGTAGTCTTGGCTTGTAGCCTTTTCAAGTTAAAGAATTTGCCATCAGTGTAATAGCTGACCTTGAGGCCATGTTCATCCTCGCTGAAGGTGTTTGATAACATGGCTGAAAAAAAATCATGCTGGAAAGTATGGGAGCAAGGACACAACCTTGTTTTACTTCATTGGTGGCTAGGAAATCTCAAAAGCATCATCCACTATCCAGAACCCGGGCATGCATGCCATCATGGAATTGACTTACAATACTGATGACCTCAGGGGAATCAAATTTTGACATAATTTTTCATAAACTCTTGGGATTGATGGTATCAAAGGTCTTGGTCAGATCTATAAATGTTGTATACAGACCTCTGTCTGTTGGGCAGCACACACTATTATTAACTGTTCCTCTACTGCTTTCTGAAGCTGCACTGGCTCTCGGGAAAGTAACCATCTTCCAGGTGAAGGATCAACCTATTGAGAAGGACTCTGGCAAGAATCTTATCAGCAATGATTAAAAGAGAGGCAACAAAGTATGGATCAAATCTTTGATGTTCGTGCTAATTTTATTCTAACAATGAACTCCAAGAAGACCCAGGTGCTCCATTAGCCAGCACCACACCATCCATATGGGGAAAGCTTTGATTACGACAAATGAAGAAGCTTTGAACATTGCAGTTTTTTGAATTTCAAAACCAAAAATATCATTTAGAAATCACCTAAATAATAAACAAAGTCAGGATTGGGGCTATGACATTAAAGAGTTTGAAAAATATGAGCACATCAACAACAAAGAAATACCAATAACTAATACTTATATAAAACATTTTGATTACAATGCACTGTCATACAAATTGACTTTCACTGAAGATCAGAGCTGAAAGGGACCTGTGAGATAACCTAGGATAAACCTTGCATTTCATAGAAGAGAAATTTGAGACCTAGAGAGACCCTCAGTTTCAGGGCTGAGCCAGAACTCCAAACCATGCACTCTGATTATAAATCCAGAACTCTTTTCACCAACATCTGTCCAAAATTGTCTAAGGATAAAAAGATAGTATATGTGGTCTACACTGTGCATATTCAAGTCAGTAAGAGCACCATGTTGTTTATCACGGGGAGTCTTATTTTTTTTCCTGGAGAAATGAGCTCCAGGGAATTTGGTTAGTTCCAGATCAAGATCAATCTATACAATTGTATAACACTTAGGAAGCAGCTACAGTTTGGGGGAGAAGAGGATGCGTCGTCCTAATCAATCAATTAATTAACAAACATTTATTAAGTGCCTACATTTTATCTGGGGAGACAGTAGAGAGATACATATAAAACTTAAAAGCTGGAATTTTCAGGTAAATGTTTAGCAAATAGCTCTCTAGTAAAGGAAATATATGCATGGCACACTTTTAAATTTAATATACATTATTGACATTTTCTCTATCACTTTATTAATTCTAAACAACAAACAAGACAAGTAAACCAGCCCTGGTATGGAGTGTTTGCCGATTTTCAAAGCCTAAATGCTCAAACTGAAATTTACAATCAGCACTCATGAGTAGCTAAAGCAGATTCAATGGACTCCATGCAATCATAATATTTGATAAATACTTAGACTTTCATAAAAATTATTAAAAAATACTGAGCAGTATAAGGCACATGACAGACCTATCTGAATTTGAACATCAATTACTACTCTTTAGGTCTGTTCAAACAGCTCCAAATTCATATACCTGTGCCATCATCTCTTTCCAATCATCCTTTACAGAGCTCTGGCCCTAAGAATAGCCTCTGTACCATAAGTGTGGCTATATTGGACAAACTCAGTCTTTAAAAAAGAAACAAAAGAAATCAATTGTTGTTGTTTGATTAAACATATGACCTCAACTAATAGTGGACCCACTTCAACAACAGCTACCTCATGATTAATAACCATCGCTCACATTGTTTTTTGCAAGGCAAGGGTTAAGTGACTTGCCCAAGGTCACACAGTTAGGCAATTATTAAGTATCTGAGATTTGAACTCAGGTCCTCCTGACTTTGGGACTGGTGCTCTATCCATTGTACCACCTAGTTGCCTCCCTCACATTTTTATAGTACAGTGTTAGAGCTCTTGCCACACAGCTTTATGAGTTGGCAAGTCAAGTTTTTATTATCTCTATTGCTCTATACACCTCTACCTACATGTTTGAGGAAGCTGAATAGTTAAGTGATTTTGATTTTTCCAATTGTTTCAAAACTAGTAAGAGTCAAAACTGGGTCTTGAACCCATTTGTCCTAATTTTAGGTCATTTTTTTTTCTTTTCTGACCTCCTATACTTTATGATATAGCAGCTGTGACTATTCTGTGGCAATGAAAATATAGCTATTTTTATATTTCTAATTCATACTTTCAATTGAATCTTTCCAAAAATTTATCATAGGCTCTAATGAATTATACAGAATTCCATTTGAGAAAGAAAATACTATTATATCTATTTTACAGATGAACAAAATAGGCATTTCTGGTAGTGGTTTATTATTTTTTCTCCTTAGTCCTATTTTTATAGCCTACTTAGGCCTGGGAATCATGACAGTAATATCCTGGCCTCAGCAATCCATGCAAAAAAAGAGGAGTCTACCCCAGCTCTGAAGAATTCCAACCAGTTAGTGAAGCAAGTTATTCCTTTCCTGAAATCATGCTGGTCCCCCTAAACTATAAAGTCCCTTGACCTTCCTTTGTTTGATTTCTTAAAAATAGTTTCTAAAGATTTTAACCACAACTGAATCAAAACTAACCAGTCTGTAATTTCCTGGTATGTCCCTATGGCTTTTCTTTTCAAACAAATGAAAGAAAAAAGATTTTTTTTTTAAATGGCATTCTGTTGGCTAGTTTCCAGTCTTCAGGGGTTTCAACCGAACCAAACTGGAAAACTTTTGGGAAAGTGGCTCTCATTTCTCTTCCAACTTCCTTTTGTGGAGACTCTGGGTCATTCACGGCTGTGGTTGTGATGTATTATCAAATTGCAGAACTCTGAGTGGTTGAAGAAATGACTATCAGTACTCCCCCTTCCCTCTTCTTCAATTGTCTTTCTTTGTCACTAATTCAGTCAAGCATATAATATTTGAACAGCCCAAAGAAGGAGCCCTTCAATCTTCTAACAGAGATATGATTTCTAAAACCAGTGAGGAAGGAGATGAATCTAGGGCTCATAAAGTCAGAGATGGAAGGCACCTCAAAATTCATTTAGCTTTTTCTATTTTCTTTTTTTACAGATGAGAACACCAAGTTCCACAGAGATGAAAGTGAAATAAATGAATAAGATCACACAGGTAGGAAAAGAGGTGAGGTATAAACTAAGGTCTTCTGAATCCAAATTGAGTATCACTGTTTCAGCTTGGGTTCTGTGGTGAAATTTGCTAATTAGAAAGCAAAACAGAATTAATTCTCTTTTCCTAAAGACCATTTTAATTATTTTGTTAGTATTCAGAATTTACCTGAAAGAAAAAAGTGTGTCTATTCCAATCTAAACATTTATTGTGTGTGTATGTCTGTCTATGTCTGTGTGTGTGTATAGATACGTTGTGTTTGTGCACATACTTATATAGTCTCATATTTGTATATATACATATATATATACTACATAGACATATATGTACATGCATACAATTATATTCCAAACCATATTTAATGTCATTATGGAAAATAACCAAACACTTGTGGATATGTCTCTTCTCTTAGTGACACTTTTGCTGTTTTAATTCATTTTCCAAGTTAAATTTTCAGAAAAATTTAAAAATATTTAGAACATTCTTAAAGATCACAGTTTTGATATTTAAAAATAATGTATGAATTAAAGTAAAAAGGAACTGCCATTGTAGGAAAAACATACTCTCTTCTGCTTATGATTAAATTGGAACATAGGGATGAAAGTAGGTGGAACACAAACACATCACTTGGAAAGTATGGACAATTATTGGTGAGAGCAGTTTTCGTGGCAAGGCAAAAGTTAACTGATGAATTGCCTGAAAGTTCATGTATGTAATTTTAAATACATATGATACATTCATGGACATTTTGTTCTTCTGTTAAAAAATTCACAGTAAAACTGAACTTGAAATAATAGAGGGAAAAGTCAAATGCAATGTAGGATTTGAAGCCAGATCTTCAAACTAGCTTCTTCCCTGGCTGCATCACAGGTCCTACTATAGCAATCCCTCTTAGAGAATAATTCCCATCATCTAGATGTTATGAAGTTCACTTAACTGGGTAATGTCGAATTCCAATAAGATTTCATCAGTTTACTCTGCACTTACTCATATGGTCATGACTTAAGGTTGGGGGCCAATGCTGTGTAAAGCATTTGACTAATAAAGACATCATGTCTGATTGTGTAATTGTCTTCTCACACAGTTCTATCTGTATCAAAAACCTATTTCCTATATCTAAAATTCAAACTTGTAATCATCATATCTACTGCTTTCCTTTGAATGATGACACAAAATTTTAAACCAACTCTTTTCGCTCTCAAAATAACTCTGTAAAGTCGGTAGTATGATTTTATCATTCCTATTTTGCTCAGGAAGTCAAGATGACTTGCTTAAGGTGACATATTTAGGAAATGATGAGTCCAGATTTTATTTAAATTTATATATTTATATAATCATAATGTCTCTATATTTATATAGTTATACAATTTATATGAATTTATAATTATGATGGATGATTTCTATCTATGTCAGAATTGAAACAAGGTAATGAAACAAGTCCATTGGCACTTATGAAGTGGCCTGTATGAAGAGTGATCAATAGATATTCTGGAGTTCTTACTTAGATTTGGAGCTGAAAAGCACCTTTGGGAACAAGAAGTCCAAGTCCTTGATCTTACAGTTGAGGGAACTAAGGCCCAGAGAAAGGAAGTAGCATGTCTAAGTTCACACAGGCAGAGAAGTGATGAACTTAAAGTTGAATCAAAACTGTTTAGCTACAAATCTAGTGCTTTCTCTACTATACTATATAGATTTCCAAACAAGTGGAAGATGTAGTCTCTTCTCATATAGCTTAACGGTTCTATTTAAAAATTCTGCTTCTTGTATAATAATGAATTTCAGGTAGATGCCAAAGGGTGCTTCAGTACTAATTTGTGTGCTACTTTCAAGATTCTAAATTCACTCATGGTATTTCAAAAGAACTGATCCTAGTTCTTGTGGAAATGTTCATTATGGTCAAAATCTATACCAACGGCTAGAGAACTCTTGTGGAAATGACACATTGTCCTTAAACTAGTTAGTTAATGTAGGCCAAAATACTTAGAAAAGTATGAAGTACTCTAAAAATGCTCAAAAATATTATTGTATTTTCTTTATTATTTTCCTGGCTAGATTTCTACAAAGACCATATGCATTTTTATCATTACAATGTTTTGAAGTAGGTGGTGGAAATTTTATTATTATTTGCATTATATGGATGAGGAAATAGGTTTAGAAAGTATTTGTTTATGGTTATCAGCAAGTAAGTAGAAGAATCAGAACTGCAGAAACTTAGAGACTGATTGGTCCAAAATTTTTTTTTAGAATAAGATTCCTTTCTAGAAAAGACCCAACAAATGGTCATTCAGCTTCCACTCTCCAAGGAGAGTGAACCCACCACCTGAAAAAGGCAGATTATTTGACCTTTGGAGAGTATGAAGTATTGAGAAGATGTTCCAGACATCCAGGCTAAAATTGAATCTCTGTAATTGCCATCTATTCATTCTAATTCTTATCTCTGAGGTCAAATGCAACACATAACATACATGTGTATGTCCACAAACACATATACATACTTTTACACACATACATGCATGTAAATGTATATATACATAAATATATAAACACATTTAGATATATGTGTGTATAGATATATTTATGTACATATACATACACACACACACACACACACACACACACACACACATGTTCATGGCTATGGTCCATTCAAATGGATTTTTGATGAGTCTCCCAAATAGTCTGTCTATTCTGAGTAGTGATAGATGAGTGAATGAATTTGACTTTTTTTTTTTTAGTTTTTGCAAGACAGTGGGGTTAAGGGCTTACCCAAGGCCACACAGCTAGGTAATTATTAAGTGTCTGAGATCGGATTTGAACTCAGGTCCTCCTGACTCCAGGGCCTGTGTTCTATCCATTGCGCCACCTAGCTGCCTGAATGAATTTGACTTTGGCATCAAGTTGCTAAAAATATTTAAGAGTTTCCTCTGTCCAGATATAAATCCTTGTGCTATACAGTGTAGCTCCATTTCCACAGAAAAATTAAATGAAATCCACACAAGCAAAAGAAATAGCGAGACAAGTAATTATGTGAGCAGAAAAAAGAAAACTGATTGCTGCTAGAGTAATTTTAGCTTGGTATAGAAGTGCAAGTATGATATCGTTTGGGTAAATAAATGCAGTACAGAACAGAGAACTGGGGAAAAGGCACAGAATTTTGAGTCATGAGCTTGGACTGTCAAAAAAGGGAAGAAAATTAGGATCAGTCTAATTTTTTTTTTGGTTTATTTCCTAATATACAACCTATGTCTGGGTTGTTGGAAAGGAAATTTCTATTTAAATGTGAACCATTATTTCCATCTAAAATATTTAAGATCTGATTCAGGCTGATTCTTCTTTTATTGTTTTGAGTTTACTTTCATTTTTTTTTCTTTCCACATTTCCCAGCTTCCTTTTTGTATGGCTATTTAAACATATTATTAGAAAAATAACCCTTAGTATATCCCCAACATCTAGTGACTTCACTGTCTTCACGTGGTAAGAATTAGCAAACCTCCCATCAACAACCATTTCTTTTTTTTAGCCTTTTTTCTATTTTAAAATTTATTTATTTTTGAATTTTACAATTTCCCCCCCCCAATCTTGCTTCCCTTCCCCCCACCCCCACAGAAGGCAATATGTCAGTCTTTACATTGTTTCCATGGTATACATTGATCTAAGTTGAATGTGATGAGAGAGCAATCATATCCTTAAGGAAAAAAATGAAGTATAAGAGATAGCAAAATTACATAATATGATAACTTTTTTTTAATCAAAGGTCTTTGGTCTTCAACAAGCATTTCTTAAGTGACTTCTATGTACAGTGTACTATGGTGGGCATTGGAGATAGGACAGAAAGAAAAGGAGCAAGTTTCTGCCCTCAAGGAACTTATATACATATAAAATATGTCAATATGGGCAAACTATGTACAAGAAAATACAAGGGCATTTCAGCAGAGAGATATGAGCCTCTGAGGGGACTTAAGCCAGGTCTGAAGGAAGCGAGGGATTCCAAGAGGTCTAGATGAGCAGGGAGGGCAATGTAGCCATCAGGGACACTGAGGTGGGAGATGGAATGCTGTGTACAAAGAACAGCAAACTGATCAGTTTGCCTAATGTGCATGGCTCGTGGAGAAAAAAACAGTAAAATACAAAATGCTCATTATTTTTAAAATTCAGGATCAGCAAACAGTCATTTTAGAGGTCATCTAATGCATTTTGACAGAGGAGAGAAATGAGTCCCAGAGAAGTTAATGTGGCTTGCCTCAGGTCCCACACAGGTCAGAGAGAGGGTATGACCAATGTTCTTCCATTTCTGTCCCATTTCCATACTTTTGTGTTTTTGAGAAATCAAATTTTATCTTTTGGGAAGTCTTAGCAGGAGGAGGCAGCCCAATGAGTTAAGGTACCACCGAGATGAATTTCCTTGAACACAGGGGGTTCTTAAATGCCATCTCATGACCCCCAGCTGTCTGGTGAAGCTTGAGGGGCCCCTTCTCAAAATCAGGTTTTTAAATACGTGAAATAAAATGATAAAAAAAATTACAAAGGAACTCGATCATATTAAACTATCCTAATGGGGAAAAAATGAGAAAATTTGTGTATAGCAGTGGACTTTATAAACCTCTGCTCTGCAGAAGCACGTGTGGGCTTTGTTCCTTGTTTCTTCCCATCTCCAAACCTGCCAGCCTACCTTTTTCTCCACGGCCCTGCGTTGTTCATCCTTTTGTTTGAGATTTAGCAGTTGGTATTTAATGAGTTTCCCAATCAGCGGCTGGGTCAGTTTCTCTCCAGCATTCATTATAGCTTTTGCTGCACTTATAACCTGTAGGATCAGAGAGAAGGTTATGGCCAAAAGAGGTCAGTGGTTGCACAAACTACATTCTTCCCAAGATTCCAGGAGAGAGTTCACATTTCTATTTCATGATATTTGAATGATTTTTTTTTTTGCTTTTGGCAAGGCAAGGGGGTTGAGTGACTTGCCCAAGGTCACACAGCTAAGTAAGTATTAATTGCCTGAGGCTGGATTTGAATTCGGATCCTCCTGACTCAAGGATCGGTTCTCTTGAATGATTTAAAAAAAATCGAAGATACTAATTTATAATTAAATAATATTTTAGAGTATCCCAATGCTTCCTGCAACAGTGCCACTACAATGGGACCTGAGGAATTATGAAATATGCCACATAACCATGCCTTAGCTTAGCAACAAAATCGCACGTGTGGGCAAAAGGAACCAATTATTACCTGTTGTGTGCCCAGGTACTGAACTATCTACTTTACAAATATCATCTCTTTTGTTCCTTACAGCAACTTTGGGAAAGAGCTGTTGGGAAAGAAGCCAGTTGTCAGTTGAAGACAGTGAGACAGAGAGAGTTTGATTAACTTTCCCCTAACTATCTGAGGCCAGTTCTGAATTCAGATCTTCCTGACTCCAGGTCAAGTTCTGCCCATTGCACTGTCTAGCTGCCTCAGAAGAACTAAAGGGGGAAACTCACTTTTGTCCTAAACTATT
The DNA here is from genome assembly GCF_037893015.1 of Macrotis lagotis. Taxonomy (NCBI): domain Eukaryota; kingdom Metazoa; phylum Chordata; class Mammalia; order Peramelemorphia; family Peramelidae; genus Macrotis; species Macrotis lagotis. Next base: position 223,599,923 of record NC_133662.1, read on the forward strand.
CCTCTGATTTTGAGAAATTTATTGAACCTCTTGAGTTCCTCACTGTTATGGGAAATGAGTTTGATGCCATCTTCAAAGAAAGAGGCAGCAAGGTTTCATGTCTAGAGAACTGACCTTGGCATCAGAAAGACAGGAGTTTTAATTCTGACACATTCTAGAAGGGTGATCTTGAGCAAAATGCTTAATGTTTCAGTTTCCTACTCAACTTTCAAAAACAACAGACAGCTATATAGATGATATTTTATGAACATATATGCATATATGCATATATACATTTATTTATACATAATCACATACATATATGTGTAAACACACACATATATAATAGATCCGCATCAAAAAAAAGGTGTTGTTCTTTAAGCAAAGTAAAATTGCAGTAGCTCAAGAAAACATGATATGTGCAAATTTCTCCATTCTAAATGTTCAAATGGGCTATTTGTATCTGACCTGTGGGAGAGATTTTTTGAGCTTGTATTGCTATGATTACCCACAGTTGAGCATACTCTGTACTTTGACCCCAACATAGATGTTATTTTTGTTCTTTTCAAGCATGAAGGATTAACAACCAACCAATCATACACACAATACATATATACAGACACATGAATAAGCAAATATATATATATATATATATATGTATAAATCTATTTATACACATATTTTTGTGGTTATTGTTCAGTCATGTCTGACTCTTTTTGACCTCTTTTTTGGGGGGTTTTCTTGGCAAAGATACTGGATTTTTTGGCCATTTCCTTTCCCAGCTCACTTTACAAATGAGGAAACTGAGACAAACAAGATAAAGTGATGTGCATAAGTACAGCTTTCCCTCAGGGGAGCTTCCTATGCCAATGAAATCAGAGGCTGGATCCCCAAGCTACTTCTTCTTCCCCCTCCCCCTCCTCCCCCTCTACCCCAACCTCCCCCCAAATCAATACTTAACTTTTAGTTATAGTGAATAGAATGATAGACTTGAAATTAGGAAGATCTCTCCTTGAACATCTGTTAGCTCTATGATCCCCCCAAAGTCACTTAAATCCCTGTGCCTCACTTTCCTTAGTTAATGACTTCTAAGCTTCCTTCCTGTTCTAGAACTATGTTCCTATGAACACTTGAATTCAATGACAATAACTCAAAGGAAATCATTCACAGAAACTACTTTGTAACCATAAATACTATATAAATATGAACTATTCTTATTACCCATGGACTCAAAGAATGTATAATAGAAACCTTTGAGATAATTTAATGCATGAATAAAAACAACAACAGATTGAAATTAACTGGGTTCTTTGATTCATGAATTCTTTTCCAATCAGTTCAGATGCTTTTCCCTCTCAGGATGGCCCCTGTCATTCACTCCTCCAATTTTTAAAGAAATCAGCTAATGCAGCAGGAAAGGCTCCTGTTTTCATGCTTTAAAAATATAATCTAAGAGGCCAAAATTTCCAACTGTAAATTATTAGTTCATGGTACAGAACATGGTTTTTTATAATTATGGGTGTAGCTGGGTTAGCCTATCTTCCATATCTTGGTGACTAAATGGGACTGAGAGATAAAAGCTGTTTCCTGGAGAGGCGCCATGCTTATGAGCCTTCCCTGCCCCTGCTCCCCTCACCATTTAATGCTGATCCTGTCGGTATGTAGTCTAATTGGGGTGAAATAAGGCTATTGAGTTTTCTTTGGGTGACGACAGTACTAGGAACATACAGCTGCATTGTCCAGATGTGTGGCATTGACAGCCTGGTTTATGGCTGTATTTTTTACAACTTGTTTCCACTGCATTTCATACAACTCACTAACATCTGGACCCTTTTCCTTGGAGCCCTATAACCACTTTATTTACTGCAAAAAAAAAATAGAATAAATGTTAAAAATACCATAAAAAAGTTGTTACAAATTTCTTTCTGTTCGGGTTATCTTCTTACCAACATTCACTCCCTGTCAAAGAGCAATCTTGCTTGTAGCAGATTTTCTACTTTTGTTTTTAAGTAAGCAATAGATATATTTATAAGCTTGGGATGAATTAGGTGTTACTAAAATGTTCTGACATGCTGGTTTCCACTTCCCAATCCCACCTCCTCATTCTATAGGCCCCCAGCCCCTCAGAGCAATTACACGTGGGCACATATGGTGTCAATTTTGTCCACGTCAGTCCCAGACACAATGACCAGGCGCGCTGCATCTCACTGAACTGTGTCTTGTCTAAGGCTCCTACCACCATTCGATTGGGGCTTTCCTGACTTTTTTAAAAAGTCCAAATCCTTATGGTTTTTCTTTCCACTAAGTGAAATAGCCAAATAAAGCACAAGGAGGGGGAAAGGGCAAGGATATGTGTTGCCTCTAACTATAGAGGACTTTATGGATTCAACCATGCCAAAATATAACTAGGGATCTTATGGACTTGATTATGGGTTCATATGATGATTTAGCAGTAGGGAAAAGTTGTGCGAGGGCCTTTCTTAAAATTCAGCTCTTCTATAAAAAAGAAAACATTGAAGGAAGAAATCAAGAATCAGAATCATTTGGCTGTATCTTAAAATATAATTGATAACTCTTTAAGGGATTGTTTTGCTACCTCTAAATCTATTTTTCCAAGATCTTAATAATTTGTATTTACAAAGTACTATAAAGTTTATAGAGATTTTTTTCACAATGCTCCCCCCCCCCATGAAGTAGATAATGGAAGCACATTCAAATCTTCATTTTATAGATAATAAGGAAACTGAGAGATGACTTGCCTCCATTCTCAATAGTTAGTAAAAAACAGAGCAGGGTTTTGCATCCAGGTCTCTTGAGTTCAAGTCAATTAATATTTGGCAAACAAACTCAAATCAGAGTTCAATGCTTTTTAAAAAAAATGTTTCCATAATACAATTTAGAAAATACTTACACTAAATTGTAAAACACAGAGTGCACCTGGTCAGAAACCCTTGAAACAACCACAGTTTCATGCAGAACAGGTCTCAGATGCAAGGAGGTCTTCGGGGACCTGGAGGGTTGCACTACACCTTGTAAAATGAAAACCACCCACTTGGGTCTGGTCCTGGGGGGAAACCTCAGGATTGGTCTGAAATGGAGCTATTTGCCAGGAAAGTTCAATTTCTTGCTGACAATGCTGCTGCACTGGGAGAATATGCATCAAAGCTCAGTCTGTTTGCCTTTAAAAACACATAGCTAGCTAGCTACCTGTGCAACAGCAAGCCTCTCATTGGACTGGTAAAACAGGATGGTCGCTAGGGAGAGTCATAATGCGCAGAGCTCTGGTTCTGAGATCAGGGAGACTGAGAAGTCTCAGATACACAGTAGCTGTGGAACTCTGCTCAAGGAACTTCTCCATCTTCTTCAGTTTCTTTAACTAATATAACTAATGAAAGCAATAATAGGAGCATGGTTGTTGTGACAATCAAATGAGATCATTTTTGTAAAGCATTCGTGTATTTCAGAAACTAAATAAATGCCAATATTACACCCAATGTGATAGGAGAGTAAGAGCAGTTTGAACATCAAAAAAAGAATAGTGAAAGTGTTAAGAGTGTTAAGCACTGGAATGGCTGATGAGGTGAGCCCTCCTTCCCTGGTGGACCTGTACAAAGGAAATGATTACCTATATGCCTGTGGTGGCTGAAGTGAAGCTTCCCTAGCATCTTGGAGATGGACTGGCTATTTCATGAATGACCTTCCACTCCATTTTTCTCTCCAATCATTTTTCAATGATTCTGCAATGAATGTCACCTCTCTACTGAAATTTCATCAAGTATGAGAAAATTTCCTGATGAAAAGCTACTCATGACCACAAAGATATTTTCTGGACTTTCTGAAACCTGTCAAGTATATCTACAGGAGTGTTGGGCTTAAAAAATAAAAATATGCATAATTTCAAAAGACAGTAAAAAACCTGCTATGATGGGTCTGATGGGAAGGCAGGGGGAAAGAAGGGAGATATAGCATTAATAAATTCCTGACTGACTCTGTTATAATGATAAAATATGTTTTTCTCTGGTTGCTGGAGATGAGGATTGGAAGGGACCAACTTCAAATAGATTCATACAGAATCATGGAAGCTCAGCTGGGAGAGACCTCTCAGAGAGTATCTGCTCCAGCCCATCCATGGTCTGAAATTCTATCTGCAAGTCTACAGCTTGCCTGACAAGTGATCATCTAGCCTGGACTTGAATACCATCAGACAGCTTCTGATATGGCCTAACAAGGCAACTGTAGAAAAGGATGCCACAATGGTTGGGGGAAGGGAGCATTGAAGCTTCTGTACAGCTGTGTGAAGTTCCACTGTAGGAGGATCATACTTAGCTCCAGAGGACCAGTGCTGAATTTGCTTCCAGAAGAGTTCCCCTTCCAGAATGCAGAAGAGTATGGCAGTAGCTGTTGAAGCCCAGCACCTTTCAAAACACTCCTACTGTGGAGACTCTGAGAAGCCACATTTATCTCTAGAGTTTTCTCTTTTAAATTAGGAAAGATGAACATCCTGATCAAAATGAGCTTTTAAAAAATAATTTGCTATTTATGAATCCTTGGGAGAATGAACCATAACATATCACGCTCTCCTCCTTGTGACATATCATTATCATATCATGCACCTCACCTCCCTCCCTCTTTCCCTTTCCTATTTCCCTTCCCTTCCCTCTCCTCTCCTCTCCTCTCCTCTCCTCTCCTCTCCTCTCCTCTCCTCTCCTCTCCTCTCCTCTCCTCTCCTCTCCTCTCCTCTCCTCTCCTCTCCTCTCCTCTCCTCTCCTCTCTCCTCTCCTCTCCCTCTCCTCTCCTCATCCTCTCCTCTCCTCTCCTCTCCTTCCTTCCTTCCTTCCTTCCTTCCTTCCTTCCTTCCTTCCTTCCTTCCTTCTTCCTTATGAATATCAGACTTGAGGAAAACAAAGGTGAAAGACAATATGCATGGTCCTTTGGGGGAGGCAAAAAAATAGAGCAAAGCTGAGATGATTCTCTTATAAATATTCAATGAATTCTATTCTCTATTGATTTTTCAGGATGATATTCAAAATCTTTAGACTCCTTTAGCTTCCAGAATGATTCACATAGCTCAAGGTTCTTAAAGAAAGACTAAACAAAGTGGCAAAGGGGGAAGGGGCTGGAGATCTGCTCGAATAGCTTCTCCACAGAACAAAACCACAGTGAACCTCTAGGATTTTATGAAGGAACAGGAATTGAAAATTCCTTTAGCAGGTATGGACTGAAAATAAACAACCTTTTTAAGGAGGATGGCAACTTAACATAGTGGATAGTTAGTACTGAAGTCAGGGATGATCTGGACTCAAGACATATGCCACTGGGTGACCCTGGACAAGTCACTTAACCTGTCAGTGTTTTTTTGCAACTCTTTAAGATCTTAAGTGTTGATCTACATTGATAGAGGGAGTTTCCTTACCCCAGAGGTCTTTATATCAGTGAAATCCTAGGTCTAACTCCCTCTCCTTTATAACTTCTTATTGAGTGACATAACTTTAGTATTAGAAGGAACCTTAGACTAGTTGGACATTTTCATTTTGCTGATGAGAACACTGAGGACCAGAGAAATTAGTGGCTTAATCAAGGTCACATGGTTATCCGTGGCAAGAAATACATTTCAGAATAGGACTATATGGATTGAAAATGTACATGCTCATCTAGATAAAGCACTATAAAAATGAAAATGAGAAAGTCAATCCTTGGGACATGGGGTGGGGGAAGGAAAAAATATTTAAATAGAACAAAAGACCAAAATACAAAATAATGCCAAAATGATCATGCTAGAAGCAAATCTAGTTACTTAGGTGGCAATAAAGATTAAACTATGAAAAATTTTGGTCAGATCTCTAAATACATGTCCAGACATCATGTCCTACAACCAAGGTTAGGTAGGAAAACCTCAGCTACTAGAAGTTGTGACGATTCTGAGGGGAGGAGGGGAGTATTGACTGATTAAAGTCAACACAACACAACTCAGGGAAGAGAGAT